>NW_026260088.1:0-480839 GCF_024291825.1 Alternaria postmessia | reverse complement strand
TTTTGGTTACAACGATAACTCTTTTCCACCTGATCATTCCATACGATACCTCACGGACTACCGCTTTAGTCTACCTCGCCTTAGTACGGACCGAGCCTAGAGAAGTATAGCCTGACCCCGTGTAACACTACTACTCTATAGAACTTATACTAGTGCTTAGATAATATTAGGAATATATTCTAGCTAGCTTTGAACTCTTAGTTTAAAATTAAGTTAGAGCATTTTTTTCTACCTAATAGTTAATAAAATCTAAGCTAAGTATATATTACGTAACTACTATACTCTTATACTCTACTTAAGCGTAAAAAACTTACCTACTATACTAATATATTTACTAGCTATTATAATAAAAGTACAAGAGATAAGTGAATAGAAACTTATAGTGTCTAAGAGCTATTTAGTAAACTTATTATTAGTAAAGCTATAAAAAAACAAAGAAAGCGTATATACTTTTAGGACTGGTACTTTTAGATACTTCTAGAGTAGTCTATATTAGTAATAACTAAATAATTACTATATTCAATTAGCAGCTTTTTCTATATCTGTAGTTCTAGATATTACTAAGTATCTTAAAACTAGGCGCTTGAAAATTTATAGTTTTATAATACAAAATTCTTTACGTTATATTTAAGATAGTACGCCTAAGTATAGTAATAAGACTTAAGATATTAGAGTATATCAAGTAAGAGAAGAATTCTTTAGTCTATATTTAAGTATTGTTCAAAATTCAAATCCTATAGTTTAAAACTGTAATTGCTAGCTATTAACTATAGGTATCTTCAACTCCTTATGATAGTACTACTAAAATTTAATAAGCCTATCCAGTTATATTATAGGGTTTTGAGAATACCCTTCTTTTCTAATATTAACGTTTAACGCTAGAATTTAATAGCTTTAGTAGATGTTAATAGAGTTTCTAAAAAGGTATTTATATAGCTCTATAATGTAAAGCTAACTATCTAGCAATATACTTTAAATTTAAATTAATGTAGTATAACGTGATAGTATCGTACTTGCGTTTTACTGCTAGCACGTCTATTATATCAACAGATTATACTTGTTTTATAAAATAGGTCTCTCTATAGTAAGATAACCTATATAATAGCTTTATTAAATTATACTTTGTTTAATTACCCTTCTAAACTCTTTTTTATGTACTTAAAAGCTTTAAGACTAGCAAGTAAGTATATTAGTAGTTTATTTAATCTAAGTATACTAGTAGTTTATCTAAATTCTGTTCTACAAACTACTATAAATATCCTGTTTTTTATATAGAATTAATAATATATCTAACATATAAAAGTCCTTTATATTAACTAAACTATACTCTAAGTTATCTAAAATTTAGCTTTATGTTATATTATCCTTTGTAAAACATAATATACAAAAGAAAGTAGCAAGTTACTCAGATTGAGAAAGAGTACAAATCTAGTTAATACTATATCTTATCTAAAGTATGACTAGATAAACAAGTCTTAGTATTAAGGTAAAGACTGTTCTATATCTTACTGTATATCAAATAGGCTAAAATAGTTCTAACTTATTTTAACTTATATAAGAATAGCACTATTTTTACTAATATTTTTCAATATATAACTGTAATAATACTACGTCTAATAATTTAGGCTTAACGCTTAGAAGTTAGAGGTTAGGTATTTTGTATATACTTCTATAATAAAATTAAGATTATATTACTTCAATATGTCGACGTTAATAGTAAAATTAACAAATATTTATTTTCTTTTGACGTATTATAGTTTAATAGATAACTTACATATACTAATAATTATAACCACTTATGTCTACTTACTATCTACTAATTAGAGCTACTTATATATATTATCTTACTTCTTTAAAGCTATATACGCATATAGAATTAGTTAGTTTGTTATATAATATCTTAAAGAGAATAATAATAAGATAGATATAAAGGTAATCATATAATCAAACATAGTAGTAAACTTAGTAGCAAACAAGGATAGATTATAATAGGATATTAACGTTCTGCTATTAAAGAGTATTAGAAAATTAGTTAATATAGGTACAAACTATATACTACTTTTTAAGATACTAGATATATATATACTATAAGTATACGCTGTTTCTGTAATAGAATTTATAGATAAAAGATTTATTGTGTTAAGATATCTTATTTTATACTTTTAGTACGTTAACTCTTTAGTCTCTCATAGTAACATTCTTATACAACGCTTAGCTAGCAGTAAGTACTTAATAGGCTTATTATACTATAAGAAGGTAAGTCTACTTTATATACACTTTGTAGTAGTCATAATAAATACTAGAACTAGAGGCCTACTAGGACTAGTATAAAGAGCTTAAAAAGTATACTATATATATATCTTATAAAGAGTTGCTTTAATAATCTATAGTAGTCGAAGACTACTTTCTAGTTTACTAAGCTTCAAATTGCACTAAGCGCAATTGGTTTTATATATATATACATAAGCCTTTTATAGCTATTGTTTTAGTCTAGAACTTTTAGAAAAAGAAACCCCTATTCTATAAAAGTAAGAATTAAAGTATTAGAGGTAATATAGTTAGTATATATAATATACTCTGATAACGTCATCTAGAAATACTATTTACTAGTTATAATAATTAGAAAGAGATTTTTAGGTACTAAGATAAAGACCAAGCTATTTAATTTTTTATTCTCTTTATAAGCATATAAACAATATAGTTAAGACTGTTTTAGATTCTTTTGTATATTATATCTAAAAAACATAAATAAACTAATATTAAGTTAAGAACTAATATAGCTTCAAAATAGAGTATAGAGTTAGATCTAAGCTTTTAACTATTACTTAGTTGTTTTAGCATAATTTAGTTTTATAGCGTTAGCTTTAGTATTATAAGTAACTAGACTATAAATAGATCGCTAATAAAAAAAGTTCTAGACTTTTTTATATAGTTCTGTATTTTATAATAATACTTTAGAGTTTGTTGTTAAGCTCTAAATAGATACAAAGTAGATAAAATAAAGCTTAAGCTTAGGCTACTATAACTTTATTTTTGAACAGGATAAAAGTCTAATTCATTCTAAATATATATAGGATATTTAAAGTATAGATTAGGTTACATTATACAGCTAGAATTATTAGACTATTATAGTATAGTAGTATACTTACAAACGCAGAAGCGTCTTGACTATAAGTAATATAAAGTGTAGAAGTTACTTTAATAAACTTCTCTAAAATTATATAGTATTACTATATTAGTATTAGTATCTAGTATATAGAGCTAATTATTAAAACTATACTAAGCTTAGTTTGTATGTATAATCCTACTATAGCTATAGTATTCTTTTAAAGGTAGAGCTTATATATTAAAAACTAAAGCTAAAACTATAAGAACCTATAATCACTAATGGGATAGACATTAACGTAGTAATAGATATGTACATTAAAGATGTATAATATAAGAAGGCCTTCTCTAAACTAATTACTAGAATCTAAAATTTATAATTTAGAAAATAATATATAAGCTAAGATCTAAATATATTTAAGAAAAAACAAACTAAAATTTAGAACACTAGTTGCCTAATATTAGTTTTAGTTATCTTTACTAGAATTACAATCTCTTTCTATTATTAAGCTTTTATTATCTATTATAAAGCTTTTTAATCTATTACAGCTTTATTACTACTAATTTCTTTGTAGGTATAAGAACGATAATATTAGGCGTAGTAATTAACGCTTAATGCTTAGGGCTTAGAGCTTAGCAGACCTTTTATATTATACGTTTAAAATCTAATTAATACTGTATTACGTTACTGACTTAATATTAATATTAATATTAATACTAGGAACTACCTCTTTTTCTTCTAACCAAATACGACCTACTAAATAACTTAACTATACCAATATTTATTACTACTTAAATCCCATTACTTTCTACTATCTAAAGCTACTTATATATACTATATTGCCCTTTTAAAGCTGTATGCGCGCCCGCAATTAGTTAGTTAGTTAGTTAATTAATAAATTTAAGAGAAAGACAAGGAAATAAACAAAAAAGTAAATAGAGTAGTAGAAGAGGTAGTAGATAAAAAAGACTTTTTATTTTTATTTTTTTTAAGAGTCTAAAAGCTAATGCTCTTGCGAGCATATTACTATCCTATTATAGTTCTATATAGTTAGTAATAGTAATTGCTCTACTATATACTCTAAATCTATAAACAAGTAAGAATAAAGAGTAGTTTTCTTTTTCTTTTTTTATACAAAGTTACTATAATAGTTTAAAATTAGGTTCTATAATATTATAAGTTAAGAAATTATATCAGTTTACTAGAAGTTTAGACTACTATTAGCCTGCTTTAACTTCTAGCTCTACTTTAGCCTAGACTGCTTAGATTAAAGTAAGGAACTATATTATAAAAAAGTAGCAAGATAACAAGTATTAATGTCTATAAGTTACTTATACTATACTATAGCTAGCTTTAAAGTAATTAGACTTTAGAAGACTTTACGTATTCTATAAGAATATAAAAAACTACTTAGAACTATAGAAGTAGTAATCTAAAAATATCTTAAGAAAACTATAGAAAAGCAACTTAGTAGCTTAATAGATAATAAGCTTTCTTTATTAAGTCTTGGAGTTAAAATATTGTTCTTTCTTAATAATAATATAATATTATAGAGCTAAGTACGTAGCTATTATAACAAAAGCTTGTAATTTCTTTTTAGCTATTATAATAAAGGTATAATCATTCTAAAGAAGATCTTTAAATGTTTATATCTAAATTATATATTCTTTACTACTTTATCTTTACTTTTCTATAATAATAGCCTTTTTTTCTAGAATAATAGCTACTATAAACTTATATATACGCGTAGTACTAATTACGCTTAAAATAAACTTTAGGCGTATCTACTACTAAGTAGTATAGCGTTCTTGTATTTAATTAAGAGATATTTCTAAAAGAATTAACTCGTAGTCTACTAATTAAGTCTTCTTCAACTATTTTAGTAGGCTTCTAACTTAGAGCTATATTATTATTACTATCTAGTATAATAGACTTAGCTAGAGCTCTCTACCACTAGACTAGCCTTTTCTATTATAGTAGAAGGTTATAGAGTTAGCTTAACTCTATTAAGAAATAAACAGCCTTTATATAATAAAATTCTATTCTAATAACTTTACTGCTTAGAAAAAGGTATACTTATAAGGCATATATAATATTTAGTACAATAGCTTTAAGTTTGTATTTTTCTTAACCTTCTAAGACTAAGTTAAGTATTTTATTTTATGCTTATAAATAACTTAAAGTAGACTTACTATTAAATTATTTTTTATTTACTTTGTTTATCTTCTTATTATTCTCTTAAATATATTAACTAATTAACTAACTAATTATATACGCGTATATAGCTTTAGAGAAGTATACGTATGTAGCTTTAAATAGTAGAGAGTAAAAGGATTTAAGTAGTAATAAATTAGTATAGTTGAGTTATTTAGTAGAGTATATTAGGTTAGAAGAGAAAAAAGCAGTTTCTAATGATAACATTAAAATATTATATTAGTAATAATATAAAATAGTACTATTTATAATTCTAAAAGTATAGCGTAAAAGGTCTAAGCTCTAAGCGCTAAGCGTTAAGCGTTAAGCGCTACGTCTAGTATTATTATTATTCTTATATAAAGAAATTAGTAGTAATAAAGCTATAATAAAAGAAAGACTTATAATAGTAGGTTAGCTATAACTTATTTACAGCTATAAGAAAAAACTTAACCTACTTCTATAGATTTATAGAAAACTAAAACTAGTTACTATTAATCTTAGCTATATAGGCGTCTATAAGATACGCTATCTTCTATAATAGTAGGTTATTTGCGTTTAACTTTCTTACGTTAAGACGTAATATATTTTTTTAAAAAATACAGCGTTCTGCTATCTGCTTAGGTAATGTATTATAGTCAGTAGTATTAGCCTTAGCCTATAGAGGATAGTAACTAAGCTAGCAGCACATAATACTAGTAGTAATTACTAGTAGTACGTTCTTATGTAGCTTTAGAATAGAGCTAATATAGACTTAAAAAGTAACTTATATTCTATTCTTTAGAAGCTAGTAGCAAATTTATAGTACTATATTATAGATATTATAATTATAGAACTTACTATGGACAGTAGCTTTTTTAAAAGAGTTAATAAGAGAGTAAATATAGAAGATAGCTATAAGTATATCTATAGATATATTTGCAGACGTAATTATAGATATAGTAGTAATATTTAGCGCTAATAGTACTAGAAGATAGGCAAGTTATATACTTTTAAAAGTCTGCTTATTAAGTATCATATTATAAGGTCTTTTAAGCTCTCTCTTTAGGTACTATAATAACTCTCTTTAATATAACCTAAGAATAATAATATTATAACTAAGATTTAGTAAGCACTTTCTTCTTAAGTTTAAAAGACTTACTAGAAGTTACGTAAAGTCCTTTTCTAGGTAGCTGCAATTACAACTAATAATAAATCAAGAAATATCAGAGTTTTCTATAAAACTATAGAAATACGCAAATGTTATTGCTATCTGTATTCTATAGTACTAGTCTAGGTAAGACAAGTAACTATGCATATATAATATAGCTAACTAAGCTAAGTTAACACTTGTTCTAAGAGGTTTATATATGTAGAACGTTAAAGGTAATATTATAGGTGCTAAGTTACGTATAATTGTAACGCGCTAGTAACTAATAATGCAATATAGTACTATAATTTAAATAATGTAATATAGAGCTCTAGTTTAAATTACTGGAACTACGTTCTGCTAAAGAAAAAAACCTACTTTGTAGTTATAATTTGTTATAGGTTTTAAGCACAAGGTAGAGTGCTTAATATAGCTAATATTACAAGATTATATAATAGAATAGTAGTATGCTTGTAAAGGCAGAAGCCTTTAGACGCTAGATACAAAAAAAGCTTCTTAATTCATATATAAATAGCTATATCTAACGTTGACGTAAAGTCCTAGAGTGTAATTACTCTAATTGTAATATATAAAGTTCTTTAATAAGTATAAACATAGCTATATATAAGAAAGCTTAGTAAAGGTTTAAAAATACATTTATACTATAAAATAATATAGTGTAGCTTAATAGCGTTATACCTGTCTTCTATTACTAGTTTGTCTATTATATTAGTATATTGTAATCTATAGTAAACTTAAGTAAGTGTTAGGAAATAAACCTCTACTATAATACTATATGGTATATACTAACAGCGTTGTATTAAGGTTTTATGTATAGTGTATTTATAGTATTAAAAGAATTACAAGTATTAAGTACTTACTAGAGCTATAGTATCTAGGTAGTACTATTCTTTATTTTAATTTAACGTAATAATTAACTTAATATAACATAGTTTAAGTATAATAGAAACTAAAATATATATAATATAGTATATAAATATAGATTAACAATATCTAAAGTATAACAAACTATATACTAAAGTAATCTTTAGATCTACAAAATATAACTACAAAGCGTAAAATACAAGGGAAGCTATATAATAGTATCTAGACATAAAATATAGGTGCTATAACTAACATTACTATAAACCAGAACCTATACACTAGTAATAATCTATTATATACTATAAGCATAGTATAAAGTATTTAATAAAGCTAGCATTATATATTAATAATTAACCAGTAGTATACTTATAGATACATAAGTATATATACGCTATAGAAACAATTATTATAACTTGACTAAATTCTTTACCTTCTACCTATATATAACTATAATAATAACTTTCTAAAAACTAAGATATATAAACAGTTTTATTTAAGCTATAGAGATATACAACCCTTCTAGGCTTAAGAGAAAGAGCTTATAATATTTCTATAGTGCGTGTTATTATATTCTTATAATATTATAGAATTTTATATTGTATTAGAATTTTAAATAGCAAAGCTAAAACTAAGCGTACTTATATATTATTTTCTATTAATACTAAAACACTATCTTTTTGCTTCTAGATAGTAAGCTCTTGTATTTACACTATAATATAATATACTAACAAGTATAGCTATTGCTATAATACCTAGAGATAAAGTATTATTGCGCGTATTGTAGTAACTACTTTGCTGTGAAGCTCAAGTACTAGCGTGTCTATAACTATAAATTAAATTATAATTACTTTAACTACTAAGTAGCGTTGAATACCTATAGCTTAGTAGTTTAAATATCTAAGCCTCTAAGGCAACTATGTTTAGTTACGCGCTTATATTTCTTTAATATTTTCTAAGCTATCAAAGCTACTAAATTAGCAATCTATTACTAGATAAGTATTAGTAACTACTTTGTATTATACTTATTCTAAAAACTCAATAATAGTATAAATCAAGTATAGCTAGCTATTTAATATACCTTTAGTAACGTCTTAGAAGTAATAGATTTAGAAGGGATATAATACAGAAGTTAAGTTTAATTACTATAACTACGTTCTACTAAAGTAAAAAAACTACTTTCTATTATCAATTTGTTAAAGATCATAAGCATAGAGTAAAGTGCTTTATACAGCTAATATTATATAATTATAATAGGATAGCAACATGTTTGCAAGAGTATTAGCTTTTAGACCCGTAATAAAAAAAAACTTTATATAAAGAGAGAGAAAGAAAACTCTATACTAGTTTTACTTATCTATAGACTTGAAGGATATAGTCCTTAGAATAGAATATATAAATAGATCAAGCACGTGCTAATTGCATAACTATTAAATAATTAAACCTTAGGTTTATAGACCTCTTAGAGCTAATTAACTCTTAAGGCAGCTATCTAATTAATAGACTTAATACACACCAGTTTTAATCTACTTTTCTTGCTCTAACAATAGTAGAGTAATTACTTCTACTAAATATATAGAAGTATAACAGAAAAGTACTATATCTACAAAAGTATTAGTTTTAGACTTCTAATAATAGATGTACAGAAAGTTATTCAATTATCTATATAGATAATAAGTTATCTAAGTTATAATTTGCAATAGCTATATTGAACATCATAAAATAGATTAACAACATAATTCTTTATAGAATAATATTATTTAGCGCTAATTAATCTAAATCTATTAATAAACTTTGTATTTCTCAGAATCTACTTGTTATATCTATTATACAGCCTATGTTTAGGTCCTATAAACTATTTAATAATATAACTAAGTGATACTAATAATAAAATATATACATATAACGTTTTTTTTTTGCGTCTAAAGATGTTAATCTTTGTTAATATATTAGCATCTAACTATAATCTTATAGTTTTATTAGTATTAAGAACTTTTCTCTATACTTATATTTTGTTATAGATTTATACTATGAAGCAGTCTTTCCTTCTCTTCAGATAAGCTTAGTTCAATCTAGTAACCTAAACCTATGTCATATTGTATATCTTTTAAATCTATTAGCAACAGAGGTATTAAAGATATAAAACATTATTCTAGTGTAACGTAAGAACATATTAGATAACTATTATTATACTTATCTTACTTATGTTATATATAGCTTATTTAACTATGTTACTTAGGCTGTTACTAAAAAACTTAGTAGACTTAACTTTTGAAAAATAATATTATTTATATATCCTCTACCCTATTTAGTAAAGAGCTTTAAAATTTCTTAATCTTTTATTAGTTATAATACTAGCTATTTAGATATAACTATTTAAGAATATTAATTAACTATAATAAGTCTATTTGTAAGTTTATTAAATCTTTTTTTTAAGGTTAATAGTAAACGCCTAGATTAGAAAGCTTTGGTTATAATTGATAAAGTTTTAAAATTAATATATATATAGCTATCTGTAGTAAAGCTTAGTAAGTGTTTAGAGAAACACTTCTACTACAATATAATATAGTGTAATCTTATAGCGTTATATTCGCGTTTTATTATTAGCACGTCTATTATAGTAATACTGCTTAGTAGTAGATAGAGCTGACATTTATATTATAGAGTTAGTATAGTAATACACAGTTATATTAACCTATTTTAGCTGTCATCTTAAAAAAAGAGGCTATTATTAGAAAAACAAGCAAAGGAAAAGGAAAAGTAAAAGTAGTAGGGATTACGCAGTTTGAATATTAATATACAAATACTTTAGATTATTTACTAATTTAATATTATAGATTAAAGAATATTACTATATTTTGTAATCACAGCTAAGTACTTACTACCTCTGATAGCTTTTATAAACTTAAAAACAAACTAGTTATAGCTTATCTAAGCTTTTATATAGTCCTCTTTTAGATAGCTATACTATTAACTAATAATAGAATAAAAAACATTTAAGTTTCTTACTAGAATATAATAATACGTAGATGTTTTTACTTTTATATAGGCTTATATTATATATCACTATTCTAAGCAAGATAATAAATTCAATATATATAATTTAGCTAATAGAAGGAAATTAATAGTTTTTTATAAGTATTTCTTACTTTAGAGTAAAGTAATAGTTTAGAATTATAAAGCCTACGCTACTAATAGATTTAAAGAGTTTAGAATATAAATTAAGTTTATGCTATTATAACTGCACTTAACAAAAGACAAAAGCATAGTTAGATATTAATTTGCTATCAATTATAAGTATAGAGTAAAGTACCTAAACAGCTTATATCAAAAAGTTACACTAGAATAGGAGAATATAAACAAATATAGAAGCCTCTAGACGCTAAGCAAAGAAAAAAAAATAAATAGAATTATAAATATAAGTATAGATATAATAATAGTATTTATTACTTAAAGGCTTAAAGGTATAAGTATATTATTAATAACTCTAGAGTCTACTTATAAAGTCTATCTTATAAGATTCTTTAAGTATAATATTGTATCTCTCTAATATAACTTAGTAATAATAGTATTATAACACTTTATCCTTAGAAGCTTTTTATTTATTTAACTTTAATAAGCTTACTAAAGGCTACTTAAAGGCCCTCTAAAGGTCTCCTTTAAAAAGCTATAATAATAACTTATAATTAATTAAAATATATTAAAGCTTTTCACTAAACTATAAGACTATAGTATACTACTATCTTTAAGACTACTTATATCCTATAGTATTGATTTTAGTAGAATTAGTAACTAAATATATATAATATAGCTAACTAAACTAAGTTAAACTTTCTCTAAGATGTTTACGTTTATATAATATTATAAGTACTAAGTTACGTATATCTACAAAGCGCTAGCAGCGTATAATAGAATAAAGTACTATATAATAGATTAAACGATGTATTATACAGCTCTACTTTAAATTACTATAACTATACCCTACTAAAGAGATAAAACTACTTTATAGTATTAATTCATTATAGATAAAAAGTATAAAGCAAAGTAGTTAATATAGGTAATGTTATATTATTATAGTAGAATTATATTATACTCTCAAAAGTAGAAGCTTTTAGACGCTATAAATAGGAAAAAACAGTATTTAGTTAAATTTTATCTATAACAATACTATATAAAGAATATGTTTTATATATTTATCTTTAATTCTAAACAAAACTTTAGGTTCTAGTAATATATATAATATACTACTGTATAGTACTAGATTAAAGGTTCTATAAGCTAAGCGAATTTTTACTAAAACTAATTATCTTTGCAACACTATAATCTTTTATCTATCTAATAAAATCTTTAGAAAATTAAATATATAATAGAAGTTTACTAGCTCTGATACTTAAAGAAAGATGATAAGAAATATATATACAGATGTAAAAGAAGTATAGAGTTGAAGCTATAGGATTAAGAATTCCTTACAATTAGTATATAGAATTGTAATTTTATATATTATTTCTAACACTCTATACCTTCTCTCTATACTTCTTTTATACTTCTATATATATTCCTTAGCTCTATATTATAGAATTATAAAAAAACTAACTATTTATTTTTTATTTAAACTTTGTAAGATTATATCATATAAATAATATATTTTTCTTCTTCTTCAGTATAAGATTTTACTAAAGCTTAGTAAGAGAATTATTAGAAGTATAAAACCCTTATCTTATAATTTTACTTAATAACAGTTTTTATTTTAAAGTTTTTATAAGTTTTATATATTTTACTTAAATAGTTCTTTATATAATACTAGAAGTTAGTATGTAAGTGACTACTAAGTAGAGTATAGCTTAAGCTATATTCTAACCTACTAGCTACTCTAGTTACTAAGTTCTTTAACTACTATAAACACTGCTATAGCTAATTAGAGGTGTTTTTAGTTTAGTTAACTATATTTTATACTTTTATACTATATATTACCCTCTTAGAAGCCTTATAAGCAGAGTAATTTCTATTATTTAGTTATATAGCGTGTAAGCATAATATTACTATAGCAGAACTACATATATATACTCTATTAATATTACTCTAATACTAAAATCGAAGTGATATTGTAACATCATTATGAGTAGAACCACTCTCCGCGCGCTACGGTACAAAACATGGTCTCATCGGCAGCCCTGGCCCAACATCACCCTGACACAGCCAGTATCCTTGGCTCTCTCTTGTATCATCTCCGTGTGTCACCGGCAGCTTCAGTGGGGGATACGGATAGCGATCGAGAGCTCTTTTATGCACCACAGGCTTTTCACTATCTAACGATCTCCATAGCGATCTGTCCTTTCTGCTCTTCGACGGCTCTTCGCGTGGATGATCGTGCTTTGGTTGCAGCTGGTAATCCCACGCTGGCCAGTAATCCCGTTCGGGCAGCTCGACCTTCATGATGCGTAATCGCGTGGCTTTCCAGAAGGCATCAGCCAAGGGTAGAGCTGGACCTTCAAGGTGAGCGTGCCCGTAGAATTCTCTGATAGCGAACGATAAGCAGAACCTGCGGAGGTGGCCGCAGTGCTTGACGATATTGTCGAGAATTAGCTCTAGGTGGTCGAGGTTGTAGGAAGGCCTCCTGTTCTCTTGCTCGACGCAGCGCGCCTCAATGACTATCTCCAGTGAGGTAATAGATGCGAGTCGGTTGTGTGGTATAAGCTTCGGCAGGTGAGAGAGCAAAAACTGGCTCTGAATGGAGATGTAGTTATCAGAGAACAACACGTCAATGCCTTCAGCGTACGCTTGCCTGCACGACAGCAGGAAGCCCATTATGCCAATGCACCACACCTCTGGACCAGTCCTGTACGCATGGGGTCTGGTGGACCAATTCCGCTTGTGGTTTTCCATCTGCTGCATGCAATTATCATTCCATGGACCGAGCCAAGCGTATCGCATCGATGGAAGCTGCCTTGGTCCGTTCCGATTGCAGACGGTCCCTTTCCATCGCCAGGTTTCCTCTTCGTGCGCGATGTCCATATGAAGAACACGCTCACCAAAAGCCATAGTCAGAATGATACTCCGGATATCGTATGGTAATCGAAAGAAGAGGCATGTTGCTGTGTCAAAAGAAGTCGGCGTGATAGGACGTCTTGTGGAGGTAAAGAAGGGTGGCTGGTCCATAGACTGTTTTTCGCGAACTGGCCTGAACACCAAATGTGTCCTGAACCACGCGCCGAGTTTGGTCATTATTATTATTGGGGGTAAATGGAGACGCAAAGAGAGGATATTAAGACGCGGTAGATAGCTCATATACTCCACGTTGCCAAGCGGGGTAGCAGGTTTATGCAATCCGCACAAACACGACGAGCTGGGGTAGTTGTGTATGGAAGAGAGCATTAGCTGTGTTCCCCCCTGTGAACCTTGCAGCCACTGCTATGGAGTCAAACCTCGATCACTAGAGATTATCGCCTACCGTCAATATCATTCAATCTTCACGTTGCCATCGGCGTGATTCATATCAACGATGTGAACATTTTGTCACTTGACTCTGGGCGCGGGCGCTTCGAGGTTCAATCTATCTAACGGACGCTAAGCGGCGCTAGTCCCAACAAGCATCCCCCCTGAAATATTGAACTTGACCGCGCCGCACAACGCTACCACGACAACGTAGCCACTTCATGTGAACCAATTTCTTTTACTTGATTCTCGATTCTTACCTCCGCACAGTCAGACCTCGAAGGGGAAATCGTGACCGAATCGCTCATACACCAACGCAGTAGTAGTAATCTGGCCACAGATTCTGGCAATCGCTCCCTACAGCGGGGTTCCATTTGTAAAACTGGCTAAATCAAGCTGTCAGTAGGTGTTCTGCGATGAGAATTTGTCACATTTAGGGGGCGAATAGACTCGATAAAGAAGATACTCACTCCAGGCTAATGCCGGAACCAGACGCCATTGACCAGCAGAGATCGCCTGGCTGTTGCAGGTGGAACTTCACGCAGTCTTCTGTCATGCCTTCGCGAACAGGTGAAGGCGTCTGCACAGGCTGTGGAGCAGCAGTGGCAGTCGTTGCCGGCTGGGTCGATGCGATTGTTCGCGTCAGGGAAGGCGCACCTGAAGTACGCGTTGTCGGCGTGCCTGGACGACCTATACAGTACCATGCGTCCGAAACGATGCCACTGCAATCGCTGAAGACAGACGGGTTCCATTTCGCAAACTCCGCCATGCTGAAACTGCCAAACATGAGCGTGACATCGTCGCATGTATCGTCAAAGGTCGTTCGGTACCATCGCGCACAATCCGATGGGTACCCGAAAGGAATGTTGCCCTCAGTCGGTTTCATCGTCTGGTGAGCGGGTAGCGGGAGGTCACCGTCAGAGTATGCGCCAATGCAATACCAGGTGTCGAGCCAGAGGCCCAAGCAATTGCCATCCAGGGCCGGATTCCACGCCACGAATTCTTGTTGCGAGAAATAGCCGTACAAGCTGACCAGATCGTTACAGTTTTGATCGGCTGAAACCTGATGGAACACCTTGCAATTGGAGGGCATAGGTCCATGCGATGGTGTCGGCGCGAAGCTCGAATCAGCCGTAGGTAAAGTAACAGGTGTGTACTTAGTGGGCTCAGGCGGCGCGCTGAACGCAGGCTGCGCGGTCTCCCACTCGAGATTGCTATCACCTACCTGCCGTTGGACGCCAACGCACACCCAGTAACCGGCTATGAGCATTTCGCAGTCCTCTTTTGCTGCTGGGTTCCAGTCCAAGAACACATCGACAGACTTGAGGCCGAACAAATTCAACATTTGCTGACATGTGTCACCAGGGACCACGCGATGCCACGCATTGCAGATCGCTATCTGCCCCATCAGCGTCTTAGTTGGTGGCCACGTCTTTTGAGTACTTGTGGTCGACAAGTTCCATGAGGTAACGGGATGCATGATCGAGTAAGTGAAGTTGTATGAGGTAGTTGGCGTGGTAGGGACTGACGTGACAATAGCCTGGGACGTGGGCTTGGAGGAGATAGTAGTCTTCGAGGTAGATGTGGAACTGATAGCTGTGGTGGATCTAGAACTGCTTTGTCCGATTCTCACACAATATGCGGAGTCGATCCAAAAGTTGTCACGGCAGTCAGACGAAACTGCGGGATTCCATTTGAGGAACTGCTCTAAAGATATGCCATAACGCTGTGATACACTTTGGCAATTATCGTCCTTGACCACGGTGTGCCATCCATTGCAGTTCTCAGGTTGACCTGGATGAACGGAGCCGCCGGGGCTGGAGCTCTGAGCGATGGCAACTGCGAGAAATAGGCCAGCGACTAGCCAGATGGCTTTTTGGGTGTGAGGACGCATTTTGAAAGCAGAAAAGATGTCTACGCAAAAGAATGGCTGAACGAGCAGGCGAGTGGCAAGAACAGGAGCCAAAGGTCCAAAGACCGGACCCTGCCCAGGTGATTTACGGATTTGTCCGTGTATGCTGGCCTTTTGCTCTGACCGTCTGGAAAGAAACTGTTGAGGATTGAAAGAGGGCGAAAAGTTAGAGATTTTCGTAGACTATAGAAGTTGGAGAGTTGGAGGGCGTCAAAGTGGGTGACTGAGAGTCAAGATATCTAAGACATGTACCGTTTAAGCCTGACGAGCCGATTTCTGACTTCTGGGGTAGAGACGATGGTGTAAGCCAGGGCGAATGTCGCAAAGGGAGGAAGATACAGGTCGCCTCTTGGCTGCATGGTGGAGCTGTGGGATGCTGCATGATTCAATATCTAGCCTATGTCCCGAGTAGGGTTAGGTACCTAGCGCAGCCAAGACTGTCTGCAGGAACCCAGCGTGCAATTGCGATCAGGCGTCCCTCATCTTCATTTAGCACACTGTATTGCTTGCCCTGGCTCTGCGACATTGCCTAGCGCATCGCATGTGGGATGCAAGCAGGGTTTATATCACTAAGAATAACACCTTCCGTATCCGTCTGTGAAGCCCGGCACTAGTAGGGGAGTCTGGTCGATGCTTCTATAGTCTGCAGAAGGGATTTCCTTCATGGGGCGGTAAGATGAACTGACCATGTTCACTATCAACACACAGGAAGTACGTGCGATCACCAGAGGCAGTTTTTGGGTGAACGGATGGAGCGCCAAGAGCAAGAGACGGACACTGCTTTAATTCTATGTCTCTTTGTTTCTGCCTAACCATTCTAAGTCGACTCATTAGACCATTCTTCCTTTCCAGTCATAAAACACCATCAATCCGTCCTCTAGGGCTTCAGTCACACCTTGTTTCGCTCACCCATACACTCATTATACCTTAATTTCTCCATCATGCATATCTCCCCTGTCTTCATCGTCGGTCTCTTGCTGGCCAACGCTGAAGGCGTCCTTGGAGGTAGCAGATTTTGGGAGGCTAAGGCCCCGAACAAGCGGATGAAGTCCATGCCAGAATATCAACCCCTGGAGACATTCAATTCAACGTCGCCACTCATCAAGCGCGCTATGTCTATCAAGAGCCTGCCCAGCGACGTCGGGGCAAATCGCATCTGGCCTAACAAGAAGATCAAGTACTGCTTTGTCGCTGACCCAACTGCCGCATTCCGGGGCCAATGGGAATCCGCTATGCGAGCATGGGCGGCCCTCGATAGACACGGATTCACCTACGAGGAGGTCTCCCGGGAGATCTGCACCTCGCAGCCCAGCTCCCATCTACGCATCTTCTACAACAATAACGGCCGGCTGACTTCGACGGTCGGCATACCCGTTATTGATGACGCTGCAAACCAGGCTGATCCAGATAATGCCGTGATAGGGCCCTTCACGCACCTTTCCGATTTGGCAACTGTCGGTCAGGAAGATGTCGTTGCTAACATGGCCCACGAACTCGGTCACATATGGGGCTTGCACCATGGGCACCAAATTCCAGATCACTGGGAAGTGAGCGATGAAGATATCTTCGACAGCTGGAACATCAATGGTGGCAAAGAAGCGCTCTTTGCGACCAGCAAGTTTAATTGCGAGAATCTCAAAGATCACGACACTGTGAAGGAGAAAGTTCAAAAGTTAGTGGATGCCGCAGTAGGAGCCGAGAGAGACGGTCTAGAGGATGAGCAAACTCGCCTCTGCATCTCTCGGGATGTTGCCCAAAAGTACGGTTTCAGTGCTTCCGAATGGCTTCCCATGGTGAACACTGCCAGAATGGTTATAGACGAAGACTTTGATCGAGACTCAATCATGCTATACCCCTCTCGTGCAGGTGGCAAAGAGTCTGGCAGTGTTCGCGCAATCGTCATGACATACAAAGATGGCTCCGAAATCCCAAACAGAGTGACTCCCAGTATTATGGACGTGGAGCGTCTGGTGGCACTATACGGCGACCCAGCGCCCTCCACACTGCAAGTGCCGCATGTAGGGAAGGGAAGTAAGTTTTTAAACAAGTTCAAAGAACTGAGGAAGAAAGCCAGCTTTAGGCGATATGGTGATACAAAGGATGGAATCTGCCCTAGTTGAGGTGGCGCATCACATCACAAGCACGAGCGAAACCTCTCTACAAATGATTAAACGTAGTATCTTGATCCAATCCCCGCCTTGCCGCAAACATTGACTTTAATAATATGTTATGGAGCTCATGTGGATACTGCTTTCAAGCACGACGGTATCTGACCGCGGAATCGCTTCGTTGACTAATCTCAATGCGGACCACCACCCATGAAGCAACAGCAGCATATAGTTTATAATGACAACCCTAGGTCTTCAATGGCGGGGGGTGACAGTGGCGTATTGACTCCAAGTTTTGATGAAGATAAATTTATGATAGATTGAACGTCACTCAGTGCGACAACACTGCCAGTTTGCTTTTCACAACTCGGGTCTTTCACCGCATTCGAAAACTTGCTTTGGCCTGTACGTGGGCAGCTTAGGCCGCTGAATATTTTCACCAAGAGCCTCCGTGAGAGTACCGTCATCAAGGTCGATAGCCCAGACCATGGTCCTATTATGAAGTTAGCGAATGACATTCAAGACAAACCTGGGAAAGATGAGCCAAGACCAAGACTGTCGGACTTACCCTCCCAAGCAGTGCTGATGAGCAAAATTGATCTTCGATCCGAGAGTCTTGGTATCGTCAAATGATACCCACTGGTCTGAGTTCCAGGTCACAATCTTCACTGCGGCGTCCTCGTCGTACGTGACGGCAGCGCCGTTAGCGATGACCTCATTGATTTCAGCCGCCGATAGAACACCTGGTGTGCCCGTGCAGGCGCCCCCGTTAGCGCCCTCGCTAAACTCGCATCCGGCCTTCATGCAGCCTGGGTCTTTCATCGTAAAGCTGCGACCGTAGAAGCCAAGACCAAGAACAACGCGCTCTGGATTGATGTTGTTGCGCCATAAGAGCTCAAGGCCCATTTTGATCTCGGTCAGATTTGTATGTGCCTGCGCAATAGGGCCAAGGCTGTCGATGCTGGCATCCCAAACGCCGTGAATATCATATGTCATCATGTTGAACCAATCCAGATAGGGCTCCATCCCTTGGAGATTGAAGCCGCGGAGGTACCAATAGGAGGCCGGCTGCCAGAATTAGTCACGATCGAACAGCGCGGAAGCAGAGCAGAGAGGGGATGTGCCACTTACGAGAGTCAGACTAATACCATATTCTCTCCCAGACGAGTTCAAGCGCGCCCTCAGACGTCGCAAAAGGTTGACGTAATTGTCAAAGTCGGCAGGGATACCGCCTCTGTCCTCTGCCACAGGGCTAAAGCGACTGCGTCAGTCCATAACCAGAAGATGATCATAACATAGCTACTTACTACTCCCAGTCGAGGTCAACGCCATCTAAGTTATACCGCTGCATGAAGGTCAATAACGAGTCAAAAAACCTATCTTGGTTGGCCTCGCTAGCAACCATGTCAGAGAATGCTGTACGGTATGGACCAGGATCATTCATAGCCCAACCACCAACAGCGATCCAGACCTTAAGGTCGGGCTGCTTCTCCTTGAGTGCCGCGACGCGGCCGTAGCGCTGTCCCGTGCCGGGATCCATATCCTCAATGTGGAACGTGTTGGGGTTGATAAGAGCAAAGGCGAAGTTGATGTGCGTCCAATGGCCCAGTGGAATGTCCTCAGGCTCCATGTTACCGCAGGGCCGCTGGTAGTTCCAGCCTTCATAGTATCCGATAGTACGGGCGTCAGCGGTCCGCTGTGAAAGGTCGCACTGAGGATGTGGTACAGGATTCGGGCCGCAAAAGTCGACTGTCGTGCCGCAGAAGCCGTGCTTGCTGCAGCAGACGTTGAGCGGACAAGTCGTGAGGTTCGCATATTGGAGACCCCAGTTATCCCCGTCACACTCAGATTTACGTTCACAGTCGCTTGTGCATTTGGGGCCACAGAAAACGGGTCCGAAACCGCAGGCACCAGTGCCGGTGTCGTCGCTGATGGCACTGGTTAGCCGTACTGTTGATCGTATTTGTAGCTTTGTTCAACTTACAGAGGTCCGCAACATCCGAGATTACAAGGCTTTGTTGCGGTGCACGTGTAGTCGGGTGGATCCTCGTTTGCCTTGATGAGCATTTCTCGAGCCTGAGGTGTGGTTTCCTGACCGGCAACATTCTCTATGAGTAACTTGATTTCGGCCTGACCTGCAAAAGAACTCAGATCGAGTGCCTCTGTAGTTATCAAGATGCCTAAGACGAGGTATATGCACTGAGATGAAACATATTTGGTAACCATGATGATTGTAAGAAAATCTGAAGAAATTTTGTACAATGACAAACAAGATCTACCTAGGTAGCCACCTTTCGTGATGAAAAGGAAGACTGAAAAGAGATGTTAAGATGCTGCATGAGACGAGAACCCGACGATCGGAAGATGCGCGGGCAGCGAGCAGAGCGTACCTAGGTAGTTCCGACCCGTCCGTGATCGCGGATAGAACTATCACAGATGACTAGGCGAGATCCTTCCGAGCGCTTACGGGGGTAGGGGTTCAATCGACAAAGACCTCATCTCCATGTAATGTCTGCTCCTGCATGATGCATATGCCAAGGTGAACGAAGGATGAGGTTAGGTTTGCCAATGTGGATCAACAAGGGCCCTTCCGAGTCGGAGCGCCACTAACTTCCGCCCTGCATTTAACCGCCGAGTCCAGCTGGGGCTTAACCATATTCAGAACTTTCCGAGACTCACGGCTGACGCAGGTACGCCTTACGCCCCGGTACATTGCAGCAAATCTAGAAAGGCAATAAATCCCATGCGGTTCTGGGCTTGCAGGCATGTATCCGCTATGAGGCCAAGACTTTGATAGTAGGTACCTAGGTACGTTACATAGAGTTGGGTCACGTCGTGCAGTATTTCGCCTGCCTAATATGATTTAGTTTTCATACCCGCATGTGAGGGATTGGTACTTGCATTCCTTCAAAGCGACCAAAACGGCACTTTGTGGCGCACAATTGTTAGCGATATTTGTGATTCACATTTGGGCAAAACCTCTGTCACGTTGAGGCGGCAACCGTGCATCTCGACACTTGTGCGTCTGAGCATCTCCCGTAAGCTCCTTTGCTGTCTGTCTCTCTCGATCCATCGGCCAATTTTTCATACTCTGTTCTTTCATCGCTCATAACGCCGACCTTGTACAATCTATATCAACCCCATTTTACATCCATGTCGCTTATCTTAGCTCAATTAGACAAACCATCATGATGCTCAAGTTCATGATAGACCTTTTGGTTCTGATTGGCACGACAGATGGCCATATGCCGCACCATGCGCAACATGGAAGACATAGCAGGAGCGCAGGACGACATCCTCACCCAGAACTCGAAGCATCTTCCAGCTGGGTCTCTTCTCCGGCCTCGTTACCCCTCCGCAAACGAGATAGCGATCCTAGCAACATGGAATGGATCAAACGCTGGGCAGCCATCGGCGACAGCTATACAGCCGGCATTGGTGCCGGAAGACCCCTTGGCCACATGATCACCGCGGACGAGGTCGCTATAAGAGTACCTAGTGGCTTAGATGAGGTTCGCGACAACTGGAAATGTTCTAGATATGATATGGCCTATCCTAAGGTTATAGAGGCGCAGTTCGGCGCCCATGTTGAGAAGGACGGCGGCTTCCAGTACCTCGCGTGTAGCGGCGATCGTTCTGAACAGATCTATCAGCAAGCTAAGGCCTTGAAGGGCAAGCTGGATTTTGTCACTTTTACCTCAGGCGGGAACGATCTTTGTCTAGCCAAGATTATTGCAGACTGCATCATGCTCCCCTACGGAAAGACATCCGCCTGCGAAACGGTCATCGCAAAGGCCCAGGAGAATGCGAAGTCAATGATCAAAGGTAACATCAAGGAGATTTTGGAAGCGCTCGATGAGAAGATGAACAAAGACGGCATTGTCGTTGTTAACGGCTACGCGCAATTCTTCGATTCGACCACGGACAATTGCGATCACCAATCATGGGACATCTTTTGGTTCCTCCCATTAGGCATCACTTACCGTGCTCTCACTATCTCACGCCGCAACACCTTTAATCAGCTGGTCCTTGACATCAATCAGTCCATCGGCGACGCTGTCAACGAAGCTGCTAAAAGTGACAAGATTAATTATAAAGTAGGCTATGCCGGATGGGATGATTGGGTCTCTACTGTTGTCGACGCCAGGATGTGCTCGCCCAGCAGCAACGGCGACTACCCGGATCCCAAACAGCCAGACATGCACTTCATCAAGCCTGACACGCACCCCTGGGGTAGTTGGGAAGATGAATTCGAACGGCAGGAGCTGCGCAAGCGCGACATGGACCTCGAAGAATTGCTGAATTCAACTAGACTCTCTAACTCGGAAAAACGCCGGGTCAATCGCGTCAAGGCCATTATGGAGGCCCGTGATAGAAGAATAGAGCGCACACTCTACGACTCTGTGCTATACAAGTCACCCGACCCCCGCGCTGCTGTCAGACACAAGCTTGACTCCCGAGCACCCTCACCGCCGGGCTGCCCTGGGGATGGCGGCGCTGACATGACCTTGGGCATGGGTATGCCAGACCACGTTGGCCAAAATGTGAGTGTTTCCTGTGTTCGCCCAGATGACTACGCATGTACTTCCCACTAACACGCGCAGTTCCATCCAAACGTGGCCGGTCACACAACTATAGCCTCTTTCGCCCTCGCTGAACTCATGGATCTGCGCTCCATCGTTCTTGGTGTTGACTCGCCCGCATGCACTGTCACGGATGAGTTTACGTGTTTCTCAAAAACTGGTAGCAAGTTCTATGTCAGTGGCAATCGTACGAATGAGAACTATGAAGAATTTTGTAAGGAGGTAGAAGAGAAGCACTCCAAGGACTCGATTAATTGGAGTTACTCCAAGAGCTACGACCTTGGCACGCCAGAAGAACATGACTACGTCGTCAGTCTAGGGAATGGTGTCTCGGCATTCGATAAAGACCAGTGCATTGAGTCTATGAAGAAGCTCATCAATTCATGCGATACTTCCGACAACCCCATGAACTGGAAGGGCGGTGGACGTTATATTCGTGGAAGCGGAGACTACAAGTACGAGCTCAACCCCCGCCGCAGCAATCGCCCTTGGCCATGGCCTAAAAATCCTTACGGCAGATGCGAGGGCTGGTACAAGGGGACCCATGGACGCTATAAGGTTGAGGGTGCTGGCTTCGCCACCTGGGATCATGGCGGAAAGACTCTTCGGTCTAACATGGACAGTTGCTATGGACTCGGTACGACGTTTTGGAAATTCGAGTACTTTGACAACCCGGCTGATCATGATGGGCACGAATGGTACGCTACCTTCAGTACGCCAATCTGGGTTCGCGCGCGCTGTTGGAACAACAACAAGGTTGTCAAAGCCGCAGGAGGATGGACGAATGGGTGTAAGGGCAATGATTAGGAGCTTTCTCAGAGTAATTTGGTTCGTACGTAGATGAACTTAGAGGTCGCGCAGAATGAATCCCAATCACGTTCCAACACCTTTTGATGACGGATCTCATCTTGCGCAGTTCGTTGGTACATGTTTGATAGACTTGCTCATCCCTCCTCTTCACATTTTGTCACTCACAAAACACCAAATCTTTTCGACTCCCCACACGCCTTGGTCCTCATTGACGAAGCATCATGTGAAGCGATTGGAAAGTGCACCTCGCTTGTTCTCCCACATCATATGGCGAAAGTTGCATGTTCGGGATCGAAGCGGTAGCGATGGAACCATAAGTAGGGCCAAGCCTTTAATGTCTTGACAGACTTACTTACAAGCTTCTACTGATACATTAGCTTCTAGTCGGTCTATACAATTCAACGCAACCCGACCGAGCTGCCACCGCTGCCGTCGTCCAAAGACTTTCCGGGCCCACGCAAGTGCACCTTGCGTATCACCATCCTGCACTTGAACGACCCGCATGGATCCTACCCTGCCGCGGCGAACAAGCTGCCACGCAATCATGAAGGCTTTGTATGCATAGAGAAGAACCCAGGGTGCTTCGGTTTCTGGCGATGTGGTCACATCCAGGTACCGCAGAAACCAGTCGACATGTGGTTGAACTAGATCTGAGATGCGTGATTCACAAAGAAACTCACACGACGGCGCATGGTCTGTAAGCTGGTACAGTACTGCATCTATGCTCCCTTCGATGATACCACTAGTGTGTGTAGGTGACCACATTTGTAATTCAATCATCGCCGTCTCCCAGGTGATTTCACTCAGCGAAACCTGCTTTGGGTCTGAATTGTTTCCGCGTGGCCGGGCAAAAGGCTCTAGGGCAACAAGAGAGGACCTGAGTGGCTCCACTCTATCTGTGCTCAGAATACCTGTTATCGTAGACCAACCAGACACCTCTCGAGCACTGGAAATGAGGAATTGATTTATGTTGATAGTTGCATAAGGGTCGAATGGAGACAATGTAAGTAGATCCGGACTGGAAGTCAAGAATTGTTTAACCACTTCGGAGAATTGTGTTGGCGGGCCAGTCTGTCTCAGGAGTAATTGCTTGCGTGCCCATTCGCCAGAGTTTGCTGCTGTCCAATGATCTGTTGCACAAGGCAACTCCTGTTTGATTTCTAGATGCGATAATGATCGGGGGACAGAAAGTGCCTGGTACCATAAAGCATCCATCTGATGTATGGCAAAGCATGTTCGCTTATGCGTTTCGTTTTGAACGAATTGATGCCAGAGAGAGTCCAAATCTGCTGCCGCAGTCGCTTGGGCCGGTAGTGGTTGCATAAGCCCGCCCGCTCGCGCCAACATAACGATCTTTGAATGTATCTTCAGGCCATATGCTGACGATGTTCCGCAGAGATACATCATAGTCAGAACCTGCAGTAGAAGATAGGCTTGCACGGTCGTTATTCTCTGAGAATTGCCGAGCGTGTCTTGGTCGTTATTGGATTTGAGCAACGCGCGAGATTGGTGATAGCATCTTAAGGAGAGGCTAGCGCCGGATGAAGCTCTCTCTTGATCGTCCGGATCTTCGCCATATTGATACCCAAGAGCAAGCATGCCATAGAGTAGACTTTCATCAGCTCTATTGCTATCGAATGTTGGCCGATGAATGAAAGGCAGGAACGAAGACAGGTGAATGAAGAACAACTCGATACCCCGGGCAACCTGCGCTGTGGAAATATCCAAGTCATCTTGCAGTTGTGGCGATTCTCCTGGGTACCCCCCGCTGGGACTGCACAGGCTGGAAAGACCGAGGTTGTCACCCAGTGTGTTGGATTGAAGACTTTGCATATGTGTGACTTCCAGCCGTGGGTCCATCTCTGTCGCTAGAATCCTCTGCAAGGTGACGTCGATGTTGCTCACCGACTGTTCTGGTAGGAAGACGGAAGCCACACTCTTGTTTGATGTTGCGATGCCCCCAAGCTCATGATCTTTCGTAGAGTTGTGCTGCTGGCTGTGGCCATCAAGAATAGTCCGCCATGCTGTGTCAAGATCGAGGTCGCCCATCTCGTCTGGTGTGACTGACGCAAGATTGCTTTGTTGCTCGTGAACCGAGACTGGGAAGACTCCATCTGGCTGTACTCTCGACTGCTTCGTGAGCTGGCTGGCTTGCTGGTCAGGATGCTTTCTCCTGGTATGCCGCTGCCGGAGGTCTGATCTTGAAAATGTTGCTGCACAGAAGTGACAGGTGAAGGAGGCCCCTTCTCGAGTACGTGTATGGAGGGCAGCATGTCTTTTGAGGTTTTCGTGTCGTGTGAAGCGACTTTGACAGGTTTGACATTGGAAGGGCTGGAAAGATGGTTGTTCTTTGACAGGATGAGGTGCTACACCAATGGATGCCATATCGATGACGTTTGTTAGAGATTTCGGTAACAGTTAGACACGTATCATTCATTCACTTCAAGAAGTACTTGCATCCAAGGTAATTGTGCTTATCTCCCACTAGCAGGGGTATGTCCTATCGGATAGGCCCTTACGGGCATTTGGAGGCGCGTCGTTGCTCATACAATTCATCGTTCGGCAATTGGTTATATGCACTTACTAGACCCACAGCGTCGAGATGGTTCGTGGCCCTAGGGGATGCAGACGGGAAGTCATGGTCAGTGGCTTGCGAGAAGGAAGCGGGGGTGGTTGGGGAATGGCGACCTCGGCCCGATCGGCGTTTGAACAGTGGTATACCGCCGCTCCGCGACACGGGCATCGAAATCCTTATGCATCACATCAATGGCTGAACGTCATGCAATAATGTCATTACTGCCCTTGATTATCTTGGAATTGTACTTGAGACGCTAGAGTATTGACAGGTGAGGTACCCAGTCAGGGACAAGACCATACTTACGCGCGAGAGGTCGCGGTTGTCATACTCAAGTTTTCCGAACTCTATAGCAACTAATTGCTGCCATCACGGACACAACTACGACCATCATCAATTCGCTGGATGACACCCTTACCTACTACGACGATCGCCCTCAATACATCTCGTACCGCCAGTTGAGTCGTACCATCTCCTCTGTGACGCCACCTCGAATGACCTTCGCAATCTGGTCCGGATCGCAAGAGTCGAGGCGTTTGTTCTCTCGATGAACAAGCCAACGGTAGAAGGTTATGGTAGCTGCAAATGCCAACGCACAGCCTATCAGCGTACCGAAGGCCGTGTAGAACTGTGGTGGAGCGTAGTAGAGGTAGGAGACCCAAATATTGGAGGTGCCACCGATGGCATTGACTAGCGCTGACGCTGCTGCACGCTTAGCAGTTGGGCGTGCAAGATGTAGGTTGATAGTCTTGTACAGTACAAGCTGTGGTCCGACGGAGGCGAAGGGGAGGATCATCATGGAGAAGTACCTCGCACCGACATTCAACGTCGTCATGGGTATGATATACATGACACAAGCGATGGCGATACACGCAAGGATGATGCGATACGCTGCGTTCTTGCGATCAGAGTACCACATAAGTCCGTAGTAGACGATGCCTGCAAGAATGTATGGTGGGGCAGTCAGTAGAAGACTGGTGTTACCCTTGTAACCCAGAGAGGCGACCAGCGTCGGGAAGTAGTTGGCGATCGATCCTTGCGCCTGCGAGAGGAGATTACATAGAATGAGGAGCAGCAATTTTGGGTCACTAATCGCCATCTTGAAGCCCTTCAGCACACTCTCTTTCTCGGTACCCTCTGCAGCGCCCGACTCGGATTCGATGCGCCAGACTGCAAGATCACGCTGAATCGGGGAGAGTATTTTGCTATTATGTGGGAATTCTGGCATAAGAAAGGCGCAGATTCCGCCGATGCCAACCGTAGCAGAGCCTTCGATGATGACTAGAGACACGTCAGCGCTGTCAGATATATGCAGCCATTGACATTCGTCTACTTACATAGCCATTGCCATGCACGGATGCCATGCTTTCCATCGAGCTCGAAGACACCAGCAGCAAAGAGGCCACCGAATGCGTTACCGAATTGTTGCGCAATGTACAAGGCCGCAATACGCTTTCCAAGTTCAGTCTTGTTGTACCATGCTGACAAGTAGTACATGGCTCCAGGGAAGAATCTGGAACAAGGTATTGGAGTCAGCGTAGATCTTTCCAATATCTTAGTGGTTGACTCACACAGCCTCTGCCGCCCCGAGAACAGCGCGTACAGCCAACAACTGACCATACGTCTTCACAGCTGCCGTCGCAGCAGATATCGACCCCCAGATGACCACAGCCACGCAGATGTAAAGTCCAGGCCTCGAGATCTTTGCAATGATCTGCAAACATGGAGGTACGAAGTCAGTGTGTGTCTCGCATACTTTTTGTGTAGGCACAGCTTACCAAGTTGCTCGGGATCTGGAAAGGGAGGTACCCGACGAAGAGGATCGAGATCGCCGTCGCAAACTGTTGAGTTGTCATGTCAAGATCCTCCATGATACCTTGTAACTTCGCTGCAGCCAAATTTTGACGGTCGATGTAGTTCAGTATATAGAGGATACCAATGATTGGCAAGACGATGCAGTCGATTTTGCGAACAAGCTTCTGGTTGAGATCCGAGATCTCATCTTGACTTAGATTGCGAAGGGAATGGGGCATACGCTCGTTGTGAATAGTGCCTATCTCGACATCAGTATCCGCGGTCCCGACTAGGTCGAGCTTCTTCATCTCAGTCTCCATTGTCGCACAACGTGGCTTCAGATGTATTGATGAGGCCAGGAAAAATGCAACTACAGCTTGTAAAGACGCCGATGAGAGACGACCGATATCTCGTCACAATATGTCATGATTTATAGCAGCTATGGCATAGTATTGTCATTAATTGAAACTACATGACACTGAGAGGAGCACCCGAGCTGAGGTACGTTCCGAACTGGTGGGTTCCGATTATCGTGTGCTTATCTGCGTGAGAAAGTGAGATCAGGGGTAATGCTTGTATGACTCGTGGTCCCTGCATGAAGCTAGCGGGCCCGATGGGAGGAGCTCCCCTCTTCTCCTCCGAGCGGAGCAAACCTACACTCCATTATGGTCGGCATCTCAAGTGGAACCAACTTGCTCCTCACAAACTGCACGTCGCATGCGATAGCAGCATCATTTCGATGGAACGACAGAGGTTGTGATGCTACTTAGGTGGACGTGTCGTCCTATGCACCAACATGACATCTACCTCCCCGTCATCCCAGTGACATCAAGACCCCGTCTCAGCACTTTCTCTCTACTATATTTTTGATATATACTTTGCCAATCCCATCCTAAATCATGAGCTATCCCACAGCGCAGACAACAACAATCCAGAACCCTCGTCTGAGGCTTCTCAATAAGATCAGAAGCGGCGAATTTCCGCTGATGACTTTTGTCGCGATACCTTCTGTTCGGCAAGCGCAAATCGTTGCATTGACAGGCCTCGATGGAATCATCATCGACTGTGAGCATGGTCATATCGGAGACGACGCCATGCACAACTCAGTAGCCGCCATCTCAGCTCTGGGCGTATCCCCGATCATACGTGTCCGCGGACCGACACACGATATACTCAAGCGTGCGCTAGACACTGGGGCGCATGGCCTTATGGTTCCTCAGATCAACACCGCAGAAGAAGCCGCACAAGTTGTCGCATCCTCGAAATTCCCACCACAAGGTGTTCGCGGTCAAGGCTCGGCCTTTCCAGCTATCGGCCATGGTCTTACGACACCCGAGTATATGAAGTCGGCTGATCAGACAATCATCACCATGATCCAAATCGAGACACGTGCTGGAGTTGATAATGTCGACGCCATCGCTGCAGTTCCGGGTGTTGATCTCATATTCATTGGACCTAACGACCTCGCGCAATCTCTCCTTGGTTATACCCCTGCACGTGGTGACGAGCCAGAGTTCGTTCAAGCTGTCGACAAGATAGTCTCTGCTGCTCGCAAACACGGGAAGTGGGCTGGAAGAATGGTGAACAATGGGACTGCCGCAAGGGAAGCGAGGGAAAGGTACGATACTGTTGCTATCACTGGAGACACGAAGGCAATACAGAACTGGTACATGGCTGAATTCGAGATTGCGAGATCGAACGTATGAGATGCCGAGTAGGATAAAGTCGTCGTCAAATAGATGCGGATAATAATCAAACCTATCACCAGTTCATCATATGCGACCTTTGGGAGCTGCCTTCACCCCATAGCTTTCACTAAACTCATTCACGAAGCTTTTGATAGCTGCACATGACTTTTTATTGTCGCTCGTATTCACCTAAGCACATGCCTCAAGCCTAAGTTCTCATTCGATATTCTGCTTGAGCCCCCAAAATCTCCAGCATGTTCTTGAGGGTATTTTGGGCTCTTCAACGTCTTTGATGCTAGTAGCAAAGTTCGTTCCGCTCTGAAGATATCAGTACTGGCAGGTCACATGTGGGCAAACTTCTCTCATCTATTCATTTTGATTCCACGAAGTTTAATTTTTGATGACAGTCAATGTGTGCAATTGCGTCGACTAGCATATATAGCCTACGTCCTCTACGAAGAGTCGTCGCCGGATGCAGGTTCATAAGCGCCCCGACTAAGCCGTGTGACCATCGCGATGCCCCCACTCAATCCGCCTCAATTCAAACTTGGGCTATGCACTCAATTTCGATAACGGTGCCATCACCAGGAGGTAACGCCTGTAGGCATGATCTCGACGGCATCGGCTGAGGTAAAAAGTCGATGTACACCTCATTCATTGCCGCAAAATCCTTCATGTCTGCAAGGTAGACATTATATTTGACAACCTGTTCAAGCGATGAACCAGATAGCTCGAGAACCTCTTTGAGATTTTGGAGAACCTTTCTCTTGGAATTGAGTTAGTACGTACTAAATGATGAGAAGCTGTGATACGCGATGGGAAAACTTACTGTGGCTTGCTTGATCTCTCCAGTAGCTGTTTGTCCAGCACAGAAGACTAGGCCTGGGACTTTTGTGGCGGGGCAATTATGGGGTTTAGTGGGAAACTTCTCGCTGGAGATGAGTTGACGCGACATGATGGCGCTACGATAGGAGTGACTTTGGAAGAAAAGTAGTCGATCTCGTCAAGCTGGACGCAAGCTGTTGTGTGAAAGCGAGGCTGGAGGTATAGAGCCACATACTGTGGTACCTGGGTATATACCCTTACAATAGCTCGTCATTATTCAAAGCAGTTACGTTACGCTGAAGCTTGGTGGAGGGATGAGGAGCTCCAAGGGTGTGGAGGACGAAGCCAGCAGGGCGCGCTAGCCCACGGCCCCACAACGGGGAGGAGCTCCTCCGTTGGCAATCGCTCCTCCATCGCAACACCGTATGTTTCTCATCCATGAACTTGACATGATTGGTCTCAGCCAGATCTCGGTATGTAGAGAGCAAAGGTGGAGGCGGAGATAGGTGATAATCCGGACTCGAGTCGCATAGTCGGAGCTTCAACCGCTTTGTTGATTGCGTTTACTAGCAAAGGCCGCGGCCCCCAGTTGCCGGACCGTATACAGTCGTATGATGACCTTTGAGCCATCCATGAGATGATGGTTCTGGCTGAGGAGGAGGAGCTCGATCCTTGAAAACCGGACCTGACGACAGCTGCGAGGTTACACTAGGATCTGCCTCAAGAACATAAGGACTCAATTTCCAAGCTCAAAGGATATGCAGCGATCAGCTTAGTCTTATACACGATACCTTCAATAGATCCATCGATACATCAATCGTCATGGCACCCGCCGCTAAGTTCAATCCCCCATCAGCCAATCTTCCTGGCAAGCCCTTCGTACCAGAATGGGTTCCTCCACCAGTCACTCAGCAGAAAGAAGACTTTGCCGAGCTGACTTCCATCGACTTGTCTCTAATGGACTCTGATGATCCAGCAGTTGTGGATGACCTCGTTGGGCAGGTGAAGCGAGCTATCCGAGAAGATGGTTTCCTGTTCCTGGAGAACTACGGCGTCTCCCTACAACAACTGCACAGACAGTTCGCTCTTGCACAGTATCTATACGAGAACATAGGTGAAGAAGACAAGGAGCGTCTGCTCTTCAACCCAGAGACTGGTGTATGGTCCGGTTACAAGCATCCATATGGGTTCAAGGTTAGCATCATGCCTTATATCAACCAATGCTGGAAGACTAACAACAAGGCCAGCGTCACCGTGGAACCCCCGATGGCATCGAGCAATTCAACTGGTACAAACCCGACTGGCAAGACATGAGCCGTACGCCCAAATGCCTGCACCCATTCATGGATGAGATTGAAGCATTCTGCAACTACCTCACCAAATCCGTTAATCGCCGTCTTCTGACTCTCTTCTCTCGAGTGCTCGAACTGCCCGACGACTACCTCTGGGACAACATCCAGTCTCATGATGGACCCACAGGCGAGGGCTACTTCCGCCATGCGCTGTTCCGTCCAGTACAGAAGCAGACACAGGAAGCGTCCAAAGGTCTGCGTATGCATGGCCATACCGACTTTGGACTCACGACGCTCCTATTCTCTGTCCCGATCTCGTGCTTGCAGATCTGGGGACAGGATGAGAAGTGGTACTATGTGCCATACAAGCCTGGTGCGCTCGTCATCAATATCGGTGATACGCTGGAGATCGTTTCGGGCGGGCATTTCAAGGCTACCAGACACCGGGTTTTTAAGCCGCCCGTGGATCAGTTGAACCAAGATCGCCTCTCACTCGTGTTATTCAACAGTTCTCTTGGCAGTCTGCGCATGACGCCTGCCTACAGTATGTCGAGTTTCTAGTCGCCTGCAAGCCGAGATGCTAATGATTATCGCAGATTCGCCACTGATACAGCGTGAAGGTTGTGTTGAGGACCAGGGTATTTACAAAGAGTTCAAGAAGCGCACATTACAGGGCGAACTGGTTCCTACCAATCGCGAGTGGCGTGAGATTCAGATCGCTACGGCGACAGATCCTACAGACACTATTCACAATCGTGTCGGCGTGCACCAAGTCATCATTGATGGTAAGATCATGCATCAGCGAGAGTACATGGGAGTCAAAGTTGTGTTGCCAGTGTAGACGATATTGTAGCGCGCTCGTGGAAACTATGACGATTAGCACATGTTCACCACATGTAATTGAATAAAGTTGGAACCAAAGAAAACGTGTTGAGAGTCGTAAATCGCTAATCGTATTCAGTCCAACGCCATGCTGATGCTGAGAATCATGCCGTGATATAGTACAAAGTCTTGGTATACACATCATCCCCCTCTTGTTCATCCCTTAACCTCCTTCTCGAGTAGCTCTTTCGCTTCGTTGACCTTGGTAGCCAGGTATGGGCTACCGCCTCGATCCGGGTGGTTCAGAAGCATGAGCGACCGGTGCTTCTTGCGTAGGAGTTCTTTTGTGATGCCGCGTTCGCTGGGGTATTGTCAGTCTCGTGTGCTCTTGGTGGGCTGTGTGGATTTGTCGACATACGGCATTTCTAATATCAGCGCAGCTTCTCTCCGTGTCATCTTGGGCTCAAAGCCGCCCTTGTAGTATCCACGTCCTAATGCCCCAGCACCACCACCTGATCTCCGTAGTGCCACGAGTGCTGCGCGGCCCTGTTCGCATCTGTCAGTACATGTTCTCCTTGACATTCCGAGCTGTTCCTGCAGCTCCATAACCAAGTCGGCCGTAACTGCCTATGCAAAGATGGGGGAGCCATACGAAGAAAGCAGTGGCACCAGCGCCCAAGATCCAGACCCAGGCAGACATGTCTCGTGATTGTGTCGGTCGTACTAAGTGGTTTCGGTTGCTCGAGATTCGACGTGGTGGATGTGCGCGATGCGGAGGCGGAGATTGGGGCGACGCCAGATGGATGCGTCAACGACGGCGGCGAGGTGGTGGGAAGGAAATTTGCGGAGGTGTCTCGGTCGAGATGCATCGCAATTGGCGGGCGAGAATGGCAGGTGGGTAGATGTGCACGGGCCACCCAAAATTTCGAGCCGGCCCAACTTCTCGATCCTCAACTCCACACCTTTTCCACGACGCCGCCTCACCACCGCCAACACCTGTGAAGCGTGGTCGACCCTTGCAAACCAAATCGCATTCCTTCCTTGCCATAGCACCGAGCGCGACCGTACTCGCGCCACAACGACAGGATGAGAATCGAAACCTGCTACTTCTGCTCTTCGCCCGTATACCCGTCAAAGGGCATAACATTCGGTATGAAGACCCGAAATCGCATTAACAAAGCTCTTGCCTAACCTGCACAGTGCGCAATGATGCCAAGGCTTTCCGCTTCTGCAAATCAAAATGCCACAAGAACTTCAAGATGAAGCGCAACCCCCGCAAGCTCGCCTGGACAAAGTCTTTCCGTCGCGCGCACAACAAGGAAATGACCGTCGACTCGACCCTCACCTTCGCTCAGCGCCGCAACGTGCCCGTGCGATACAACCGCGATCTCATCCAGACCACCCTCAAGGCCATGGGCCGTGTATCCGAGATCCGGCAGAGGAGAGAGCGCGCCTTCTACAAGGCCCGCATGCGTGGCAACAAGCAGAGACAGCGTGAGGAGGACAGGAAGTTGGTTGAGGAGAATCAGCATCTGCTGCCGCCGAGCGAGCGATTCGCCAAGGAGGAGGTTGAGCAGGAAGACATGGAGGTCGACGTGCAGAAGGTCAAGGAGAAGGTTGCAGCGAGGAGGAAGGAGCTCGAGGCTGAGGAGAGCGAGCTCAGTGAGCTTGAGGAGACGACACCCAAGACGAGGAGCAAGACTAAGAAGATGATGATGAAGAGGAAGGTTGGTGGCGGTGTTGAGGCTATGGATGTTGACGAGTAGGACTCTGGCGCACCATTCAGATAGTCTTGGAGTTTGGCGTCCCACATTATGGTAGATTACGGACATGATTTCGATACCACAGCAAAAGCATGTTTCAACCCCAAAATATTGTCGTTCCAGTTTTGTGCACTGGTCGAGATAAGATGGGGTCGCTATGGCTTACATCTGGACTCTGAATGCAGATCATGACTCTGGCCTAGAGGGTAGATTTCATCAGAACACGTACAACAATTAACAAAGACTCAGTACACAAAGCATACGTTCTCTCGCCTCTTGACTAGAACCTCGGCTCTTGAGCAGAGCGCGGGGTATAACCTCATCTCGACCCGACATTACCGACTTCTTTATATCTTTGCCGTATTGAACGCCTTCCTATGAGAGCTGCGTCTGTATCTCTTCCCTATAGGCAACATGGCGCAACCAATTGATCATCCACCTGTGGTCCTCTTCGGCTATGATTCTAGCCCTTTCACAAACAAAGTCAGACTAGCACTACGCATCAAGCAGATACCATTCTGTAAGACTTCTCCCTGCTCGTGATGATCGAAGCACATAGATCTCGTGACTAATCACTGGTCCCGAAGCATATGTCACGGTCCCATCGATGCTACCCAGACCCCTCATAACATCAACATTCGGCCTCCAGTACCGCAAGATACCCATCCTCGCTATCGGCAGGGAGATCTACTGCGACACCTCGCTCATCATCGAGGCACTAGAGCACTTTTTCCCAGTGGACAAAGGTTGGGCTGCCGTGTATCCGCCGATCGAGGGTGTAAGCGGATGGGCGTATCGTGGGCTCGTAAGAGGATTCGCGAGCTTTTGGACTGACAAACCGCTGTTTCGGACGACTACCGGATTTATACCTTCTTCTGTCTGGGCATCAGACTTTGGTAAAGATCGCGCTCAGCTCATTGGACATCCGCTTTCGCCTGAGAAGCTGCAGTCTAAGATACCAATTCATCTTTCCAATTTAGATTTGCACCTCTCCATGTTGGAACCTATGTTTGGGTCGGGTACTTGGGCCACGCCGACGAAGACGCCTTCGCTCGCTGACATCAGTTTGTATTATCAGTTGAGATGGGGCATTGATATCGCTGCTGGCAAGGGTATCAATAATCTAAGTGGTGGTGGAACGGATGATACGAATGATGATGTTGTGGGACAAGTGTTCAACAAGAAGAGGTATCCAAACTTGATCAAGTGGTTCGATGCATTTGAAGCATACATCGGCGCTTTGCCGGACATACAAACAACAGTTCTCGGAGAGGACACTCGGTGGAAAGACGCGCTGAGACAAACAACTTTGTTTCGCGATGAAGACCTGCTTGTTCCTACGGCGGTAGGACAGCATATCGCCCTTGATACTTCCAGAGGATTGGTTCCAGGAGTGAGTGTAAGCATCGTGCCTGATGACACCGGCCGTGATAATCCTACGATGGGTACGTTGGTCAAGATTAGAAGCGAAGAGGTGGTCATCAAGCCGGAAGAGATGGGGGAGCTAGATGTCAGAATTCATTTTCCCAGGCTAGGCTTTGTAGTGAAGGCAATGGGCGGAAGCAAACTGTAGTGCTATTGAAGCTAGAAGTATATGGATGCCTATAGCTTTTATGCGATCACTATACCTTGACCTTGTGCTTCTATTCTGCCAAAAGCTCCGGAAAATTCACTGGCAGACCGAGCAACTACCACTTCTTCGCCTGTTTCAGCGTAGAAACCAGCCGCAGCGTACCGTAGACTAGGCGAGCCATGCGAGTGCACGACGCCGAACGCGAAATCTACGTGACCTGGATCTGGCTGAAGGGCCTCACCATTCACCCAATGCTCGTCCTTTACTTCGAATGCAACCACATCGTCTTCGCTACGCGACTCTCGCAGATAAGCTGAACTGAGGAACGAGATATCCGCAGCCAACGGATTGAACCACCCAACAAGCCTCTTGCCGCATAGGGCAGCCATAACTACACCGCTGGTGCTTTCCCCACTCAATGCCATGCTCATATATGGATACACTGCCCAATCATGCGTTGGGCCAGTTGGTCGGGTGAGGGTGGCGGCGCGGTCGCACTCGGACGGGCATTTGAAGTGCATTCCCCCACCTTCGCTGGCCATCAGATCTCCGTCTGCGCTTTCGGCATTTAGATCGACGATTGGAAGGTCAACGACAGCGATCTTCGAGATACTATCAGGGTCGTCTGTTGTACGAACAAGAGGTAGCGCCAGTACCGAGATGGGTCCGAGAACACCGACTAATCGAGGAAGTGGTGACATGGTACTGAAGATCTTGCGACGACCGTTATACATCGCAGACAGCACATAAAGCATATGAGCCCGGCTGACCTTTTCGTCTCTCCGCAAGGATTGACCCAGCTGAGTGCACATAGCCAGAAACGTAGTACTGTGTACACCCCAGATGCCGTGGAAGAAAGCCGCGGGTTCCACTAGATCGAAACATAGAATTGATCGTAGGAGTCGGTAGTAGAATCCAAAGATGAAAGCTTGATACTTGAAGAACACCTGGGTGTATTCCACATCGCGTAACACGGCTGCGCCATCAACTCGAAGCAGGTAGTCTGGTGCAACATGATTCTGGAGCCATCGAGAGCTGTCTTGCGGCGTTCCTACCAGAATCCACTCCAACGTCTCAAAGATCTTCTCGGTGTCTGTGGGAAGGCCTTGATCGGCGAGCATGCCAATATGCGAGCCGTACCGTCTGCTGACTTGTGCACCAGAGGAGACTTCAAGGGTATAATATACCTCGCTTGTGGATTCGAATGGCAGGTCCGCTTTGCCAACCAATGCCAGGTGATCGGCGGCCTTCGTTCCACGGTCCCAGGCTTGTAACATAGCTTCCTCCAATGGACGACCGACCCCCAGGACGTCTATCATCGATTCTGGTCTGTCGCGAGGCCAGGAAATCTGGAGGGGCCTTGAGCCAAGTCCTCTTGGAATTGGACCTGTACTGGAGCTAGATCCTCCGATTATATGGCCTTCGCGGTGATATGTCACACAAGCTTGTCCTTCGTGTGTAGGGTGTCCACCGGTGCACAGATCAAGCTTGACCTTTTCCCAGGCCTCAGCAATGGAGAAGGTGATGGGAGACATAACGCTAAATACTGTCGAGTCTCCTCTGAGAAGCCAAACAAGAAAGTTTTGCGCATCTGCCATTTCTGCTTCGTTTAACTGAAGGATAGCCTGGATCGGGTGCTGATCGAGCTCGCCATTGGATAGGCTCTTGTGCATCTCATTTTTGATCGAGAACGCTATGTTTCTAGCACACCCGAAAGATCTCCACGACTCAACATTCTTCTTGATGGTTATTCTTAACGCAGGTACGATGTCATCTTCGCGAGCCAAAACCTCAACAAAGACTCGAATGAGTAGTTCCTGTATGACGCTTGATGGTAAGCACCCGTCTAAGGCGGAAACAATTGCGACCATGATCCATGTGAATCTGTCCACCCCACCACTAGTATCTTCTCTCTTTTTCCTATGATTCGTCTTCAGTAATGGCGATTCAGGAGGCGGACTTTCCATGATATTGCCTTTTTTCTTCGTGCCGCGGTGAACGAATTGTACTTGAGGCCATCTCTTCTCCATTTCAACTGCGTCTACGAGGCCACGCCGTCTGAATAGGGCCTCCCGGTCCTCATTAAGGACTTCAAATAGGTCATTGTCGTTTTGTCCTGCTCGAACGAAGTTGCCGAACTTTTTGCCCAAGTCAACACACAAGGCTATGTCTGAAATCGATAAGCCTAGCTGGAGAAGGCCGCCGGTGCCTGCGATGATCGAGAGCGCCATAATTGTTTGCGTTGAGGAAGTCATCTCGGTAATGTCTGGATTTCGATTCTATGACACAAGACACTAAGGCTCACTAGGCTCCACGACAGGCTCACTCGTAAAGCATAGGTGATGTCTCAAAAGGATGGTGACAGCGGATGTGGGGATGACCAAGGCTAGCGACCCTGCCGCGTTGCGTCACCGGTGAGCCAAACCGCTGGTATAGAGTGATTGGTGGTAGTCTGACAGCCACGGATGCGGCATGATCCTGCGTAGTGAAGCTTAACCAGGCCGACTCATTGGCCCAATGTACGTTGCGAGGACAGCACGCCCTTCCAATCGCCCCTAACGCTCATCGATTCCACCAAAGTTCGTTAAGCATTGTGACTTACTTCTTCAAACGTGAATTCGAACACAGGTCAGCTCCAACAACCAGAAAGGGTGGTCATGAACGCTATCGGGTACTTCGCCTATGTGTTAACAACAAGAACCTTCAGCGCAAGTCGCCAATCGAACTACACGTAGATGCATTTGCGCCTGACGTGTGGCGAATCCTACCAAGTGATTAGAGCCACAAGGCTGCGTGGCATGCAGCCTCTACGCGTTGGTACACACGCAGCGATCTCGACGCTGGTAGGCCTCATGATCCAAGGCCGTACTCCGAGTAACAATCAATCAGTAAGAGCCGTGACAAAGCGTGTCTGAATGTCAACGTGAGCCCGCTGGTGTGGGAAGCAAGAGATGTGGTTTGAGTAAAGACGGATTAGCGTAATCGCGAAACCGTATGCACGTGGTAAAAACGCGCTAGGCCTGGCGCACGGACAAGATACCCATTACATCCCACATGCCGAACATCCCAGCGCTCCTAGCCATATCCATCTTCTTGAAGATAGTCAAGATGCGGGACGGGTAAAATGCAGACTGATGGGCCTCCCGCGGGCACGGCCATGTCGTCTCTCCCCCCGACGATGATGCCAGCTTTCTTTCCTGTCTGAAAGCACTCAGTCTCCTATCAAGGTGCTGACTAAAGCAATGGCTGCAAACGGGAACAATGATCTCCACATCCTGATCGTAGGAGCTGGAACAAGCGGGTTGCTCATCGCACAGGGTCTGAAGAAGGTACACGATTCAGTCGCATAGTCATCCAACGCCCACATCACTAATACCACCACCACTCAGGCAAACATATCTTTCTCGATTTTTGAAACCGAGACCTCGACAACGTACCAGACACGTCCGCGAGAATGGGGCATGACACTACATTGGGGGAGCTCCCACATCGCTTCATGTCTGCCAATTGAACTCGCAAACCGCATCCACGAAGCCTTCGCCGACCCGACCCAGGACCAAGCCTCCGCCACAGGCTTATCGGTGTTCAACGGTGAGACGGGCGAGCGCATATTCGAAATCGCAGCGGACAAGCCTTGTCGCGTTAGCCGTAGGAAGATGCGTAACTTGTTCAGCGAGGGCTTAGACGTGCAATACGGGAAGAAGTTCGCTAGTGCAGTGGTTGATGACGATGACAAGGTGAGGGTGACATTCGAAGACGGCAGTACAGCCACTGGCCATGTGCTGGTAGGCTGCGATGGCGCAAAGTCGCGAGTTCGCGAAGCCATTGTCGGCACAGAAGCAGCAAAACTCACCAATGCATCTGTCAGCATGTTCAACTTCCCCTACAAATTCGATGCCGACCTCGCCAAGCGCATACGAGACATGAATCCCCTCTTCATTACAAGCATACACCCAAGCCACGGCACCATGTTCTGGCTATCCATACAAGACGTGCCTGACCCCTCCGACCCTGCAACATGGACATTCCAGGTCCTGCAATCGTGGCTGGACTCTAGTGTGCCCGCTGATATGGATCTGTCCACCCTTGAAGGACGCATGTCGCTCTTCAAGAGGCGCACAGAAGAATATGCGGAGCCTTGGCGATCTGCTGGCCGAGCTGTTGATTCTGCTACCGTGCTTCCACTTGACAAAGGCACGTTCTGGGAGAAGGCTGCCAAATGGGACAACAAGGGTGGGAAGATGACACTTTGTGGTGATGCTGCGCATCCCATGACGCCGCATAGAGGGCAAGGCCTCAACAACGCGTTGCAAGATGCTGCTAATTTCGTCGCTGCTATGCGTAAAGTTCATGGCTCTCCTGAGCAGGGACAGGATCTCAAACAAGCTGTTGATGAGTACGATGCTGAGATCCTCGAGCGGGGTATGTTAGAGATGAACATCTCGCTCAAACAGACACTGTTCATCCACGACTGGGATACGTTGATGCAGAGTCCGATGGTGAAGATGGGTTTGCGTCAGGCGGAGAAGGGCACTCAAAGCACGTCTTAGTACGTAAATGGAGCAGTTGTTCCATCAAAGCATCCAGATATCCCTAGATAACTCTAAATACAGGATATTCATCTCCCACTTCCAGCGGAATTTTGTTATAATATGCTTGACTCGCCTCTGCCTCTGGTTCTAACAGCGCAAAAGCATACCCAGCATTTTTCTGCTTAGTGTCAACCCAGTAGCCTCCAGCGGATATCGTAACCTCCCGCTGTGTCGCATTAGTCGTTACTGTAGTACCCGCGATGCCCTCGAACTTTGTTTCAGCCAGCTCAGCCGACGTCACCACCAGCGCTTCAACACTGCCGGTGAACTCTTCTTGGAGGACATCGACGGTAACGCCGAGTATGCGGAGACGTTCCGCTACATCTGTCCATGCGCGCGAGAAGATATAGGCTTTCGGCCGAGGTCGGAACAGAGTGACAAGGTAGGGATCACTGTTTCTAGAGCGGACGGGCACGTTGACGAGGGAACCGTTCGACGCGTCGATGAAGGGAACTGTCTTGTTTGTGACACGCTGTTTGTACGCAACAACAATGTCGTCTCTACTCTCGATGAAGGCTTTACGTCCTGCCTCAACTTTGCTGTACACGCTATCGTGTTCATCAACCGCTTTGTTAAGGATGGTCTCTAGGACGATGAGGTGGGAAGCTACACGTCGCTGGAAATGCTGATCAGCGATAGCAATACCACGCGTCTCCACCAGGAATGTAAGGGCCTGGTAGTTGCCAGCACCTTTGTGGTTTGCCGCTGGAGTCGCATCAGGCTCTTCGATAGTGATCGTTCCATTGGCTACGCTGGTCGTAAAGTATGGGAATATCCGGAGGTCGTGGCTTTCAGCAACTGAGAAGATGTCGTCTACAAATTCCTGGTTTAACGCTCGAATATCGGGATGAACGTTCTGATTCTTGTTGGCTGAGACTAGGAGATCTTGTGCGCGGATGTATTTTTGAGCTACCGGGTCGCCACCTGTGTATTCGTGGTCGTCTATGAAGATATGAGGGTCGAACTCGGACTGTAGCTTTCTGATAGCTCGGGTTTGCTGTCTCTCAAGCACAGCGTGATCGCGATTGGGATCGTAGTTGGAGGCCAGCTGTCGCTGCAGATATTCCACGCCATCCGCATTGTAGCGTGGAAGAATCACAAGATCAATCTTTTCGAGGACTTTCGCGCTCCATTGTGAGTCATGCGCGAGTCTCCCTAATAGTGCTAGCACGCCTTCATCGCCTGCTGGCTCGTTTCCGTGCTGGCCCCCTTGGATCCAAATACGTAGCTTGTTGGTGCTGTTCTTGCCACTCGTTAATGTAACGTACGGTATTCTGCGGCCCTCCTCGGATTCTGGTCCACTCTTGTAGGTGATCCAGCCGTTACGCTGGGCAATGCCCTTCACAAAGCTTTCTGCAGAACGTCAGCAAATCTGTAGCTTTTGACGTACAACAACATACCCAAGTCTTGCTGTGGAGTTGGTCCGGAAGTTCCGTTTGCGAACGTAGCTGGTACGTTGTTTGGGTTCACGAAAGCTGGCGATAGTAGCTGAACGCCTTCTACATTGGGAAAGTTGGCTGCCACTTGTGGTGCATCGATCACGACAGGTCTTATGTTGCTGGCATATCGGTCCGCAATAACCGTCGTTGCTTGAACTGTAAGTAAGCCCAATGTAGATCTGGATGGGATTCGCATGGCGATCGATGTGCTCTCAGTCGACGGAATCTGGTGTGGAGGCTATCTGGCGGGATATTTAAGAAGAGCCGCGAAATGCATCACTGGCAAAAGCTCAAGCGACGTTCGTATATACATCTACTCCGGATCCCTGTCATGATAGTCGTGATATGTATACCCAAGCACGTTATCGGTCGTAATGGTTGAGCCGGATACCTACATCCTTCGCAGGCATGTTGATGTCTATCAGGGTGCTAGAGTCTTGGTACTCCAATGAGCTTCCTTTTGTGGTATAACTTCGACGTGATGTGAGTGGAGACGAACGGCAATCAAGAGGGTGGACTGGGGAGGACGTTGTCGCTTTCCTCCGCTCCCGAGAGCGGAAGGGGCTTGGCAGATGGCGTCATACACGTGGTACATTGCTAGCGGTTGCAGCATTCACCATTCGCACTGCTCTTATACTGACTTCGTCAAATAGCCAGGTAGATGCTGCTGACTACTGGCTGAAGATTTGCAATGCTTGCACGAATATGTGGTAGTTTCGGCTACAAGTGAGGTCTGGCCGCATCAGCTTCATGATTTGTAAACGGTAACGACTATGTAGGGACGAAGGAATGACACTCGATATCTGGAAGCGAGAACAATAATTTTCCAGATCTTAGAGACAGCTCATATCCCAGTCACCCTGTTACCACACCTGTCCATCTCAAGCAGCGGCAAAGAGGGCGACGAGAACAATTTCTCTATGCTCATGAGTTAGCCTGAAGGCCATCTAGAGGGAACGTTGCTCTACTGTTCCGACAGAAACATGAAAGACATCAATATAGGTGGAAGTGAAAACTGCACACCACTACTTCCAACTCAAAGGAAAACATATAACCCGCCCGTCACCAAGCTCATTATCTTCCACCTACCGATCCGGCACAGGCGGCGTCCCCAGCTCATTCACAAACATCCCACTCCTTTCTACCTCCCTCACCCACTGCGCCCAAGGCTTGAACACAATCCACCGGTTCATCTCATTCGTCGCCTTCCTCTCCTGACCACTCAAATACTTGACCCCTTCGTCCCCGCCACCACCTCTCCCCACATTCGCCAATAACAATGCTTTCGTCTGCACCCTAGCATTACTCGCTGCATAATACGCAAAATCAATAACCTGTTCCACGCTTTCTCCTGTTGTAACGAAGCCATGTCCCCGCTGCAGGACCGTTGTATGCAAAGGTGATGTAGGCCGCGTTTCATTAACGCCGAAGTTCTCTGCTAAAGCGGCGCCTAGCCGCGGACTGTTTACCAACATATCTCTCGGGTCCCCCTCTTCGTACACCGTTTCAATGTCGAAGTTCGGCACGCTCTCACCAAGAAAGCCGGCCATATGGTACACTGGCTCGAATGATGTATCGATAACAGTGTATGGAAGGACATCCTCGGAGTGACTGTGCACAACGGCGTTGACATCCGGATAACGTTTCAAAATCTCGCTATGGATGTAGCGTTCTGCGTAGCCGCCGACTGTGCCGTTGACGGGTGTGCCATCTGAGATGAGGTATTCGCCTATGTCGGCGGGGCTGGACACTGTTGCTGGACCGATTTGCAGCGCGATGAAGAACGTTGTATTGGTGTTTGGATTACGAGCGCTGACATGGCCAAAGGGATCGAGGACATTGTGGTAGGAGAGGATGTGGTTTGCTGTTATGAGCGATGAGAGTAGGGCTGTGATGTTGACCATTGTGGCTGAAACTTGGGTTGGTTCTAGATCTCAAACCAAAATCGCAAAGCTTGGCGGGAGAGAGAGTGTGTGTTGAGTCGAGCTACACGATCAGTCCAGGGACTGTAAAAAGAAAAGTTTGCAAGGATTTGGATGTAAAAGCAACCTGCGGGTGTGCATCATAGCTACGAAAGCGTACAGCGAGGATCTCCGGACCATGGGCCGTAGCGCGGTCTTAGTTTCAGCTTACGATCAGTCTTGCAGACGGGCTACCAGAACTTAGTTGGTGTGCATGCGCCACGATAAAGCTTAACTAACGAGCACAACTGTATTATTACAATGTGTCTGTCAGGATAAAACACTACTTTACAAGGCCATAAGGTCGTAAGCGCCAAGAACGTCAAGAGATTTCGGATGATAACAATGGTATATAGCGAAGCACCCAAGTTGTGCTGGAGGGGAGTCGGATCATGGTATAGGCCGCGTCTCGCGAGAACGTGTCCAGACGGTGTGGAAGGTGGGAGACGTAATGGTCAATGTTGTGCAACGCCAATCTTAGTTGCCAAAGGCCTATCACCGGCCGCCGTTCATAGCGCCCTGATTGAACTCACTCGTTCCATGGCCAGACTGATTCGAAAAGTCTGGAAGAACACCATTCATACTGATCCCGTCCTCGTATCCCGAGAATCCACCAGTCATGTCTGCCCAGTCCCACTCCAGTGTCATTGGCATTTTCCAGAGATCTTGTGGAACGTTGTTGAAGGTCTGGTCGAACTGGCCCATGCCCGCCATGGCGTTGATGTTGGAGCTGATGCCGTTCACATCACCACCAGTCGTCATTGGTAGGCTTTGTGATTGTTGGAGCATCTGGGCGGTGATACCTGGTGAACCATATTGGCTCATCTGGATATTGGGCTGTAAGGAGTCGTGTGTGAAATTTGGTGAGAAGGGGAATGGCTGCGCATGTTAGCAGTGACCTCAGCATGACAGTGGTAGAGCTTACCTCGTTGAACCCCTGGAAGTCTGGATTGAAGATCATGCCTTCTGATTGGTTATTGTTCTGTGGAGTAGTGGCCTGCTGAGGTGACGAGTGTGCGTTGCGACCCGTCGAGAGCAGCTCGGCCGCTGTTGCTTCGATTTGTGCGTCTTGCTCGCTATCGCCTTGCTTCCTCTTCCGTCGCGACGCGTGTTCGCGATCGGCTTTCTCTAGCACAATAGTAGCGATGCGCTCGAATTCAGCACACACTGTGCACATTCGCTTGACACTGCCGCTTCCCTGATCGTCATTGAGCATGTTCAGGAAGTTGACGACCAGCTTCATAAGCTTGAGATCCGATCGTGATCGCGTATCCTGTGGGTTTTGTAAAATGTTGGCAAAGAGCGTAACCAATGCAGTGACTGGGAAGTAAATCACTAGCCAGACACAAGATAAATCGCCTTTCGGTATGTACTTTAGGAGATGTATCGAGGCTCGGGCGGCCTGAACACACAGTTGGGCGGACATGAAGACTCTCGGGTTGAGAGGTCGAGCATTCAGGCCTTGTATCGCAAAGTTGGATAATCGACTAGTCCAGTATCCGTGATGTACACTCATGCGGTGGATGGTGGTTAAACAGTTGTAATAGCCAAGATGCAGTACTGCGACTTGGAGGATGAGCGGGGTATGTGATGCCTTGATGTCATGCTCTGGCCGGAACTCTAGTGGTATGTCGTCCTTCCATGCTTCCAGCTCTTTATCCAGTTCGCCAATGGTATTTAGCAGTTCGCCGTCGGTCTGTTTAGATGCCTTTACGGAATAGAGACCCTTGTAAACTTTGCTTTGAATCACGGAGAAGGTGCACATGAGACGGAATAGGTTCATAGTGCCCTTTCCGTCAGCCAGCGGAATGTTGCCGATGTTGTCTGGTGGAGTGTCGCTAGGTAATTCGACATTCATGTCGTCGTCGTCCTGTACAGGTGGTCTGCCGGACCGCAAGCAGATGCTTGATGGTGTTAGTCTATAGGTAAGCTTAAGAGGGCTAGAAAGACTCACTCTTTATCTAACATGTAGGCTATCCAGAAGACACGTCTTCGTTGCTCGACCTCGGCGGAGTTGAGGCTAAAGTTGGCACCTTTCTTATGGAGACCAATGCTGTGTGCAAGCCGCATGGCTGTGGCAACGAAAAAGTAGGTAGGTTGGGGGTTCGGCGTTCCTAGAAGGAAGAGACCCTGGAAGATGTTAGTTGGGGGAAGGCGGATCTCTTGTCTCTATACGTACTATTCCTAGCAAAGCCTGAACACTAAGGAGATCCGTATTGCGCATGGTAAGCTCTACCATAACACTCATGGCATTCTTCAGGTATTGCCACGCCTTTTCGTCTTCTTCTGCTGGAACCAGGTTGCTCATGACGCGCAGTCGGTGTGCGAAAGCCAGGGCGACGTTCAAACTGGCCCACCACCCGGATCCTTCATAGGGGTCTTTCGAGTAGTGCTTGTCTACGAGATGCATGAAAGTTGGTTCGTGGAACAGCGGAAACATGCAGTTGAAGTTTTCGAAGTAGTCCTTGAGTAGTGACAAGGCCTCGTGCTTGGGAGGCAATTGTTTGTAGACTCTGCGCTTGAAGATGTCCTGGAACACGTCGGGTCGCCATTGAATCCACTTGTTGTCCTCGACGGCGGCTGTAGAGATCATGTCGCGGAAAGAGTTGTCCCCGGTCTTTTCATTCACCCATTGTATGCCCTTGGGGGAGAAGATGGAGAAACCAGACGATGAGCCTGGAAAGGTTAGCGCATAAAAACAACAAGTACGGGAAGCATACCAATATATCTTGTCTCTCCGCAGTTGTTCGTCACCAAAGAGCACATCATCTCGGCGAGCGCATCCTCTTCCTTGTCTTTGGGGTTTTCGGTGTGCTCCTCCGGCTCTGGTGAGGCGGTACCGCTCCTCGGGCTGGGAAGAGCTGGTTGTGCTGGTGTGCCGTTGGCAGTGGATTGGCCGGTCGGGGGTGCCATTGATTCTCGCCTTTCACCGATGCTGGCCCTGGGTGTGGCCGATCGCCCAGCTCTTGCTTCGAGTCGTCTCTCCAGTGTGGCCAGATCGGTGCTGCCGTCGTCGTCTTCGGGGAGGACGCCGGAGAGGCGCATCAGGGACTCCATGCGCGCAAGTCGGTTCTCGAGACCTTCGATGTACTTGGCGCTATGCATGGTCAGCTTCATGTGCGCGTGGTGAGTCATCAGACATACCCCTTGGGCGGTTGCCTCTTCTTCTCGACCTGTGTGAAGATGCATTCCGTCTTGTAGTTCTGGCAGTGTGTGCACGACGGCATCTTGCCGTCGCACTTGATCTTCTTCTTCCGGCACATGTCGCAAGCCTGCATCTGTCAGCATGGCACTATGCTACTCGCCGCCCGCAGTGTGTACCCTTGCAATGCGCCGCCGCTTGGGGTCGCTGCCATCGTTGTCGTCGTGCATGTCGTCGTGGGCGAACATGTTGCCCGGGGGCATCTGCGACGGGTCGTAGCTGCCGCTTCCGAACAGACGCGGTGGTGGAGGGTTCATCATGGGCGGGCCGGCCCCGTAGAAGCCGTTGTTGGCGGGATTCATGGCGTATTAGGTGTCGCTCTCGCGAGGTCGTCAGTCGTCAAAGTCCTAGGGCAATTGGGCCCTGGCGGATATCCGGGGGTTCGCGTTGTTTTGTGAGGGCGGGTATGGTTCGGGCTATGCGGAGGGGTCTGGCGGAGCGTCTAGTGCTCAGGGAGATGAAACGCTGCCGAGGATCACATCTACAGGGCCCTGAGGATGGCTGTCGCAGACTCGCCGACTATCGAATCGTGGCCGACAGCGCGCGGGTGAGGCAGAAGCTTGTTGCAGACGACCAAGACCGGCCCAAAGCGGGAGCGTCGTGTGGCGTCGTCTTGTCGTGACGACTATTACTCGTCTGGGCACGGCGTTGACAGAAAAAAAAGATACTGCCCAGGCAACTTTCCTTCTCCGCGTCTACTACAATATAGTGCTGTCAGACTGCAACGCCGCGTCGTCCGTAGTTCGCGCGTCCAGCCTTAGTCAGACAGAGCCACGCACCTGAGGCTGAAAGCGGAATAGCAGAGATGACGTTGTGATATTGCTTCTGTCCCACGCGGTCGCCAGCGCGAACTTTGAAAGCACAGATGCACACTCTTAGCCTTGACTCTTCAGTTCTACATCTCTTTGACAACTCACGCGCTACGCCGTAAGCGCCTCCCCCAAGAATAGTACGTCAGCATTCCTTACATGCTTTTCCAGCTTACACAACGGTCGCGTACCTGTCGGTTGTGCCGGCATGCGCTATGGGCACACCGCTACCAAAAGACACATGCCGAGCCGTAGCCACATCGAGGAAGCCGTCAACGTTGCCTACCCTCCTGCTGCGCCACCACACCCGTTGCATCGTCGCATCTTCACCCCTCCTGACATTACCACCGGGCGGTTACATGCTCAGTACTGACTCGTTCTAGTTTGAGAATCTTTGAGACCTGCAAAAAAAAACCCCCACACACACTCACCTCAGCCATGGCACCAATGACTGCTGAGGAACTTTCAAATCACCCAGAATACCCCCATACTATCTGGGACCTAAAACCAGAAAAGAAAGGCAAAGCCGTTGTAGCCAAGGACAGAGGCGGTCCCCTTAACATCGCTTACGAGATCCATGGCCATGGCGACAGACACCTCGTGGTAAGTCGCCCCACTATCGGTATTAATATCTTCTCCAACTTGATGCGCTGCATATCAGGCACCAAAGAAAAGCTTGTCTTTGACTAGGGTGCATTTGTAATGTTGTCCTCTACCAATCTTCGGGTAGCGGCACCCTGTCACCGTTTCGTTTCAGTTGCATTGACCGTCTCAACTACGATGTATCGTGTCTCAAGTTGTCGAGTACGCAACGAATACGTACTTTTCTGCATTCAGCCCTTAACCGTTCTCGGCATCTTCCGTCTCTACATTCACGTCAACGTGGCGCTTGTGCTTTGTTACAACAAGAGTCAACAACTGACACTATGTAGTGGGTCATGGGCCTTGGTGGCATGAAATACGCATGGCAACGTCAGACAAAAGACTTTGGCCACACCAAAGGCGACCAATACTCGTCGTTAGTAACTGACAACCGGGGTATTGGTGACTCCGACAAGCCCACATCAAGATACTCTACATCTGCCATGGCCCAGGACATTGTCGAAGTTCTCGATCATGTCGGCTGGACCGGTAACCGTGAACTACACGTGATTGGTATAAGCATGGGTGGCATGATTGCCCAGGAAATAGTGAGTCCATTCATCTCCTCATCGTCATCCGCACAAAGTACTGGTGAAGTAGTCGTCTTCGGATCGGATGCTATACCTTCCGTCTTTGAACACAAATTCTCTCAAGTGTTGTCGACTAGAGCTTCAAACATTTCTCATACCCAGCATCATCCTGTAATCTCAGCGGTACAATGAGCTTCCGCCCCGCTCAACTTTACCCCGCCCCCACCTGTTCGTCAATGCCGCACATATGATCGTCTATGCATGCAGATCATGATGATTGCAGCAAAAAATCCCATTCCGATCAGCTAGAAATCTGCAGAATCTCTGAGTGCTAATAATAGTCTAGGCCATGTTGATACCACAACGGATTTGCACACTCTCGCTCGTATCCACAGCCGCACAACTATTCAGAACAAATGTACGCCCCAACCCTAGCAAACTTTCGTAGATTAGCTAACCCTCGCAGGGCTTCATCGAAAACCTCTGGAACCGAGCCAATCTCTTCATCCCCAAATCTCTCGATGCCCAAATCGAAGGCGTAAAGAAGAACCTCTACACACAGCAATGGCTCGACGCGCCCGACACTCTCGAACCTGTCGTCCAAGCCTTTCCTACAAACGGTGACCGTTTTGCTGCAAACGAAATCTGGAAACGATCACATCCCGAGTACTTTGGTAAGGCTGGATTCATGCTGCAAGCTATCGCCGCGGGGTGGCACCACAAGAGCCCGGAGCAACTGCAGCAGATTGCAAAGACTGTAGGCAAGAACAGGATCATGGTTATCCATGGCACCAAGGATCGCATGTTGACTTTCCCGCTGGGTGTTGTGCTTTGGAGAGGATTGGAGAGGGGGGAGGGCCCGACCGGAAAGGAGAACTGGTTGGGGATCGAGGAAGAGGAGGATATCTGGCAGGAAGGTGAGGTTGAGAAGCATTTCATCAAGGGGCAGGGGCATGTGTTGCCGGCGGAGATGAGGGAAGACTTTAACGTATGGATTGAGGGATTGATCGAGAGGGGTATCAAACTTAATGAAGAGCAGGGCCTGTAGAGGATGACTATGATGGCTGTGAATGGTTCAACGACACGCGTACGTCAGCTTCCAATAGATCTAGACTTGGGGGACTGAGAACGCGGACAGCAATGGCGAGTATCCGCGATGTTCATACTCCAAGTTAGGCACACACGCATAGTCCAGCGTTTGTTTCTCAGTAAATGAGCATTTGCACCTTGTGTCATTCGAATAAATATATACATTTAGAAAGAGTGTCCGTAAGCCCATACACGGAACAATAACCGAAATGTAACGCACACTCATCTCATTCCAATACATTCACCCTAAGCATTAAGTGCCTTGGTAATGTAGTCAGTACCCAACTTCTGGGTAGGGGCATCATTGGGGTACTGAAGATGCTGAGCATTGATACCCGCACCGTGTGTAGTGTCGCATACACCGTCACCCTGATAAATGCGTTAGTAATCTTGTAACATGACATGAACAACAGGATACATACGAAGATGCAAACATCGAGCGTCTTGGCAACCCAGTTGGACGGGATGCCTCCTCCAAGTGCTGCGGAAAGTCCATTGACGTTCTTGGTGGTGGTACCACCGTTGTTGTCCACGTTGCACGCCAATCCAGACTTGTGTGCTGGGTCACCGATGAGGAAGACACCCTTTACAGCGTCGAACTTGGCGCCCGTCAACTGAGACATGGCGTTCACGGTGGCCTGAGCACCCTGAGAGTAGCCCTCAAGGATGAAGCATTCCTTTGGTGAAGAGGCCAGTGTGGTAGTGATCTTGTTGACAATGTCTCGTGTACCCGCGGCACTGTTCTGGGAGAAGTCGGCAGTGTAAACAGTGTTGTAGGTCTTGCCGCCGGAGACAGCAGCGCGGACGCGGGAGTTGATTGTACGGAACCCAGCAGATTCGCCTTGGAGCTCGCCAGTACCGCGGGTGTTGATGATGGTGTATGAGGGGCAAGAAGAAGAGGCGGCACGCTTGACTTCCTCTACTGGAGCGGCGGAAGCCAAGGCGAAAAGAGTGGCGGGAACGATGGCTGAGAAACGCATGTTGAAGGTAGTGAAGAAGATGTATATAGAAGTAGAAGTAGAGCGACTGTATTGAGTTACCGTATTGTCAAGGTGGTGATCATATCAACGAGGATCCAGACTCCCTTATATATCCAGTTCACATCTGTTACCATGCCGTGTGGGTAAGGAAAAAGCACTGTCGATATGCCATGTCACCTCGGCAGAGATTCTTAGCGCGTTTCACTGGCCGATCCCCAGGCATCTCTCTATACCTGAAGGGGTAGAACATACATGCGCTCGGAGCACTAGAGATGGTCGTAGGCATCTGCCCCGTAGTCTCTTGATCGACGCCACGGCAAATCGACTGTCATCGTCTTACCCGCATAGACGTTTGGTTACCTTCAGTTTGAAGACCAACAACAGAAAAGAAGGTATAGGTGGTTTGACTTGAGCTTGCTGTATCTTCAACGGCATGACGTCGAGGTTATTTCCGTCATACGACGATTCCAGGATACCGATGTTGGTGTGGCGGCGAGAACTTGCGAAACATCGTCATACTCATGGCTTGCTTGAACGCGACTGGGAACATTCCATCCCAGGCTTTTACTCGAAACAGCCATGAAGTGGGGGCGTAGCCTCACACCTCCAATAGCAAGACACGCCGAACTGATCGTGCTCTGGATGGTGACTACAATGGTGCAGTTGTTTGGTGCGCCTCACCCGGCGGGCCAATGTCTTGACGACTCAGCAACCTCGTCCGCATCATTCTGTTTTACCCTGTTCGGAATACTTGCCTGCTCGTTGCGGTTCGACAGCATGCCGGAATGGCCAGAATGAGGACGCCAATTGTTGCTCCTTGTCGTCGATCGGCATTGAGCCTCGGCTCTCAAGCACGGCAAATGAACAAGGGTATTCGGCATCGGTGGAGGTACCTGATATGGATGGTAGATGCGTAGATATGTAAGATGTGAGGTCGGAGATTATCGAAAAAAGCAAGTGCTAACTCCTTGCAGCGCGGAACATGCTGTTGCGACATCAGACAGGTTCGAGAAGGAGTTAAAGATGCATTAAGGGTGCAAGTAGCGGAAGCGGAGAGACAATATGCAGGAGACGGTGGGCAACCTTGGTCGATCTTGCTCTACACAGTATGGTGGCGTTGATCATTGCGGGTCCCGCTGATCCGAGGAACGGTTTAGTGTGGCGCTTAGTAGGCTAAGCATCGTCGAGCTTAGACATCAGTCTGGCATCCTGACTGGGGGGTTGGCAGGGGGTCATTCGAGTTCAAACTTTATAAACGTCTTGGGAAGTCGACACGCTGTATGCGCTTTGACTAGTAGTTAGCTCAACAGCTTATTCCTAGAGTAATCCTGCCACAGTGTAGGTCGCAACTCCGATGTGCATCGATCAGAGAACAGGGCGATGTCGCATCTTGGGTCAAAGTCTAAAAGGCGGATAGGGAAGCGAGTGAGAAGTGACATAACCTAATGTGACGTCTTTTGCGCTAGGCCGAGTGTCACAGGCGCCTTCAAAACGTGGCCACGTGTGACGCTAACTCCACTCTTCTTCCTCTTCATTTCCAGCTCCAGGAATTCCCTACGCCACCTTTTGGGAACAACTCGCAGATTGTTATGCCCGCGGAAGGATTCACGGCCTTTCAGTCACTACAAAACCGGAGGCACATCTTCTTTCTAGACTCTTCCCTTCTTCTACAGTTGCGCTTGCAGGATATTTTAATCGTAATGACATTCTTTTGCAGGTATAGAAGGTATGAACCTAGAAGTCTACGAAAGAATGCTTCACATGCGCATGATGGTTTTGAAGAGAGAACATTCAAAGTCAATCGCAGCTTAGCTACGGGCCTTAGACGAGCACTCAAAAGGTGTTATAACCATGCTAGCCACCAAGATGCAATTCTGCTGATCAGGACGAAGGAAATTCAGACAGAGGTATGGGCTGGAGGCACTTTCACCTCTTCGTTCCAGGCGTCAAACATAAATCCAGAGCTTTCCAGTCTTTCGTGAGCGCTTCGTGTCTCGTTTCGTTCATAACAGAAGGTTTCGTAAGAACAAGAGGAAGAACAAAAGGTTTCTGAATATGATATTATGTGTGCAACTCTGGCTCAGTGTTCGAGACTCCAAATTGGACCAGAGCTCGGTCATGGGCTACGAACAGACATGAATAGGCAACGTGTTCCTGTTCAACCTTCCATTGAGAGCAGTATTACAATACCGTTGGAGGCATTCACTCGCCGGGCCAGTATCTTAATCTTGTTTCGAACATGCCTTCCCCTCCAATCGGCTGGCAGTGAGGAACGAAGACTATGATTACAGCAATTGGTGCTTTTTGTACCCATTCTTTTCTTCAAAAATTACAATGCCGGATCCGATGTTGATTCCACATGCCATATCACTGTCAATGATATGAACACAGGCAGACGCACACCATTTCCGTTCAGACTCTTTTTTTTTGAATAATAGGATTTGGAGATTGGTGTAGAAGTAATGATTGTGGACACCTGAACATGGTTTTTATACTGTGTTCCTAGTGTACCTGTCCAAACAGACCAGGAAATCGATGCACATGCCTGGTTGTGGGCTTCCGATCGAAAGTCGTACTTTCAGATGTCTTCTCGCACACAGTCCTACTATTTGCCAATTGATTTTGACACAAACACGCCAGTTGATTAGCTTCATCACAGTCGCGATCGACTTCTTTGACTTGCGTTGAATGGATTGAGATGAGTTTTCCAAAAGTTTCAGGATACGATTTTGGTGAAAGACAGATAGCTCGACTGTCGAACGCAGATCTGTAGGCGATCCGAAGGGAGGACACAGACATAGAACACAACTCGTGAGTAAGATCCAAAACGTTGAGCGTGAGATATATGCAAGCAGAGTAATAGCCGTTCAGCATGTCATTGACTCATCACTACTGCAAATTCCCATGGATTCGACGCTTTGGATCCTAGAAATCTGGAAGTTTGAAGATAGGTATAGCAAGCTGAGGGGTGGCTGGGGAATATAGCGCTTTATGCTAGTGGGAAGAGGACAAATCGTCTCGCAGCATGTTTCTTGCTCCTCGTGTTTTGAACTTCCATCATGTAATCTTCCCATCCTTTTTTAACCAAGAAAAAGCTTGGAAGTTGGTATTGGAGTAATAGTTTGGTTGTCGGAAGGTGATCATTTATACTTGCAGAAAGCAAACAGCCAGATCCACCGCGTAGGTCTGGGCAACTATTTCTCCCAGTCCACATAAAACGCAACCGAGGACTTTTGGAAAGACTTGGGCAAGAACATTGGTGTAGACGTCCAGTAGGCAAATGGTATATTCAATTGCGAGGCGACGGAAACTACGTAGTTTCACAGAATAATCGAAAGTGTCGATATTTCTAGTCTCCATGTGTTGGTGAAATCTATCTTTTGCAACAGAGAAGATTTAGAAGTCGTGTGAAAGTAAAAATTCAGTGTTTGTCGACAAATAGTGCTGTGTAGATAAGAGGAAGACGGGAAGTCTCAACCCATCGGGAAGCTCGAACTGGGTTTTGACTTCCATGTCCACTCTGTAGTTTGTTTTTGTTTTGGGAATAACGAAGAGTCGGAGGTTGATAGAGGCTTGCAGCTTGGTTGGCGAAAGATCGTTCTTATACCCATAACTTCTCAACCAGCACATCTCCCTTTCGGAGCACCGTTTCTTTATGATAACACTTTATATTCGCTCTCCTCTGCTTTCTCTCTCATGATGTCTTCTTTTTCGTCTTTCAGGAGGCAGACACCAAACCCCCTGGTGTTTTCTCTGAGCTGAAACTATTGTCTCTCGCTTTGGTCGGTTATAGTATACCAATGATCATGTCGAGAGCAACAAAATGAGTAGCGTTATCATCGTATCCAGTAAGAAGAGGGAGGAACACTTTTGGAATACACGCGCGCATGTAGTATAGTTCTCTCTTTTGGACGAAAAACAAGGCAGCGAAGATCATGCCTTGTCTAGGTTGTCCTTCCAAAAACTCCATGTTTTCTTCGTTCGCGACTTTGGAGAAACAGATTCCCAAGCATAGGGAAGAAGAGCGGTACTTGACGGAGCAGACGGTGTTTATATATGACCGCTGGAAAGAGAAGATTTGTTTAGACAATGATCGTAGTAGGTATCGGTTTTACTGCATTCCGAATAAGGATCTGCCGCCACACATGACATGCTGCAAGGTTGTTTTGAGCAGCCAGAAAGAAGGCTAGGGAAGGTCATTGATTGACCATACCTTGGTTTTGGAGAACACCATGGGTGGTAAACGCATATTCTGGGGAAGACAAAAATTTTGAGTGTACGATAGGAGGAAGAAGAAGAAGGAGAGAGCAAAGGAAGATTTTATACCCGATAGACGTATTGCCGTATCGCTGTGTCGGACGCCACCTCGTCCTATTCGACGGTTTCCAAGTCCCGGAAATTCGTTATAGCCTCTCCGAGATCATACAAGATCGTCGTCACCAGAAAACTCAGCCTGAAGAATAAGCCTAGTCATTAAACCATACTAACACTAGCTATGAGAAATCGCTATCCGATATGAATGGTATAACCAAGTTTGTGAGTCGCGAAGAACCATGAGTTGCCCAAAGCGTTGTCGCTAAATTTTTCCCATAACCTCCAAGAAAAAACGCCCAAATATTTAGATACCGCATCGAAAGGAATGGGGGGTATATGCCTTATCCAAGCTTTTCATTCCGTTCCAATATCGTCCATCCATTGACAAGAACAATCGATCGAGGTCATGTCAGTCACGAACCAACAACCTCAACCCATCCATCCCTATTCCTCTCCACCTTGGTCCCGTCCTCGCCACCAGTGAGTTCTTTCGCCAAACCATCCTTTGCGCCTCTTCTTCTCGCACGATCCCGTACGGATCGCTCATCCTTCTCACACTCCTTGATAGCCTCAACAACCTCCAATTCCTCAAATCTGGCATCTTGCAGGTTAAGCTTCTGCCACTGAGGATGCTTCTGGCAGCGCTTCTTCAAACAGGCTGTTTCTTTCTCCTCTCCATCTACGCCACCATCAATGTCCATTGCATCCGCGCCGTCCGCAGGCGTCGGCGTCGAAGAAATCTGTTCTGGGGTGGGATTCAGGGTGGAGTGGTGGAAGGCAGCCCGGCCGTGTTTGCTATTCCGCCAAAGTAGGAACTCAGCATCGGACCATGATAATCTGCTGTCGTAACCACAGAAATCCTTCATCTTGATCTTCTCGCGGTCGGCGAGGCGCACAGCTTGTTCCTTGGCCATGCTGACAAACTTCTCGCGGTCTTTGAGTACCTCTAACCGATCTTTGAGTTGCGTCTTCTCTTTGTGCAGGGCGGTCAAACGTTCGATCTCACCAGCGGTAAGGGAAAGGTCTTCGCCGTTGGCGGGGAAGGTCGCGCGGGATGGCGAAGCGGTTTGTGGAGGTGTGAGAACGCCGGTGCCTAGGTTCTTGAAGGCTTGGATGTTTGGCGAGGCGTCGACAAGGGCTTTGAGGTCTTTGGCTCGGAGAGTGCCGCCAAGAGGGGTTGGTTCTTCTTCTTCCTCGACTCTCTTCTTCTTCTTAGATTTTTCCTTTGTTCCATTGGCGCCTTTTGCTCCTGCTGTCCGTTGAAGCTGTTCTTGCATGAAGAGGACTCCGCAATCGTCAGAGCAGTACTTGCTTTCTCGGTCTTTCCCTACCCTGGCAGGCTTTCGACAGCCTTCCCGCCTGCACATTGGCTTCCATGTTGTGTTGCCCTTGCCATTCTCCTCGCACTGAGGACATATAAACTTGTCGACTAGTTGCTCATCCGCTTGTTTCATGTTTACGCAGTCGCCATGGAACCAGTCGTCGCAACCGCCATCGCATCCAATCATCCACTTGTGGTTGTCCGGTTTCTTACAGATGCAGTACAGGTTGTGGTCTTCAGATGAATCGCCTTCATCGTCGGATCGGTCTGGTGCGGGTGAGGATCCAGGAGCGGGTGTGCCGGCATGCGAGCCCCTCTTCATAGCCCTGCTGGCCGACTTTGGTATCCTCGAGGTAGGCGTGACTGACCGTGCTGCGCCATCCTCCGTCTCCACCTTGCGCTTCTTGCTGGGCTTTGACGTCTTTGCTGTACCCTTCTTTTTGATAGCAGGGGCTGATGCTGGCGCTGGTCGTTTTTTGGTCGGGGCAGGTGCTGGTTTCGAGTCCACAGGTGATTGTACGCGTTCTGACCGCTCTGCAGCGCTCTGGTTCCGTCTCCGTAGTCCAAGATCGCTCTGCTTGGCAATCTCAAGCGCCTTGAGCGCATCGGCATCCATGTTCTCGCCAGTAACAGAGCCTTGTCGCTCGGATTGAGAAGCAGCAACTGCAGGTGTGTGTTCGCGCGGTGTGCCAGAGGGTTCGTCCTTGATGAAAGGCTGCGGTGAAGGCAGCTTGTCGCCGTTGTGCAAACTTGAACCCGGCTGTAGTGTGCTATTGGCCGCTTCAGGCTCGCGGATCTGTGAAGTTGTTGGTTCGTCGCGCACGAATGCAGGCTCGCGGTGCTGGGTGCTGTCTCTTTCACCGCCATGATCCGGTGGTACAATTTGCGACACATCTTCGCCGATAGGTGTTGACGCCTTCTCGTCTTGGGTCTGTTCTTGCAGGGCTGTGGACAAATTTTGTATAGGCGCGAGCACTGGGGCGGGCGATGTTCTCGACAGCAGCGATTGCCGTCGCTTTTGCTCTTCTGGCGAATTTGACCCATGGTGATAGTGCTCCAGGGTCGGCGAGCGAGCCTGGGGCAGTTCGAGGGGTGGCGAGGGCTCTACAGGCGCGTGGTGGGAACCGAAGCTGCTGGTGCGTCGCGGCGCGTGGGATGAGGCAGTTGGCGAGGGCAGCTCGCGCGTCGGGGCGGGCACGAACTGCTGCCCGCTGCCCAAAGTTGCCAGTGTCGTCAGGGCATCGGCAGCGTCGTCGGCAGGCGTCGCGGTCGGGCTGGTGACAGACGGGCGGCGGAGGCCAGCGTCGGGGTTGAGGAGGGAGTCGATGCTGCTCATTGTCTCAAGCAGTCATTGCAGATTTGGAGTATGGCGCTGGAGGTGGGGATGCGTACGGCGAGGGCAAAGAGCGAGAGAACGAGAGAATGAGGAGAAAGATGGCGCAAAGGCGGTTGGTGTGGAAAATAGAGCCGTTTCAATCAGCTTGGCGCGCAGAAGCGCTTGAGGGGCGGCAGCGAAGCTCCAGTGAGCCTTGATTGCATGCAGCCATTGCTCAACACCGGGTCGCGCTTGCCCAATACCTCGTGACGCTGACAAATGGGGAAGGAACTACCCATCCAAGCACATGCACTGCACCATCAGCCTCTCCTTCCTCTGGTGTCGTGTCTTTGTTGTTGGCAATTTCTGGCGCTTGCTGGGCCGATGATGCAACCTCGAATCCTTCCGAGGGGAGCTTGGAGCTACCTACCATCACTAACACGACTAGCATCGCCAGAGTTTCGAGGCAAAGAATAATGCAGTACAACTATACAGGGTATCTTAGGTCGTCTCCTTCTCCATAACGCCAACAGACTGCTCGACTCCAGCCTACTCGTCGCCTTCGCCTCTCGGCCGCCCACGTTTCCGTCCGTTCGCCTGCGATGCAACGTTGGCCGCCTCAACCGACGGCGCAGCATCGTCATTCGCGCCAGCCACCTGCAGCGTCCTCTCAATCTTCTTATCCAGCTCGTCCCCATCCTCGCTGTCCCCAAATATTTTCCGTATAAGCTGCGCGACACCATCCCGCCCGACTTCCATCTTGCCTCGGGGCCCAACGATATAGTCTATCGTCTCTTCGCCCCCGTTCTGGGTGTCTTTGACCTTCACAATATACCCATCCTTGATCATGTTCGCGAGCGTCTTGTCCTTGGTCCCCATGGGCGTCGTCTGATCTGCGTTCATACGTCTGAGGGCGCGATCCAGCTTGCCCTCTGGTATCAGACCGCCGTGGATTGTGATAAGGGCGATGACCATGGTATATAGTCCCACGTACGAGTCTTCTCGATTTATGTCTTCTTCGATTGGTCGCGAAGGGCCGATGATGTCGGGTATACGGTATTGGTCGGGGAGGATGGTTTGCAGAACCCAAATACTTGTGTTTTTGCTTTGGGAATCCGAGGCAGCGGCAGCTGAGAGAAGTCAGGTCAGAGACAGCACAGTGGTGATGAATTGCATACCGCGCTTCTGTCGCAGTGTCACCTTCTCCGCTCTGGGCAGTTCGACCAACTGCATGCCGAAGACGTCCATGAGCTGACTGTTTGCTTGTGCGAAGACATCCTTGAATAGTCGAGTGTATGTTGAACCGAGTACTGCCACTGTTAGTCCCGTGTCATATGTGGTTTCCAATGCGCCCACCCGTTACATTGATATCTTGGCGCTTGATAGGCTTCCGTGAACGTTCGCACGACAGGGCATATCGCACCAAGCCTTTTGCCAGCTGGTCAACGCTGCCGCTGCCCTGGTTCATTGCCTCGTCCATGTCGACATCCTCGTCTTCTTCGGGTGTATCATCTCGTCTGCGCCGTTGGGTTTGTGTGGGGGTCGGGGTCGCTTCTTCCGCTCGTCTTGGTCTATGTGGAGGCATGTTGTGTCGTCTAGAAGCCGCAAAGGCGGGGTGTCGAGCGTTGACCTATTTGCAAGGTGGGCTGTAGATTTACTCTGTAGGGCCGACGCGACGCGCCGCAGTGAAAGCCACGCTAAAGTGCTCGCTTCAGACCGGCGACGACATCATCGAGCCCTGGTCCAAGCTGCTCCACTCTCTCTCACCACATCACCCGGTCAATGCAGCCACCATGAACTCGATAAGACACGCCGCTCGGCGGCCAGTATTCCGCTGCCTCAACACGCCTGCGCCCCTCCGCTCCAACCCCCAATTTCGCCAAAACACGCGCTCCAGTAGGGCAGATCTTGAAGCCATACTCAAGCAAGGCGCCCGCCCCAAGGTTCCTCGCCCAGATGAGGACTTCGTCTCGGTACATCGCGCAGAGGCGATGCGTCGTGCTCAATTGATAAAAAAGCGGAACTGGCTCGCTCTGGGTGCTGCACTGTCCATGATTGCACCCATCTTCCTCGTCAGGTTATGGGACGTACCGCCGCTAGAAGAGAAAGGTGAAGAGCCACGCCGGGGCATCGTAGAAAGGATCATGGGCCCACCCATCCAGAACGACGCACCGCGCAAGGCGGCAGAAGAGTTCCAAGGAAAGAAGGTGGTCATCGCGGCAGGCGACAAAGTCATCGCAACACCAGGCGGCACCGACAACCCGCAAGCCTCAGATCCCGACGCCATCGAGCTCGTCGAAACAGGCACATCCTACGTCCCCTACTTCCCACGCACCATCCGTCTCCCTACAGACACCTCAGGTCCTGAAGCCATCACTACCGACGCCGAATACACACTCCTCGGTCTCGGCATCCGGAAAGTCTCCTTCCTCCGTGTCCAAGTCTACGTTGTGGGCCTCTACGTCAAAACCGCCGACCTCTCTACCCTCCAAAACCACCTCATCAACACCGTAAACCCCACCGCCTCTGCCCTGATCCCTAATGAGAAAAAGGACCTCCGCGAGTCCCTGCTCGACCCCGAAAAGAGCAACAAGATCTGGGAGTCCATCTTGGCCAAGAACGGCATGGATGGTGTTGACATGGCATTCCGAGTTGTACCCTGCCGCGGCACAGACTTCAAGCATCTGCAAGATGGCTGGATGCGCGGAATTGCGTCGCGCACGGATGAAGTGAGGAGGAAACAGGCTGAGTTGATCAGACAGCAGGCTGCCGAGAACAAATCCATTTCTTTGCCTAAGCCGGTTGAGGAGGGCGAGTTCCAGGATGAGTCTTTTGGCCTGGCGATGAAGGAGTTCAGGAACCTCTTCCAGGGAAAGGGCAAAGCGCCCAAGGGTAGTGTCATTATCCTGACACGGAATAAGAACGGGCATCTAGGTGCGCTGTACCAACCTATTGTGAAGGCAGCGAATAGCAAGCAGGAGGTCATGGGCAAGAGCAGTTGGTTGGGCGAGGTTAGAGATGAGAGGGTTGGCAGGCTGGTCTGGCTATTGTATCTGGGTGGCCAGAATGTTAGCAGTGAGCCAGCAAGGCAGAGCATCGTGGATGGATGTATCGATATTGTGGAGAGGCCTGTGGGCACACTGGAGACTATGGTTCACTAAAATGGCTGTAGATAGGTCGCCATGTACAATACGGAACGAAGACTTGATGCGTGTCACTCGTGACTCACACGGCGGATATCGCCATCTCATGTTCGGCGGCAGTGTATATAAATTTCGCGAAGCTCACCTACTTTTTCTTTCCCCTACAACTACTCCTGTTCTCCAAACATCAAAAATACTAGCAGTACCGCCATGACTCGTCCTTCGAAACTTCTTTTCCAAAACTGCTGAGGGCTCTCTACATGTTTTCTGCTCTTCTCTTACCGACCACCCAAGGGATCAAAATGGGTCGTCGTACAACATGCTATTTTTTCCTCGAGCCTTCTTTCCAAAACATTTAGAGTCCGTATTATGTCTCCTGTTCTTCTTTCCGACCACATGAAACACCAAAAGTCGCAACTCAAAATTCCCATGGCTTGTTTGCGGAGCACCCTCTTCAATACAGTTCCCGCTGGTGTGCGTGTTCTCGGTTTGCTGTCTCTTGCCAATCGCTTGAGATATTGAAATACAATGGCCACCTCGCCATGGCTATTTTCGAGCTCCTCTCCAAGACAACCAAGATACACTCTCATGTCTCATGTTCTTCTTAGCGGTGGCTACTGAAAAATCAAGCTGCCATCATCATGTGTCCTCCAGCAATCTTCCGCAATTCAACTCATGGCTTGTACCTCTTCGAGATGATGGATGGCTGGCTTTGCGTGTCTCAAAAATATTGCTACGAGACGGCATGTTTCTGCGGAAGGGAATGTCGCCGGCAAACATACAAACAAGGAAAGACTGATAGCCACGTACTGAGAGGACATTGAGGACATGTATAAAAGCCTTACATTGTCTCCACATGCTTCCTTCCTCCTTTACACCCACTCTTTGGGTGCTTCTCAAAAAAAAACATGGACTCACCTTTATGACCACTATCCCTTTCTTTTTCTCTAAAACGATCACTGGCAGCATCCAGACATATTCTGTTTACTATCCCGACCAACTCACATCAGCCCTCATGGAATCGCTCAATCCTGACCTTTCGGAATCAAAACCCTGCGCCATTTGTAGACGTTTGCTTCTCGCTGCCGACTTTCTTTACGAAAGGTTTTCTGATTGTAGTACACGAGAGAAGACGACCAACAGCCTTCAACAACTCTATTTAGACATATTCGAAGACCCCTGCCAAGAGATCTCACTTGTCATCACTATGAAAAGCCTTTCCTGGTCTGATCTTATCCAAAAAGCCGCTCGGATCGAAATATCCTGGACAGCTCTCGACGTACCCTAAAAATTATTCTCCAAATGGAAAATCAATCTCTCCGGTTCACTCAACCTTATCCTCTGATACCCATGTCAACTTGCGAAGTACCAAAACCTAATCATTGTGTGCCCATGTTTTTTGTGGGGCTGAGTTCGAAGGAAAGAAATTCGGTTGTTTGCTGCCATACGCTGTGACAGTCTTCCGTTCGCCGACTCTCTTCTTTCTACACTTCTTTTCACTTGAGAAGATACCAAAAACCAATCACCACTTTGCAATGTTTGCGGTCCGCTCGAGATCTGAACCAAATTGAGATGTCTTGCTTTGGCAATCCTAGACTCTCAAGCTTCTTCTATTTTTTCATTTTCTATTTCTGACGCTCTCTAAATTTGAGAAAACACGAAAACGACAGCGCAATCACAAGATGTCTTCGGTCGAATGGTGAAGGTCTAAAACACTGGGAAATATGAATATATTGCTGGATTATCTGTCTTCAATACGACGTTCTTCTTAGATATGTTCGTATCATGAGTTACCAAAAACTTTAGTTTTGCATACCATGGATGTGACCGGACTGAGACCTAGGAAGATGTCATGAGTAAGATCATGCTGCCAAGATCTTCGGCTTTTTGGTTCTCATATACTGGACCTATACCTCTGAATCTGTGATCCAGAAAGTGAACTGTGTGGTCTGGGTCAGCAGTCGCAAGATTGCTATAAAAGACTCTCCGCTCTCCACAAAGAGATACTCCTTCCATACACTTCCTTTACTACATTCTGCAAAACTTCAACCAAAAAGCCACATGTTCTGCGTCCGTCCGTCGTTCCCCAAAAGCGACCCTGATGAATCTTATGCTCCAAAACATAAAGAGGGCCACTTCAGGAGCCTCTCGAGAGATTCAATTGATCAGTACGCCACTATGCTATACAAACTCGCTGCCACCTCGTCAAACACGTTCGAGCGTATAAACATGGAATTAAGCTGTCAGCTCTCAGTCAAGAAGAAGATATAAAATCATATCTATCCTTTGGAAGCTCGAAATCTCATCATGAGCTGTTGTTCTTGCATTCAAAAGCCGAACTCGCCATGCTCTTTCTCTCCTTCAGTTAGCGCATCCTCACGCGAGAAGTCTGCATACCAAACGCCACTCGTCTCCCAAAAAGCTTTATTCTTGACGATAGAAGAATGGAAAGCACTTCTAAAGTTCCAATTTACTGACCGAATTATTGATATGTTGCTATACCCAAAAGGAACTGTCCGCATCTTCATGCTGTGTCTCTGCCTTGGTCGGCGCGCCTCCATGCGACAAGTCCTTACGCGCGTAACATCCTACTCCGTCATGGGCTTCGTCCCAAGGTCTCTAACGATAATCAGCTAGACGTAGAATGGAGTAAGGAGTTTCCATGTGTTGTTATCTCCGAAACCAACATCCAGATCTCCATGCTCCTTCCTCTTTCTCAGCTAGCACGCCCTCACGCGACAACTCCAAACTCCAATTACACTAATTTCATGGAAGGAAGCTCGACCCCGGCTCCAAAACCATGGAAACCAAAAGATCTCAGTAATCAATCCATCACACCACCACCATCTTCCACCATGCTTGCAACGACCCCAAAAACCGACCCACATGAAGCTCCGATCCGAAGTTGTACCGCGGAGGCAATCGCCTTGGCTGTCCGCCGACGATTCACGTACATCGGTGGTATCTCCAGATGCAGCCACTCCAGCTTTGTCGACGGGTACCGGCTGGACCAGGGCGGTGAACGTGCGGCTCATGTGAGCGGAGAAAAAGCGCGCATTGGAGGATTGACGTCTCCGCTATGGGGAATGGAGGAGGGATGGTCCGGGGCACGATACTCGGGTAGCGAATGAGCCTTCTTTGTTTGCGCTCCAGCGACTTTGGTGCGACGTAGATGGCTGTTTCCCCGAGCACTGAACTCGATATCTGCATGCGACAGCGACGTCAGACTTGCGGCTCAAAATCCGCTGTTCAGAACCCGTCGCCGTCCCGTTTGTTGGGGGGCGGCACTGGTAGTTCGCTTCGGGATGCATTAACGCGCAAGCGCGGTCATCGGATATGGATACTGGCTCGCGACAGTCGGCTCGGTGTCTGATGCCAATGCGCAGAAGCCGGCATCGATTACCGGGCACCCATCCCCAGGCGTTAACAGGAACCAAGCCCACGGAAGCAAGCCCATCCCGCGCAACATATGTCAAGTGTTTTCTTGGGCGACATCTTGGACATGTCAAGTGTCGCCAAAACCCCGGGCCAAGATGCTGGGCCAGCTGGGAAACGAGTCAACGGATATGAACTATCAGGAAGAAGATTTAGTCGTCCAATGGCGCACTACGACTAATGCGGGGAAGAGCACATATGCGGGCAAGGACGCCAGACGCCAAACGCCAACAATCGCCGCTTTCTTCCCACACATGACCTGAATCGTGCGCTTGACACACCCCATACCAACACTCTGGTTTTACTAGAAAATTTTGATAGAATGACTGGGGCGCGTATATGCACGTTCTCGTTGGGGTATGCGCGCACACCATGTAACGGTGTTTGGTTCGATGCAGGCCAAGATAGTGGGGTAGGGTGGTAAATAATCTGGAGGGCCCCGTAATGGGAAGCGGGTAGTGGGAGTCGGTATCTCCGACTTTTTGGTATATTAAGAGGGGACCCCAGAGTTGTATGGAACGTCTATCGAGGTTTCTCGCATCTCGTCCATTGCAGAACAAGAGAAGAGGATCGCGAAGATGGCGTCGACGCAATATCCCGCAGACGACAAGATCTCCGCCCAAGATGCGGCTCAGGTGTCGGAGCACCACACGAAGCCTGGTGGTCTCGCTGCCAACATGAGTCCGGAGAGGAGACAGGAAGTTGAGAAGAAGTTGAAGCGGAAGCTGGATGCACGGTGTTCGCTTTTCGTCTTGATCTACATCATGAACTGTAAGTTGACCGCGTCGGATACGAAAGACGCTTTTCGCTAACCTTTCTTCTCAACCAGACCTCGACCGAAACAACATTGCCGCAGCGCGTCTCGGTGGTCTTGAGGAAGATCTTGGTCTCACTCCAACACAGTACTCGACATGTCTGAGTATTCTCTACGTTGGATACATTTTGATGCAAGTGCCATCGAACATGATTATCAACAAAATACCAAGACCATCCCTCTACATCGCCGTCGTTATGTTGATCTGGGGCATGATCTCCACCCTCTCGGGTAATGTCAACAACTTCGCCGGCATGGTAGCCATCCGTTTTTTCATCGGTTTCGTTGAAGCCGCCTTCCTGCCCGGAGCGCTCCTCATTCTCTCAAAATGGTACACGCGCCGCGAACTCACACTCCGCAACGCCATTCTCTTCTGCGGAAACCTGATTTCCAACGCCTTCTCCTCCTTGGTCGGAGCCGCTGTACTAGGAAACATGGAAGGCGTTCTTGGACACCGAGCTTGGAGGTGGCTGTACTGGATTGAGGGTGCGGCGACGATGGTGATTGCTATCAGCGCGATATGGATCTTGCCGGATCTCCCGCATAACTCCAAGGGTTTCACCGAGGAAGAACGCGCCGTTGCTGTTCTGCGCATGACAGAGGATGTAGGCGAAGCAGATGAAGATTCCGCCGAGCAATCTGCTTTCGCTGGTCTCTACATGGCTGTCAAGGATGTCAAGATCTATGTCATGATGTTGACGTTTACTGCATACGTCGTTGGACTGTCATTCAACGCCTTCTTCCCAACACTCACGAGGACCCTCGGCTTCGGATACATCACCACGCTGCTCATGTCTGCACCTCCGTGGGCGTTCGCTTGCGTCGTATCTCTCATCAACGCGTGGCACGCCGATCGCCAGCAAGAACGTTTCTGGCATATCGTTGGTCCGATCATGTTCGGAATCGTTGGGTTTGTCATCTCCATGGCTACATCGAACACTGCTGGCCGCTACGTTGCTTTGTTCCTCCAGGCATCATCCTACGCCGGATTCATCGTCTTCTACTCGTGGATCTCTTCATCGTTCCCGCGCCCACCAGCCAAGCGTGCCGTCGCCATCGCTATGATCAACGCGTTCTCGCAGCTGGGAAACATCGCTGGATCGTATGTGTGGAACATGTCGGACAATGGTTACAGGAACAGCTACGGAGTTGTTACGGCCATGTTTGGTGTTACGATTGCTGGTTGTCTCATCTTCAAGATTATCCTGGTCAGACTGAACAAGCGGTTGGACGATGGACTTGACGCCTGGGTTGTGCATGACGATGTTGCCGAACAGACTGCTGCTGTGGAGGGCGTTGATGTCGAGGAGGGCAAGAAGAAGATGGGAGACTTTAGGTATCTTGTCTAGAGCATGGATAATGTTGTAGCACATGGGCTGGACGACTGCAAATATGATTGCTTAATGGACTGATATGATCCTTTTCACAACCAAGATGCCGTGCCCTGGAGATTGTTCGTGCCCTGTGCCAAGCTCAGAGAAATGTACATTTTCCAAGTCAATTCACGCGCCCTGGAATGCTTAGAAAAGTGTGTATCCATACAGTGAAATAAGTCTTGGCCATGTTTTCGAGTGCGCACGGGCGCTGTTCGCTGTTTTCGCAAGCTGCGTCATTCCAAAACAAAGTTGTCGACTAGCTCGCACTCACGCTTCCTGCCACCACCCATCCATTCATTCTCCCCACCGAGGCGCGATCGATCTCAGCCTTGCGCGCACATCAACTCGTACTTTTCTTTTCTTCCCACCCACATTGACAACGCGACAGCAACGCGACACGACGCGACAAATGGCACCCACGGCAGTCATCGAGCGCCAAGCGCCAGATGTCGTCCCCAATGCGACGACACGCGCGCCCGTACGATCGCGTCTCCCCACGGCGCTGCGCGTGCCCATCCTCATCAGCCTGAACATGGGCATCAACATGCTGCTCTGGGAGTTTACCGCCAATTTCCTCAAGCCCGAGCTGGGCACCGTCAGCAAAGTGCCCAACGAGGACGATGTCACGTCTTTCTACTCGCCCGTCGCGCGCATTGCCATGCGCTTCCTGACGGTTTGGATGACGTGGTACTTCAACTACGACTGTAGGTGATCCAACTGTTACGCTGGGTGATGCCCCTTCACAAACACGCCATGGCTAATAGCATCCAGTCTACGATGTCTCGGCCCTCACCGTCTTTACCTACGCGCCCTTTACTTACCTCCTTACCACCTTCTACGACATCTCGGCCTTGACCGCCGCGGCCAACATTTCCATTGAGGTCCTCTCCTTCGCCGTACCCACGTACCTCCTCCGCCCACGCTCCATCGTCCACAGGAGCAACGAGCCCCTGCGCAACCGCTTCCTCCTCAACAGCGTGCAAGTCCAAGTCTCTTCCTCGATGCTCGCAGCAGGCGTCTACGTTACCATTCTCTGGGCTGGCCTGAAGAGCGGTCTCCTGAACACTTTCCTCGTCCAGTACTTCGACATCCCCACCCTGGAAGCCGCACATCTCGAGACTCCCGTGTCCATCCTCATCAAGACTGTCGTTGTCGGCATTGCCGCCAAGGCCTTCTTGCTCAACCCTTCATTCGCAGCCCAGCGCTCCGGTACCCAGACACCGGCTGACGAGTTCGATCCCGCAACCGCGACCCTGCCCAAGACGCTTGAACACAACTTCTTCAACTTCAGCAAGAGGACTAGGACACTGATTCAGCAGACGCTTATTCTGAACGCATTCTTGTTCGCCGGTACTGTCCAACGGTGTATGACGCTCATTGGTACCGACGTTGTTGGTGCGGTAGGATATGCGGGTGTGTGGGTTGCGGCGAATACAGTGGTCGCGTTGTGGTATGGTTGGGTTGGAGATACCAGTGCCGACTACGAGCCGTTGTAAAGGCTGCACAGACAGATAGAGCCAAGGTGTGGCATCGAGGTAGCCATAGCGTGTGTTAGTGTGGGAAGCATTAATTGCGTGGCACGTTTGTCTTCAATGTCACAGCATGTAGGACGTGGGAAGGAGAAACTGAGAGGTTGTTTGGTTTCCTTTGGACAGAAGACATGGGTGTGTCGAGTGGAGACGCAATGTCCGGTAGCTTATTTTGATACCAATTATTTTACTTTTTTTTCGTTCTCATTGTCCTTGTTTCCCATCCTCCTTTCTACTCCACATAAAACACCTCTTCGGTCTGTCCCCACCATCCCGGTCCCTTTGCGCTCCCCTGCGCCCCCTCAACTGGTGATTCTTGCATTCCATCCGTCATGGCCCACCACTCTTGCACCTTTTTGTTGGCGGCCATGCGTGCCATATCCTCGTCAAACGCGTTTCCGACGTATTTGAACGAGGCGAAGAGAGTGGGTCGAGGCGAGAGAGAGAGGAATATAGAGTCTAACAAATGTTAATCCTGTATAAGACGAGGGCAAACAAAAGACAGGCGACATACAATCCCTAACATTGCTGTCTTTGATCTGTTCTAGTACTTCTGGCCACACTGCCGCATGACATTTCTTATACTCGTCGATACACTCTGGTCGGAGATATAGCCATTGTCCGATACGCCGGGGTCCTTGGTTTGATGCCATCTCGTTTCAACTTTCTCTTCAAGGTAATCAGCTCTGAGTTGGGAAGGGGGCCGTGTGCGAGTGAGTGAGCCGTTTGGGTTGAATGGAGCTCCTGTGTGTACTGCTGTTGTCAATGGAGGAATCCTGTGTACGGCGTTTGGCGGGGGAGCTTTGTATAGCTTCGGAGGGGTTGTGCATTTGGAGCTTGGTTCGGATAGCGATGTGCCGAGAAGGAACCTTGTAAAGCTCGAGTGGAGCTTCTACGGTGTGGTGATGGACCGAGGGATAGGTACGTACAAACCACCTCTTCACATCGAGTCCACCATACCATACTGAACACCAGATACAAAGAGGAGACAATCTTACATCAATTGGTATTAAGTGTTGAGTACGTCTTCCATCCATTGTTCACGTTACATCCGCCTCTCCTACCCCTCATTTCTTAAACAGCTTGCGCACAGCACCTTTCACACCTGTCGATGCCTCTCCATTTCCAGTGGAGCCCTCCTCCTTGGATTCATATGTCGATGGCGCCTCATACACCGTGGTGCTAGTCCGTCCACCAACATTCTTACCACCCTGATATTCTTTCCCTGTCTCCTCGACTTTGCTCACCTCTTTCTTCTTGGTGGCCACGCCATCGTGATCTATCGATGCCATCTCCCTCTCCCAAGAACCCTTCTCAATCTTGCCCTCTGCTTCCAATTTTCTTATTGCGTTTCGACGGAGCTGCTCCTGGTTGGCGAGGCCACCGGAGAGTGCTTGCACTCCGCCGAAATATTGAGACATTTTTGCGTTTGCTGTTGTCGTTCGTGGTAGGGTCGTTTGGTGACAGTTGATTCAAAGCTTATGTTGTTCTGGTGGAAAAAGTTGCTGTAGCTACAAGCTTCGAAGGCGTTGTTATTTAGAGCTTGGTTCGGATGGAAATGCCGAGATCTTCAATCTACACTGAGGCGGTGCAGCCTCGAGTGGAGCTTGTCCATGGGGTGTTGGTAGCATCAAGGTCGCCACGTCATGGTTGTGCAGGTGGCCTAAAGACCTCAATCCATCTGCAAAACATACATTGTACCACGACGACACCGTCTGTGAAGAGGAGATATTCTTGCATTGGTATTGAGTACAAACATCTAGTCATTCGTCGTCCATATCCTCCCATCATCCTTATTTACCAGTCCATATACACCCGACGTAACTTTTGTCCTTACCCAGCCGCCCTAATCTAGCTTATAGTATAGCAGGGAAGAACTTTTTTTGCCGCCGGTATGTCGTGAAGACATTCCATCTCGTCACCATCCATCCCGAAAACTCCAAAGATGCAAGCCATGCCCAAAACCCAAAGAGGAAAAGCATATCAGGTTCGTGAGAGCTGCCGAAGCATGTTGCGCGAACAGCTCCAGTATGATACACATCGTTCGCGCAGACTACAGTATAACTTTACGCGTAGCGACTCGTTCGTAACACGAGTCAGAAACGATACACAATCTACCTCTTCCTAGGGTTCGTCTGCTTCTTCTTGCTCGGCGCCTTCTGCGCGTCTCCCTCAATGTACTTGAGAAGATCCTCAATCTTGCGCTGGTCAACCCTTCCACTTCCAGTGCGCTGACCTCCGGCAGCGGCAGCGGCGTCACTAGCAGAAGGCGTCGCAGCAGCCGGTCGAAGTGGGTTACGGCCGGGAAGCTGCATGCGGCGGATGCGGGTCTTGGCGAGATCGTTGAGCTGCTTGGCCTGAGAGACTGCGCTGTGAGTGAGCTGTTCAAGCCAGCTCTCAGCCTCTTTGGTGTTGCGATCCTCAGCACCGAGAACCTCCTTGAAAATGTTGTAGGACTCGCGCATACGGTTGACACCGCCGCGCATGTCCTTGTCAAGCGCCAAAGCTTGGGCGGTCTGGAACAGCAGGGTAGCTGTGTTGATCGAGTTCTTGCCGCAGACGTCTTCACAGACGGCGAGCGATGCTTCGAACCAGAGACGGGACTCGTGGTACATCTTTGCGGCCTGCAGCATGACAGCAGCGTTGTTGAGAGTGGTGATAGAGTCAGGGTGGTCAGGTCCATAGATGATCTTCCAAAGCTCAAGAGCGTGACGCACGTAGATCAGAGCAGCTGTGGTGTTACCCGAACCATGCTCGAACAGACCAACATTGAGGTAGGCAAGCACAGTGTCAGCGTGGTCAACACCAAGAGTGCGCTCAGACACGATGATAGCCTTGTGTGCAAGCTCAAGAGCCGAGACCTTGTCGTCGAGGCTGTAGAGCAAGTTAGACAGGGTGTGGTAGGCTTTGGCTACCTCAGGGTGCAGAACACCGTAGATCTGCTCGTGGAGCTGGAGAGATTCCAGAAGCAGTTCTTGTCCTAGCTCCTTCTGGTCTTGAGCAATCGACATGCGACCAGCCTCCAGTGCCTCCTCAGCTAGCAAGCTCTTAGGTGAAGCTTCCTTGATGACAGGTACGATGTTCAGAATATCGTCCGCATGGAAAGTTTGTGGAGCAAGGGCGACAGTGGGGCTAACTGTGCGCACTGGCGGAGTGGATGTAGACTTGTTCTTCTTCTTCTTGCTGGATGTGGAGTGGCCGTTTGTTTGCGGCGCAGCAGGCTTCTCAGCCGGAGCGCTTGCCTCAAACGCCGCCTTGGTGAAGGCGTATGGCTTGGACTCCAGTTGAAGACCCAGCTTGAGTGAGACCTCACGGAGCATCTGAAGCTCCTTGCCTGACTCGATCCACGAATCTCCCAGGTTGTAGCGGTATCGCAGAGCAATCTGGGCGAGGACCTCCTTCTTCAGAGTCTCGGGTGTGAGCTTCTCGAAGCTGAAGTCGTCCTCGGGGTACATTTTCTTAAGATCGTTGTCACACTCAGCTACAGGCTTCGCGCTAACGTCAGCGCCGAGCAAGCAGTTGAGCAGGTGAGCAGCGGTCGGTGCTGCGAAAGGCGCAGACACGTTGCGCAGCTTGGAGTTGGCAAAGTGCTTGAAACCACGTGCAATCATCTCCTGGACAATAAGACGCTTCAGAGCCTGGAGTCTCGGGTCTTCCTGGTCAGCCAGTTCGGCGAGCTTTCCGAGGTAGCGGATGTTCACACCCCGCTTGTGCAGGAGGTTGCTCAAAGACTGGCCGTCCATTGGGAAGCCGACTTCGCCATCCTTGAGTTCCTGGATCATACGGGGAATGACCTCTGATGTGAGGTGCTCGCAAGCAGCACGGACCTCGGCCTCGTCCTTCTCCCACTCCTTCTTGTCCTCCTCGGATTGCGGGTTCTGGCCAGAGAAGACGTCAGGGTTAAGCGCAAACGAGAAACCAGAGATGTCGACACGCTCCTGCTCTGGGTCATCAGCATCAGGCTTCTTCTCAGAATCCTTCTTTGCGACCTTGGCAGCCTTCTCCGCAGCCTTCTTCTCTGCCTTTGTGAGCTTCTTGGCCTTGGGGGCCTTCTCCTCCTTCTCCTCTTCCTCATCAGAGTCTTCCTCTTCCGAGGATGATTCCTCTTCCGAAGACTCCTCTTCTGAAGATTCCTCCTCTGACGAGCTTTCTTCGGCCTTGGTCTCCTTTGCAGAAGCTTCGTCCTTCTTTGTCGTCTTCTTGGCCATCTCGTTCTTGACGTACTCGCGAAGCTTGAGCCTGCCGTATGATTCTACAAGCTCAGGACGGAGCGTTGTCATACGGTGGGGATAGTCCTTGTCTGATGGCTTCGATTCACCCTCCTTGCTGGGTTCAGTCCAGTGCGCCTCTATCCAGGCGACATCGAGAGGTGTGAGGCGGTAGAGGTCCAAAGCGTAGCGCCTGCCGTCCGTACCAATCAGACCCTTAGTCTCAACACTTCCCTCAAGCTCGTGACGGACATTGTCCTTGTCCCAGACGGGATGCTTCTTGACGCGCAGCGCCTTGGAGAGCTGTTCGAACAGCGGGACAAACGACTTGTCGTCGGCGACAATCTCCTTGCCCTCAACCGCACCGTAGTCGATTTGGTGCTCACCGGGGTCGCGCTGCTTGAAGATTCCGGGAACTATGCTCTGACCGACAATACGCTTTCCTTGGTAGTCTACGACAACGGTTCCAGAGGTGAAGAGGTTCTGGATGTCAAGGTTGTTTACAGCGCGGACACCGAAAACGTCCTTGCCGACAGCTACACGTGCAGCCTCGTCACCACCCTCGGCACCGAATGTGCCAACGCCGTCAGCACCAAACGAGTAGAAGATGTTGTTGTACACGAAGATCTGCGCATCCTTGGCCTCGGTAGGGTTGAGGGGTGCAATCTCGCCCCGTGCTACCAACATGGCACCACGGGTTGCAGCATCGTTGTAGTCGGCGAAAAGCTTCGAAGTAAGGCGCTCGCGGAAGACGCGGTCGTGGACAGCCTCCTTTGGCATCTCCCTGGTCGACTGGAACTCTTCGTTCCAGTCACGGAGTGTCTCGGTGTTCTCAACACCTGAGATCAGGTAGCTCTCCTGTGTCCGCGCCAGATCTGGCTGATGTGGGGTGAGGGACGAGGTGGGTGCGGGTACCAGCCAGGGGTTAGCGGGGATGGCGTTGGAGAGCTGGAAGATGGTAAGCAACTCCTTCTTCGCATTGTGCTCGAGCAGTTCCTGGAACGAAGAGCGGAAAGACGGCGACAGCTCCTCAAGTAGAGTGAGAAGCGAGTGTGCCTGCTTGTCCTTTGGTGGCTGTCGTGGGAACGGATCGAAACTGGCATTCGACGACTTGTTGACGTAGAAACCAGAGACGTGAGCTGTGATGTGGTGTTGCTCGTTCTCGTTGGTGGTGACTACCAGGTACAGCAGGTGGCCCTTGGACCGGAGGTGGTATGGCGGGGGGTTCCAAGGCGATACGGCGATGGATTTGATCGTCTTGGGCGCGGCCTCTTCAGTGGGAGGCAGCAGGTTCTTGATAGCGCCTGATGCCTTGAAGTCGTAGTCGGCCAATGGAGACTGCTCCGGGCCATCGGCCTTTGGCTTCGAGGCCTGCTCGTGTCCCACAGTGTCGTGCAATGACAGTCCGGCCATGATACCGTGCAGCGCATCGGTGCGGTCGCCAGCAGCGCCGATGAGCTCCCGCACGCGGACAACATGTAACCGCGCCTCCTTCTCCGTGTACGGATCCTCGACCAGAGTGAGCACCGAGTCGGCCTTTAGTCCCTTGACTTCAGAGAGTTCGACGTAATCGTTGATTCGCTCGCCATCATGCTCTAGGTGAAAGCACGAGTACTGGAAGGTATGCGGCGTCTCGATGATGTTCTGACGGAGGTCTTGCACCTGCTCGGCCGTCGAGATCTGGCGGAAATGAGTTTTCGTTGACTATGTTTTCTTTTACGTACACACCGTTATTGGCATCTCGAATGGCTCATGTGGGAGCTTGATGGTGACCTGGAAGATGTCTAGACGTGATCAGTCTGTCGACTCTCATACTTGCGTCGTTGATTGACATACTGTCTGGCATTTGGCCAGCGCCATCTTCCTCTGTGCCCTCAGTTGGTCCATCTGTAGTTACGTCCTTGCTGGGAGTCTTCTCGACCTCTGTGATATCAATCGTGTTAGCCATACTGTTTCCAAAAGCTATACGGGTTTCTATTGCGCCCCGGGAAAATTTCCATCAAGGCTGGTGTCGTGTGCGGGCGCGGGAAGCTCACCAGACTTGGAAGCGTCATTGGTACTAGCGGCCATGATGGCGGGCGTGAGATATATCGAGAAATCCTACAACCCCAGGAAAGAACGACTACGGAAAGAGGGAATCGGTCTAGTGAAAGAAGGTAATGTACAAGATAGGCGCATTAATGTACAATGACATGCGTGGAGTGTATGGAGGAGAGGGGACTGCGCCGGTCACATCTCCAGAATATTTTTCTTGAGGGCGCCGGGATGGTCCGCTAAGCTCGCTCTCCACTTCCGAGGCCACACATGTCGTCGGAAAGACGGCCCCCATGTTACCGGGAGGTGGGAAAGTGGTAATTCTGAGATTACTATGCCCTACACGCTCACTCGTCACCTCTAGAATCCGTCGCCCATGTCATCGCCAGGTAGTTATCGATATGGATGTGTACAACTCCACCATGCTGTCGCGCTCCTGCCCGCACTTGGCACTCGCACTTGGCCCCTGCGCCAAATTATCGCAACACCGGCGTAACAAGACCGCGGTGCCTCCATTGGCGTCTCTGTCCTCCAATCTCATCCCGTCCATCTCAATTGTCTCTTCTTTCACGCGTCTCTGTCTCTCGTTTATTTCTCCTTCATTTCCTACTCCGTTGAACCCCTGACAGGCGCCTGCGTTTGACACGTGTAAAAGCACGCGACACCCGACGTAACGCGCCAACGTCAATAATGTTAATGCTACGACACATTGCGCGCTCTCATGCCGCCTTGACAAGACAGCCGCTCGCATACCGTTCCCAGCAGGCTGGCCCGGTGCTGCGAGGAACAAGGTTGTTCCACCCATCGTTGGCGCGCGCTTTGAGTGGCCAATCCGGTCCTCCAACTCCTGGCAACGACACGCCAAACCCAATTGACGATGCCGTTGAGCAGGCCGAAGCAGAGGAAGAGGCCGAAGAGGAGAAGCGTGAGGCGAAAAAGGCAGCATGGAAGAGCACGGCTTGGAAAATGTTCGAGGCTGCTGCCACCACTGGAGCCAGTATTTTCATCCTAGGATGTGTCGGCATCGGCTATACTAAGTACTACAAATGGAATGTTCTCGAAAAGATGGAGAACGCTTTTCGGGAGGGGGATCCTGTATTAGAGCTTGCAGCAACTGGGAAAGAGATGCCGAAAACGGGTGAACCTACACGACTACAAGTCACCAAAGACATGGATGGTGATGACAAGGACTATGATCGCTGGATCCCACGTGATGAGCAAGAGAAGATTGACAAGATCGTCTGGGGTGAGACAAAAGGCCGCTACCACCTGCTCCTAGGCGAAAAGGGCACAGGCAAGACATCTATGCTCATCGACGCCATGGATAAGATTAATGGTGAAGGATGTTCGATGATGGAAGCACATGCAGATTTGGAAGTCTTCCGTGTCCGACTTGGCCGATGTCTCGATTTTGAATACCATGAAGACAACATCGGGTCTCTTTTCTCTATCCGTGGACCTCGCGACGCTGGTGCTATCCTGGATATTGAGCGAGCATTCAACAAACTGGAGAAGGTGGCTTTGAGACGCCGTGCGACAGTCGGAAGACCGCTCATCCTTATCATCAATTCCGCACATCTCATCCGAGATAATGAAGATGGTAGGGACCTTCTCGAGCTCATTCAACAACGCGCGGAGCAATGGGCAGCCGCCAACCTCGCAACTATCATCATTAACTCAGACAAATACTGGGTGTTTGAAAGACTCAAGCAGTATGCAACACGCATGGAAGTACACCAGATCAAAGACTTGACCAAAGATCGCGCCATGCAAGCTCTAAAGAATTACCGAATGAAGTATTATGGCGAGAAAGTCCACGAGTCTATTCTGGAAGAAGTATACGACAAAGTCGGGGGCCGTCTGACCTTCCTAAACCGCGTAGCGAAGTCAGAAAACATGATCGAGAAATGTGACACCATCTGCGAAATGGAGAAAATCTGGTTCCTGAACAACTGCGCGATTCTAGGCGAGGAGATGGACGACGACGTCATGGACCAGCAGAAGTATGCGGTATGTACACACAAGCTCTCTTGTTCGTTAATGTTGGGCTGACCAAAATAGTCCACAGCAATGGTTCTTGCCAACGCCCTTTATAAAAAGTTTAACGAAATGGACGTAAACCATGACCCAGCAGTTGGCCACATCCTCCCTTCTATCCCCCTCCACCGCGCCCGCTTCGTCATGACACGCTCCGACTTTATTCGTCAACACCATGACCTATCTATCTTCTCCATCGACTCACACGCTGTCGTTCGCGCAGACTCTGTGCCTATGCAACGTGCCTTCAACGAAATCTGCGCTGAACTCGGGTTTGAGGATTTCTTGGAAGCGACGCTGGAGCGTATTGGTGCTATTGAGAGCTTGGGCAGGACCAAGGAGCTTACGTTCAAAGATCTTTGGGATGGAGGTAAGTACAGGATTACTACAAGGGATAGGAAAGGGAACGTGCAAGGGGAGGTTGAGATGGAAACTGTACCGGGGAAGACGGATGATGACGATGACGATGATGGTGATGATAAGAAAGACGACTGAGCGGTTGGGACTGCGTTTTGGACGTTGGTATGAATTGGCTGTTATGGGTCTTGATGTAGTATATGGTGCTGGATGGGTGGCTGGCTTGGATCTGCATGGCGCTGGTGTCCTGTAGAAGGCCGCGATACCCTTGATATTTATTTCCTATTCATTTTCCTTGTCAGTATCATCTATGTTCATTGGCTTTGGATCTATAGCTAGCTTGGACTGCCGTTAAAACCCACAAGCCACTTATCACGAAACCTCTTGTTGCAACGCTATAATGGTGGGTGGAAAGGCTATGGTGTAATATGCAATTGCTCGAGGTATTTACTAGCGGCAGGTTTCCTGTTGCAACACCCCAATCAGGAATCACGTTATGCCCTTGCTATCATGTATGTATAGTCTCCATCCTGGTGATACTTGCGACAAGGACATCGGCGATGATAGGGACCCCAGCAAGAACTATGATAAGAACATTGGTTTAGGCGATAGCGAGAATCGAGACAACCACAAGCGACAGTTGTGACACTGGCCAATGGTGATAATGCCTAACCTATAGCCAATAGGCACACTAGCAACGTTAGCCATAGTAGAGGTATGATTGGGAAAGCATTGAAGATAAAGACAGGCATCTCTTCGAATGTTAAAGCTGTGCCCTACATACCTAAACGTGCATTCTCAGCCGATCTTATACCTTAGACTTTCCATTCAAGGCTTCGTCTCCATTCACATGTGACCGTCTCGTCTCCACTGCGATGAAAATCGGATATGACGTGCGTCTAAGAGCGCGACTACCATGCATGCAGCATAGCACGTTTTCTCTCGAAACATTCGGCAAGTGCATCAAATTGGGGTTTGGGGTAGAAAAACGTCAATGTAGATATATCCCAGGAAGACAAGACGCACCACAACAATAGCGATATTGATATTGATGCAGCTCCGAAAAGTGTTGATCAAATTACAACGACAGAAAACTAAACGACTAACATTAAAAAAACATTGTATTTTGTAGGTACAGATAGCGAATACGAGTTGTGTGGAAGATACACCTGCGTTGGTATCATCACACTGAGTTAGTTGAGTGTGCTGGGCCGTCTTGCCTCATCTAACAACAACTGATTTCACGCATACGCGACGAAGACGTTCCGCTACCACAGTTAAATCATTTAGAATCCGAAAGCAGAACCAACGGAGTACCCCGAGTGTTATCATCTTCAGGGCTAGGCTTCTCATCTCCACACATGTCGTTGCCACACACCCTATACCATAAGTATACCACACCTCCACGTTTTTCCTTCTGCCGGAACGACGGAACAGTGCACACCCACGAGGACGAAACAGCCTCGCTTTCCCATATCCACACCGCCCGCTGTATCCACCTTACCCACACCTCCTTTTGCAACAGAAAAGCAAGGAAAAAGGAAACAGACCCTGTGTGAGTTCAAGCCACAGTGACGCGACGATCAAGCCACGAAGAACGCCCAAATCTCGCATAGATAAGGATTGATACGAAAAGAAAAAAAGAAGTAACGGAGAAGACAAAGACCCTGATGTGGATTTATCCAAGCCACATGACGAAAAGTTTGTAAAGATAGATTTGGTGTGGAAGAAAAAAGAAACGAGAACTTCGGATAAATGAGATCTGAAGCGGGAAGAGATGGATGGATCTCATAAGAAGAAGAAGAGATTTGTTCTAGACTGTAGTGGTCGCCGTCTTCCCAAGTCCTGTGACGTATGATCTATGTACAGACAGCCATGAAGTTTACAAAAGCACATGCAAGCTGAAGAGGTGTGAATGTTAGTGTGGCAAGATATTGGTAGATGAGAGGGGAGACGTGAAGGATTGCTACCCGTTTGCACCGAGTCACTACAAGAAGGTGCATCGAAACGTCTGGTCCATATGGTGACTCGAAGTAAGAGAGGTGTGGTAAGAGTTTTCCTCATGATAACAACCCTCCTCTCCACGTAAGCTCAGACCAACGTCGCCAACTCTGATTACACCCGAGAAATGGGTAACATTCCATGTACAATACTGTCAGCTTCTCATCCGATAAACTTTGAATCCAACAGTAAGGATACGAAATCTCACCCTTGGAGCTTATCGACAAGAAAAAAAAGTCCCCGATGCCGAGAACTCGAAAGGTAACCTCGGGGACCACAACGTCAGCACCTAAGCCTCGAAGAAAACCAAGTACAGCAACTACAACCGGATGCCAACTCCCTCACACAGCAGCGGATCCGCTCCAATGTCGCGTGGGCGGAACCGACTCGCAACTTGAAACTCGCGTCGACATGCCACCACCCTCTCTCCCAGCACCGTCCCAAACAAGCAACGGACATGCACGCATCTGCATGTCATAGCCAGGTACAGTAAAGGTCCGCAGCATGACATGTGCCCCACGTCTCCCCCATGCATCCACGTCTTTGTCTCGCGTCTCCCACGTGCAAGCCCTGCAAAGGTGCGACGACGACAGCTCCGACGATGCACGCCCAACTCCGATGATGCTTGAAGCGTTGCCAAAGCGTTGCATAGCCGACTACCTGAGACGAGACGGAGACGCGAGACGGATATGTCAACGCTTCCCGATCGTCATGCCGGTGATATGCCGATCGAGGACCGGCCGAGGTAATCCATACCATCATACCCATCCATGTCATGTCTCGCCGCAGAAAGCTTGCTGCCGGTCATACTCTGTATGTAAGCTGACCCGTCCCGTCGATGAACTCTTCGTATCAAGGAACGACGTTGCATAGCGCGAACAAGTTTGTACTGTACCTGTGTGAGCTGAAGGCGAGGAAGATGAGTTGGGTGGTATAGCGCGGCGTCGCAGCCCTACGCATAAACACCGAACATGCTTCCAGAAACACGTTCGCACATCAAACAAACCAGTCCCAGTCCGTCTTGAAGCAAAATTTCCGCCCAACCAGGGTCCAGCGACACGAAACGTGCAGTTCCTTGGTTGAGGGATAAAGCTTGCGTATGTGCAATCGATAAAGAGATAAAGATGGACAAACTTTGGATCTTCGAACTTTACAGGTGGGATAATTGAAACAACGGACCTTCATCGTCGCGAACAAGTCACACTCCCAATCCCATTGCGATCAGCACCGTAACCTTGGAACCCGCGTTTCATCACCCAACGGCCATCCATAAATGACCTAGCGGACCATGACCTAAGGACTTTCCCGATTCAGAAAGCTAGCATGGCACTAGGAGCTTCGCGTGGAAGCTATGCCGCGTCGATAAGTCAGTTGCCGCTTTAATGAAAGTTAGCTGTGCTAGCGTTACGTGTTTCCCGTGTCCGCGAAATGAGGATTCGTTGTGGTCTGTTTGTATAAGTAGGGCTGAAGAAGGGTTCTGCAAGGCCGGTAGAAGGATGGGCGTCAGTGCGCGTAGTTGTGCAAGGACATGGATTGCGGCGTCATAGCAAGAAAATTGCGAGTGCAAGAGGATTGTAGGACGGTTGCGCGTTCAATATTATTCCGCATTCCGCCATGGGATTATGCCTGTGTAAATTTTGGGATTTGGGATCGTAATGTGGGCAAGGGAGGGGAGAACGGGAAGAGAATGCGCAATGTGATGATTTGTTCGGGTTCTGCTTTTGCCGTTGGGCCTTGGGCTCTACTACTGCGCCTCGGTATGGACTGAACGCTATCGAAGGCAATGGAAGCTAGCGTTCAGCCAGCCCAGTCCTAAGTTATGATTCCAAAAAAACGCCCTTGGTGATGATTGTTGCGGAATGCGATGACTGTTTAACCATTCAAACCGTACGGCGATCGCTCATGACCCTAGAGATGGAGCCTGGGCCCGCTATCTCCACAAGCTGTTGGTGTGTTAGTGACGGAAGCAGAACGATAGGTAGTAGGTGCTTTGTGCGGCAGAGGGTGGGATGCCACCCGGTTCATGGGCCGTTCCAGATAACGACGGGTGAGGAAAGAGCGTGGGGTCGTACCTTCTCGTGCCAGCTGAGGAGCACGCTCATTGCTTGGCCACCACCTTCGCCGCCGCCACGGGTATGAACTTGAGAGAAACCGGTCGGTTGGGGGGTGATGTCGCGTTTGGTGGTTGCAGGTGTAGCATGGGCCATGCCTTTGTAGCTGTAAATACATTTGTTAGTCGGAGGTGGTGAATGTGCGACTGTGGACATGTTTGGCGGTGAGCCCAACGGGGGTGGCAGAAGGCACAAAGGAGAGGCTGCTGGACGTACATGTACTTCATCAGGACGTCCAATGCCTCGGTTCCGCCTGGTGCACCGTATATCCGGCTCAGCATTGGTGACATGTCCGACGCGCGTATGGATTGTAGGATCTCGATGACGGTCGCAAGGTGGGCTTCCTGGAGTAGCGGAGCTTGTCAGCTTGGTTCTGCACTGTGTAATGTTGCCGACCTGGTCGTCGGTAGCCCAAGTCCAGAGAGGTGGAAGCCATGGCTCCCAGTCCAGCGAGACTTGGGGCGCTCTTGTCTCTTGAGCTATTCCAGAGCTATGCTGAGGCGCAACATACCTTTCCCTTGTCGTCTGCGCCATATGGTGGGTTCTCCAGCGCTCCTAGGAGGGCTCCCTCATTGTCACCACCACGGAGCAGTTGCCGTAATTGCTGGGCATTGTTTTGGACATCGGCCGTCGACACAGGCTGCACGGCGGGCGTGAGGGAGCTTAGGTCGAAGTTGGCGGGGCTGTCGGGATCCAAGGCGTCAATGTTGATTGTCCGCCAGTTGATGTTGGCCATGGTGGTGGTTGTTGAATTTGGCTACGCAGGATGTATTGGCTGCAGAGAGGTACCAGACGTGGTGGTGGTGGAGCTATGGTGAGGTGCAATTCGGCGCGCCTGTATTCGTGGGGTGCAGTGCCAGGTCTCCACTCTACCGCCAAGCTTCGCAGCTACCCATCGAAGCGCCCGCAGCACGTCTGGCAAAACATCCACCATGTAGCACAAGCAAGGGTCGCCACTCGATACGGCTTGGAGGCGGATCGCTGCCATTGCGGATGCATATCGATATGCCCGTGTCGGAGATCCGCGGCGCCACGTGTGACATGGACGTACCACTGGGGTGGATGAGACGCTTCACAATGCAGAGACCATGTCGTCACGATAGAGAAGATTGATAAGAGTAGATGTTTGATTAGTCTAAACTGTAGCCAGTTGAGTCGCGAGACACAAGTACAAAGGCCCAGGCGCTCAGTCTAATGTCCAAAGCTATGGGGAGAGCGGCCCATGCATACCGTTCATGAGGAGCCGTCTAAAGAAAACAAAATCGTTGAGTCGTGGTCGTCAATATGACCACTCCAACGCGCTATAGTACAATACAACTCGTGCCGTTGATGCCGGTGAGGGCCGGCACGAGAATCTAACCTGTTACGCTGTCCGAATGAAAGAAAGTGAGGGTCCTTTTTGGTATCTATGCCTGGGCCCAACCGAGTCTATAGTGAACGCCGAATGAAGAAGAACTTTTTGCCGTAAGGGAATGTCGCTGAACGTGTAACGCAAGTAGGTGAGCAGGGCTGTGCGAGATTCGCTTGATAACGCCGGTGGATGCCCGAAGTCGCAGGGGTATTAGGACGCTGAAGAATCGAAATGGTCGCGGATGATTAAAAGGCGGTAATCCCAAGATGGCTCCGTGGAAGAAGATGCGCCGTAAACCGAGTAAGTTGCGCCTGTAGCGGTTGCGATGAAACATTCATGTGGAGTTGGTCTGATGCGTTGTTAGTGGACGTGTACATGCAGGGTGAGTTGGCTGTGACTTACAAGGTGCGGGATGCAATCCCTCTAGTCCTAACCGAACAACCAGCTTGCCACGAAAAAGCAGGTGCATTGCGATGGAAAAAGGCAATGGCGAGGCAAGCGCTGGGAAAGTTGGCGCGCAACTTATTTGGGCGGTGGTGGAGGAGGCTTGGGGGTGCCAGTGGTATCGTAGGCACCGCGTCCCATGTTGTTGGATTCTGACTCTCTGAAGATCATGTTGTTGATGAGTGTGTGGTCTGGTTATAAGTCAGAATAATGTCGCACAAACAAGTCAAATATAGACTGCGCTGAATGTACAACGTACCGATTGAGCTCTGAAGCATGTAAGACGCCGGCTGAACACCTGGCCTGTGCGAGTTGGATAAAAGACGAGAATGAGTGTCGAAGGTCGGCGAGTGTTGATTGCAAGGCGATACAAAGAGCGGCGAGGCGGTATCGAGCTTTATTAGATAGTGTCGTGTACCCGTGGACTGGCTAGCAGTGACTGGGGAGTGGGGATGAGAGTAGAATGAGTGTGGATAGTTTGAAAGTGAGAGATGATGATGGCAGGAATTAAACGAAGGGCGCCCTGAAGCTTCTATATTCGCAGCTAGAATAAGGGGGCCTGTTAACTGACTTGCCAAAGGTGGCCTTGGCCTTTCGGCGAGACAAATGAAATGAGCGACAGTGCTTTTCTACCAAAAGCCCTGACTACATTGCGCATCGGGAGCGACGGGTCTTTCGGCCTGTTTCAAGGTAGGCTCCCTTGCCATCGTCAGGAGCCAGGGTGATCTGCGCACTGTTACCACCAAGCCGGTTATCCCCCTTGGATAGTGCCGCGCTAGAAAGCCGTACCTGCAGGCCCTTAGCTTCTTGCGCTAGAGGTAGCCACATCAACGGCTTCGCTGGGATGCAGATGCAAAGGGTGAGACGCTGTCAATTGCTTCCGTCAGATGGGCGATATTGGCAACTCTTTTTTTCCGCCGTACCATGGCAAGGTCAAGACGCTTCATCCATCTCACCCGTCCTCTCTTGCTACCCTATCGCTGCTATTGTCACTGTCACCGCGCGCTTCCAGACAAGGCGGCTTAGATGAGACAGTGTCAGCGCTCCCGTCTCGCTGCTTTGACCGGCGGCGTCGACTCGTGCGTGCCGCGTCGCGTTTGTTGGCCTACGCCAGAAGCAAGAAGAGAAGGTTCAGAGACGCCACACAGACGTTCCGGATGTGCTTCCCCGGCCGGTCCACTGCCTATGCTGAATCACCTCTCTTGCAGCCCTGTCGTCCTCGTTCGCTCCCAGCCAACCGGGTAACTGGTCGTCGGGATCGCAGTGGAGTTTTTCTGTAGAGGTGGCGGCTCATGTTTGACAGCACCTGTTCATAGCAGCTTGCTTTTGCAGTATCATGAACCGCCCTGTGTTGTTGTCGCATTTGCTTAATCGTCGTTGCTTGTGACGGGTATCTGGGTATCGGTTTTGGCTCGCGCCACGTGGGCACGACTGCCCACTGACGGGTCGCTCCTCCCTCAACCAACCCTCGCGTCCGCAGCAAGCAGGAAGGAGCCACCCTCGCCGCACTACACCCTCATCACATCTGCGGCATGCAAACAACTTCTCATGTCCCTCCCGCCACCTGAATAACGCGCACCATGCTGCCAAAGCAAAATCGCCAGTTGCCGTAATGAGAGCGTTGTCCGGCTTGCGGTGAGTGGGCCCGGCGGCGGCTTGAAAATCTCGCCTGCTGTTTGTTCTGGAAAGCCTCTGGAAGCGTCTTGCATACACTGAGTCGCAGTCATTCCAGGCTGTCCCTGATCATCGCAGACATGCTCACCGACGCTGACACAAAATGCGCACTCCTCACGACTAAGAAATTTGGCCGGCGGTCGTTCTTCAGACACGTCGCATTCGCGGATCGCTGCAAGCCTTCCGCGCCTCCAAGCACACGGATGCTGCTGCATGCGTTCGACGTCCCGGGATTATGACCCAGCAAGGTTTCACGCACAATCGCTTCCTTCTGGAAAAAAACTGACCTGTCTCTGCCTCAAGCCTCATTGACGCAGTCTCTTGCTCAACTTCGGAGGCCAGCCGTCCCAATGACGAATTGTTTCTGACACGGAACCAACTATGACATCGCCTTTTTGCTCGATTTGGGTTGCTCCGTATTACAGCCCGTCGCTCCATCGTAAACACATTTGCCAGAATGCAGCCGTTATGCCAGTCCAATAATATAATTCGCAAGCAGCACCGACCCTGATTCGCCCTTGCAGGACATGGACAGGGATAGGGGTGCTTTACAATCAGGCTGAGACGAGCTACAAGGGCATCCCGTCCTTATCCACTAGCCTCACACAGAGACATGCCGAATGCCACGCGACACCGCCTGCTGGACCAGCGTGGTATATGCGCATGCTAGGTGTACACCGGTGTAGACATGATCGCTCTCTTCCGCTGGTGCAACGGGACGTCGTTTTCTTTGGGCTGCTACAGACGCCGTCGACAAGTCCATCAGTGCAGGAGCGTTGAGGACTCAAACAGCGTTCGCGATCTTCAGTCCATGCTCCTCCAACTTTATCGCTAGCCATTATCAATCACACACTCAACCATCGAGATTGCCATTGAAGCGTCGTCACATCTTACAGGGTCTGAACTCCTTCAGGTTATCTTCCTCATGACGTTGGTATCAGCCACCGACTTTTTACCAGCAGCATCGCTGTCAATCACGACCGCCTTGCAATTTGACAGCTGTTTGACGGATTTCTCCACAGAAAACTTTGTCGAAATTGTGATCGTGAGCTAGAGCTTGCGGGGAGCTGGGAAAGTGGGTCCAGGAACGGCTTTTGGCACTTCCTCTTTGAGCGCGCTACTGTAATCTGCGTGCCAGTGTCCCAGCGATGAGAAGCGAAGCAAGGGTTATGACCTCGAAAAGGATCATCGCGTACAAAGACAACCCTGCCCACACGTGGAATTTCTACTGTGCTGTGGAGCTACGCCTGACTACTGGAAGAGTGCCCGCAAGCCGCTCGCCGATGTACCAGCGGATTGAAGCCGACCATCAGGCCAACTGTGCGCTGCACGAACTTTGCGCTGCTGCAAAGGAGAGTTCCATGAGCACCGTCGCACTAGCTGTCGTGTTGACAGGTACTGGCTGGGGCACCCGGATCCATTAGCCGGTGGAGTCTTCTACAAAGGGGAATCCAGCTTGCGAGCATCGCATTTCATAGCGTTTCACCGAAGCTTTATTCGGTCCTTACAGTGTAACGTTGGAACTACGTTTGAATCCCCAAGCAGGCAACACGTTGCTCTGCGTTATTGCGAGGTCACTCTCACGCAAACCTGCTTCATCTCGGACCTGACCTCGAGCTCCCCGGACGCCAACTGGAAAACGATCAGCAAGGATGACTTCACACCCGCGCAGCCCATCACGCAGTCCCTGATGATCTCCTTCGCGCTGGCGCCCAAATCGCTACGATTTGGGCTACACAGTCCGAGGCCGCCATCTCTCCCCGATCGTGTTCCTTGAGCAATTCGCGTGCCAGCCCCACGACTTTTGTCGCGACTCAATGAGTCGTCGCACCAAAGAAATTTCCGCCGTCGATCCGGAATTATGTACCCTTTCGCATCTCGTTCCGCTCCTCCGGTGCTGTTGTGCGTACTTCTTGAAGCTCGCTACGACAGGCCTTGTGCGTCATCTTGCTGTCCTTGAATATGCTAGCATCCGAGGCTGACTGCAGGCTCGCCGAACACCAGTTCTTTTGCTCTGCGCCCACGTTTCCGCGTGTGCAGTCAGCACTAAATAGGTAGGCTCAAGGCATGCTGTACAAAGGAGAAACCTTCCGCAGGTTTGTGTCGACTGCTGTTTGGAAAAACAGAGTTCCGCTAAAAGAGTACTGTGACATCAGCTCTTCTCAGACAAACGATTCCGCTCCACCTGCACGATGCAAGCATACACTTCCGGAAGACTGCAGCCACTATCGATACGCTTTCTTATTCCTCCGACACCCAAAAATAATGCGCCGTCGACAGCCCTTAACGCCAGGATAATGCGCCGCCTGCAGCCTTCAAGTAACGCCAAACTCTAGTTTCAGATCTCACTCCCTTTGGCACTCGGATGGAAGTGGCGCTCCAATCGTTCCGCGGCTGCATGCGATACTGCAGCTCGTAGCTTAATCCTCAGTCACGGCGTCGGCAACTTTCCTTGTTGCCCCGCCTTGTCAGCCATGAAAGTACTGGTTGCAGCTTGTAGATTTACGGCAGAGCTACTGCATTCGTACGCCTCCCATGTGTGCAGTAGTGTACCAAGACGTCGGTTCTCGACTCGAACATGGGGATAAACCAAATACGGCCTTTTCCTTGCGTTACCAATACTTAGTATTTCTCACACCACCACCTAGCCAGACCAGATTACTGGTCAGATTGTAGTCTTGTGATGACATGGAGTGGTCACCATGACTGCACGTAGCTTTTCGGGCATGTTGCGATGACACCAGCACACTCACGCCAGCTGTTGCGCTGATAAGAAACATTCCTTGGAGTTCCGACTGGCCACCCATACAAAGTATACGACTAGGCAGACGGGCCGTCTCTCGTACGCAACATCCGTTTCTCGGACTAGCAGTGCAGTCAGCACACAAACCCCGGTACATACAACATGGTCAAATGTGTTTTCCTGCGACGGGCTGCTACACAATCGCGCTGAGTAACGTACCTCTCGTTTTTCGGATAACAGCCAGACCTTGCGTTTGTGCGACCAGCATCCCGATAACCAGGATCGCAAATAGATATTGCCGGCGAAGTGACCTGATCTGACCACTATCCTCTGTGTACTTTAGGCAACGAGTGTCACTTAGCCTCGTGTTGTTTGTAAGTGTGAAAGCATTATCCGTGATTTTGTGCGTCATGAGGTATGCAATGATCGTTCACTTCGAGGATGTAAAGGGGATTTTATTGTGAGTCGCGCAGCTGATGAGAAGACCCTAATAGACGTTTTATCGAAGTCTTTGACGGTGTGTTCGGTTGTTCCCTCATTTGACGCATCGCGATTTTCGGGAGTTTTCGTACGTCTGTATTTTTCTGTTTCTCCTCTTGACTTGCTCAGGTCTGCTCTCTTATCTTTCATATACTATGCGTTCATTCATATGTCTCGGTGCAATGAGTATGCCGCGGGACGCTTTCGAGTCGGTAGGAAAGCATAATTGAAGTAATGGGGAGAGCAAGAGGTACGGAGAACGAGGCTAATTCGTTCTTGCTCGTTCGATGAAAGCCTCTCAATGCTTGGTATGGAGCATTGTTGGGGGTTTTCCTTTCGATTGTTGAGGCACTTCCATTGGCTCAGGTTTCGCTTTCCTTCTCCTCCAACACAAAGCTGAATTCGGCGACAAGCACATCTCCAAGATTACCATTTGCCACGATTACAAAGAGAGCCGTATGCTTCAGACGGACATAACATCAGTCTTAGGTATCGAAAATGTTGCGGATCACGATTCGCTGCCTGAGGACTACGAGATGGTGGACGCCGACAATGATGTGGAGATAGGCAGGGGGACGAGTAAGGTAGGGCGAGTTAAGAGGAGCCATAGCATGGTGAATGATAGAGTGGATTTAAGTTATAATGTAAGGAGGTTGCAGATGGTGAGTGTTGTTAGAAGGGGTCCGACGATGGTGGTAAGCCGTGGGCTTGAGCGAGTTAGAATACGTTGGTACAATGTTTCCGTCTCGCGCCTCATCCACATTATTCCTTAATATCATGAAGCACGAGTTCTGGAGGCATGGTAAGTTATCACAGTAAGTAGCGATTCACAAACGGTGGTAAGCGTATATTTTGTACCATTCTTCGCCAGAATCTGACAAGGTGTTGTAGCCAAGGGGCATAGGCCGGATCTATTCCCTTACACCGTCACTAAACTGAATCACTTTCTCTACAATTTAGGTGAATATACGTTTGCCACTTCATTCGGTCGTTTTATCATCTATCGCCGACCCACTTATTCAGGTATTTCGCCATGATGACGAGGTGGTTAATCCACTCACTTCTGACTTCTCTCCCTTGGTACATCTCGCTCTCCAACCAAAGTCTGGATGAACTTGCACCCAATCAACTCAAATTTCCAAGTCCACTTAGCCATGACTATCATTACTTCTTCCATAACCCTGGCGGTCTGCGTAACAATGGTCTACGCCAAACCTGTCGAAAAACCCTTTGGCACCTCCTCCTCCTTTCCCTCCGAGCCAGGTCTCCTGTATCGCCAAGATAGTGCGTTACATCTCGCCAATCACTCTTCAACCAGTGACCAGCAGTCAGTCCAGATTGCAGGAATAGACTGGGACACAAGTAATACCCTCGACGACAGTTCATGGCAGAGATTCAAGGGTAAAGGAAACATGTTCTATTGCCTTATGGACATGTCTGATTCTGTGGCTGGAGTTCAATGGCCAGACCCGTTCAAAAGAGTGCCTCCCTCAGCAAGCAGTCCCTGGAAAGGAACTTTAGAAGGCATGTTCCTAACTCTATGCATCGAGTATAACCATATGCTAACACTCATTTCTCGACAGATGAACTGGCAACTTGGGGTTGGTTCGAAGGCGAATACAACCAGGATGTAAGCGCCAACTTCGGCGACAAAATTCCCGATGTTAAGAACATGATCGAAGTCGCACTCACAGCTTTGGGTCTAAGTACCACTCCCATGAAAGACGGCGGTAAAAACATCGGTATCTCCATCGAGCATAACGATGATCAACTGAAGTACGAGGATGGGGAAGAAGTTCCCATCGATGAGCAAAATTACGAAGTCGACGGGAAAACATACCCGGTGAGTAAAAGGGGGAAGCGAATTCACTAGTGCAAGGGATTCATTGCTGACGCGTTTTGACTCCAGAATACTGGTGCTTGGTTCCGATTTACTTTAAATCCGGAACAAGGTGGTGAGTCTCCTATTCTCCTCCTATATGATACACTTTACCTGCATTAGTGTCAGAATTCCGTTGGTGTCTGGTAGAAAAGATGCTAATTTATCTCTTTCCAGTGATATTCGGCCAAGATTTTCTCGGTCCCAAAGCCGCAGCAAAAGAGAATCTAGACTGGGACGTCAAGAAAGAAGAGCTCCCCAAGCTAAGTATAGCATCCGATATCCTAGCTGCATATTGGTTACGCAGCCCAACTCCTAAAAACCTCAAATATTGGTTCGGCCAAGATGTCACGAATGAGGATACAGTGCCAATCATTATCAAAATCCTTTTAAATCATGGATATACTGAAGGCGTTCCAACTTGGCCGGGATTACAATTGAATATGCCGAGTGAAGAGGCGTTAGTACTTCTGGGCTCGCCCATCGGTTCAACCGTAGCCTTCTTCCTTATTCAGCACAAGGAAGAACTTGGATTGAAACATGTCTCTTCCATCACCATCTTCCGTGATCTCAAGACCGAACCTGATCATAATGCGGAAGTGCAACTTCTGTTTCATATCGACGACGTACCTCAAGATGACGTATTGCCCGAAGATACGGAGATGCTGGATGAGGGTACAAAAGGAAAATATACGCGACGCGGTATCAGGAGGAAAGATAGCATGGTAGATCTGGATTTGGGACGAAATATTAGCAGGACGCATGAGATGAGCTTGGGCGAGCGCGGCGAGACGGTGCTGTACAGTCATGAGTTCAAACGGGAATTACGATCTGCTCGGCTTGGGGATTTCTTGTCGTTTGTTCTGATCAGAACCCAAGTGGATAGCTGGAAATTGTTGCATATACAAGAAGATGACCGGAAATAAATGTTAGACTACCACGAATACTAATGCAGTGATTGAGTCAGATATTATGGTTCATTTTCATGTAACTAAACAAGCTACTGGGGTATCAATACTCAAGATCCCACTTGTCCGTAAGAACGCCGCATCAGATGTGGGGGTATACTCCATAAACCATATCTGTCCCAACAAACTCGTCGTGTATCGTACAAAGAGTCCACTGACTCGAATCGACGTCCATCCTTGTATGGTCTACTCAGGTGGTGACGTCCGAAACCCGAAAGGACTCCCCATCCGAAAAGCTGGATGGGTATCGCTTTCATCGGCCGGCACCGTTTCAATATTGCTTTCACCCAAAGTCTCCACTCCTTCCTGGAAACTCTGCATCTCGAAATTCTCGCCCTGCAACTCAGTTTCTCTAACAACAGGAGCAGGACGTGGTTTGCCCCCTAAGAACCTATTCTATACGGTACTAACGGCGGGCTTGGTATGTGTCGGCGCGGGTTGTGTGACTGGCGCTGTGCCGTCGAGACTTGTAGACGCGACACTAGCGCCGTCTGTAGCCGCCTTCTCGTTGCGGGCGTGTGTTGACATCGGGCCGTGAGCGTCGATGTGGGCTAATGAGTGCCACAGAAGATATGTACTAGGATCGTAGGTCAGCAAGAGCGGTAAGATTGAATAGGAGATGTCGTACCTGACGAATGTGAAGATCATGCCAGGCCACAAGAATACGACACTAGCAATCGCGCGCCCGTTCTTGTTGTACGCAAGCGGAGTTTCTCCGGCCTTTTTGAACTGCGACAACAATGAACCACCAGTCGCAGGATCCGTACCAGTTATGTACGCACTCCTGCTGGCCACGATATATGTATACGCCAGGGCGTCGGCGAGCGCGGCCATGCAAGCAAAGACAGAGCAAACTTTCCAGGCGGTCTTGACGCCCTTCGACTCCTGTCGCTCGGGCCAGAAAAGATCGAAGAAGAAGGCAGCACCGAAGATGGTGGCAACGAAGATGCCAACGAAGATGTTGTACGAGGCAATACCGACAAAGTCATTGTTGTGAACCGTGACGTTACCGTCAAGTTTTGAGACGAACTTCTGCTGGTCTACATAATCTGGCCTAATGTTAGCTACTATCCCTGACGTGGAATGGTGGCACATATCGTTTGCAGCCACCAGGAGTAGGAGTATGCAAAAGGATGTATCATACCAGATAGCGCTGCCGTTCCTAAACTCTCACTGACAACGCAGAGAATCATCGCGAGTTGGTAGATGATGAACTTTGTGCGGCGGTTGTGGTACATTGTATTCCCAAACATGTACCCGGACTTGAACTTGCCCCATTGCATTTCCTTCAAGTCGAGACCCCATATTACCGCCATCTTGACTGGATATGAATGCTAGTGATGAGATGTGAGGTGGAGTTGTTCAACGAAGTGCGCGTGGTGGGACAGATAGAATGAAGAACGACAAGGGCGGGCGCGGAAGGTTGGGATAGTAGACGCGTTAAGAAACGGTCAACAAAAAGGGCCGTTGGGTTCTTCTCCGAAGGAAACTAGTCACCGCGCGGAAGTATCGAGCCTCCAGCTGAGGTTTCACGGCAGTTGCATACTTAAGGGTCCGCTTGCCAACCACCCTACGTCAACTGATATGGCGCGCATCCCATCCTCCCCATCACAGATCAAATTAAATCTTAACCCCGTCTCCAACCTTGTCCGGCCCACAAGGGAAACACGCACCCGCCAACTGTCGAGGCCCTAGTGTCAATCATACGCCATCATTGCTTCGCTGAAGCTTATCACTTCCACGCGCAGCCGTAGCCTAGCAAATGACCAAACGTCGTCGTACAAATGCAGTATTAATCAGCGTACCGGCTGGGTCCGGCGAAAAGACGAGGATGGGAAAGTTGAGAGGTGATTGGAAATGAACTGCAAGAAGGGTGGCTGTGATGTCATGGAACGGGATGCCGCGGGGCCTTGCTTAGCGAGAATGCTTAGTGCACGGGTGGGGCATTGGCGTCATTGCTTGCTTTTTTGCATGCGATGGCTCTGGTCACACGAATCCTAAATGTGTGAGGTCGGTAAATGTCTTTGCAACATGGAGGTCGTGTACGTCACAAAAAAGGACACTGCCCTAGCAGACTTGGTTTTAGGTGGGTTTTATTTCCTCCACACGGGGACGTGATATCTATCGCACATACTAAGACTAGCAACATTGCGCTGTCCGACGCGCTCTCCTACAATTTCAACACCTGCATGTAAGGGACTGTCGTCTACGATCTCGATTCCTTCTGCACAACCCTCAGTCGGCATCCACCCATATCGCATCCGACTGTCACGTGCTCCTCATGGAAAAGTGTCTATCTCCGATGACGATTTTACGAGTGTGGATAATGTTTTTGAGCTCGGCTTGCTCTCGAGGTAGCACAACGTCGCCGATACGACAGGCTTGTACTGAGATATCTATCTCTTATATGTCTTCGATCTTGTACAACATGTACACATACGTATCGTTATTATCGGGATCGTCGTTGTTATCGCGAAAGATCGTCACCGCTGTTATGTGTTTTATGCCGAGTTCAGCCTTGTGTTGTGCAAGCAAGAAAGCAAGCGTTCCGCCGCGAGGATTCCCTGTAGTCGATCAACACTGTCTGCGATGCTCGAAAATTCATCTGGATCCGCCTTGACGTACAGATCACCCTGTCTACTACATTGCTAAGCTCTTGGGTAATTTTTATTAGCTTACCTAGTAGTGCTAACCCGTCGCTGTCGTCGTCACCGAAGTTACAGTTCTCGATTTGATCCCAGTCGCTAGGATACCAACTTCATAGCTTGAGATCCGTTCCCAGCGTGTGATTAGGCTATAGAGCCAGTGCGGAAGGTGGATTTTGAGCATCTTGCTACAACCTGCCCGCGACTTCGTTGGCAGCATCAAGACGACACATGGGACTTTTCCCCCTAGTGATGGCATTCGCCCAGTCCGGATCACTACCAACATTTCCGGGTTCCGATGTCGCAGCTGTGTTTGTATCCATGAGCCTGGAGGTGTTATACTGGGCGAGTACGAGTGATGATAGTACGAGTAACAGTACAGGTATAAGACTCATGATGCGTGGTTGCGTAAAGCAATGGAGTTGAGAATAAACGTAGTCTACAAGCGTAGTGGTATACGAGAGTAGTAGAGTTCAAGCAAGGAAAAGTAAGTCGAAGTTGATCATGTCTAGAGAGTGCGGTTTGGGAATCTAGTCTCCAGGCGCAAGTGCAAGAAAGAAATCTGATGGTCAAGCGAAGCAGACATGAGGTTTTTTTTTAATAGAAACAGTCTTTCGCACCTTGGATTTGCGTGGAATATCATGCATAGCATAGCTTGGAGTCAAGCTTCGAGGTGCACAATCCAAAACTTGCACCAAATCACCCGAAACGTTATTCTCGTCACTCATCATACCAAGCGTCGAGAAGCGATATCGAGATTCATATGAGCATCTAGTAGTGGTAATAGTATCTTGGAGTAACACACTGCTAAATCGTTGAAGAGGTTTTCCAACCCCTAGCTCGGTGGCATCACAGTTGCTAATATCTGCGTAGAGTGCAGAATAGCCGGGCTTTCTAATCTCAGAACGTTCGTGGTACGAATACCACCGCACAGTGTAGCCTTATCAACATCTACACAGTTGAACAGACGTAATTCATGTTGATATTGTAGGACATAAGACTAGACAAGAGAGAGAAGAGTGCCAGCTGACATGACTACGCAAGTGGGAAACGAAGCTCAACGATGATGTAAACACATAACATGAAGAGGGAGTAAGGACACGTGAATCGAAGGAACATTAGATAGATGGAGAGCAGATAATACATTGGTTGCGTCTTGGAGCTGGGCGACTCGAGGCTGGACTTCTTGAACCAGGGTGGTAGAAATGACCGGCGCTACCCTGAACATGGCACTGTGCCAGCGCACCACTGGTAACCAGGAGCGAGCTACAGGAGACGGGAGAGATAATACGACGAGAACGCATACACCCACCGGGCCGCCAACTCTATTCTTACGGCTGTCAGCAAGTTGACCCAACGAGCTTTCGTCACGTCTTTCCAGGATGTTCAAACTCAACATCGTAGAGGCCTGCTAGCCAAAGCTACGTGCCCCATGCGTCTTGTAAAACTTTCAGGGCCTGGCAGTTGACACAGACCCTAAAAATGGCGTGTATGGCAAAAGGAGTGGCTGTGGGTCACGGCGCTAAAGTGACAGCCTCATGTTTTGGTCGGTGGTCGATTGGTGGCAGGCGGTAGTTGAGCCTTTGACCCTGACAGCGGATCAAAGAGCCGGAACTTTATCATGTCCAGGTACGATTCGTGGTCTCCACATGCGATTCGAGTGCGTGTAGACGTGCACGCATGTGTCATGTAGGAAAGATGGAGGTCAGGACTGAAACTGGAGGGGGATGTTGGCGCCAACAGCTAGCGCGATCTGCCCAGTCGGCCCGGAATAGGAGGATGCCTGCTGTCGCCATCCCAACCTCCGTCACAACCCCGGTTCGCAACCTCCATCACAAAAGCAACTTGCTGAGGTTCCGCTTTGCGAAGCGACAGTGAACTCGTGTCTACAATGATTGACGTTCAGTCAATTCTGCTTTGATGGCTTCCACGTCCACCCCGCACTCCTTCAATTTCTCCTCAAGAATCCCTCGCACCTTTGCTGCCGTCACTGTACTGTTTAGCAGATCATCCATGATTTGAGCCTCCTCGTTAGTCAGGGCCACACGGACTTCTCGTGACCGCTCGAACTCCTCCTCGATACTCCGGAACAAGGCACCAACATGCTCTTCCAAGAGATCTTTGACACGTTGCTTTTCCGAAACAATAGCTTCTCCCAAACGTGTGTAGACAGCGTTGAAAGGATTGGTGTTCGCGTCGCAAAGTAGCTGCTCAAACATTTCCATTTGTGCGAGCTTCACTGTCTGTCCTGGTGTTGGTCTGGTCCGGTAACTCTTATCGTAGACTTTGCTCATGTCATTCCGAAAGTATGACCTTTCGAATATGTCCGTACAGCAGCGGTCGTTCTGTTCTTGCATAAAAGCTGTAATGCCGTTGGTAAAAACATTCTCCATATCCCGAAGTGCGATAGGCTTATGGGTGATCCGTCGGATGGATGTGTCTAGCTCAACAGTGATCGGTTCCGGGCATTGAGCACGAAGGTTGAGTTCTAGAAGCTTCATTGCTGATGAAATTTCTCGTTCCACCTGGTCGATACCGTTTTGCAATTTGTTAATCGTAGCGTCGAAGATCGGTTCAAGACCCTTCTTTATCGGCGCGAGCATCTGTGTATTCCAAGAGCGGACGTTAGATCTGGGCAACTTGTAGTTTCCCTCATTTCGCATGTAAGTTCTGTGCCTATTGTGATGAAACCCGCTGAGCGATTCGCGACACAACTTTCTCGCCACGTCAACGCACGCAGGCAAGACAGTTTCTGGTGTCCCTAGTAGCTGTCCCGCGATACGATCCTCGAATATTTTGTCGATGCAACGATGAATGTTGGCAAGACATGAATCGCGTAGTGCACCAATTCCACCCTCAATTGTTGTTTCGACTGCAGTGATACGCTCATCATACCTCGTTTCTACGTTGTGTATGAGATTTCGTAACGTGAACGCTACATGTCGAACAAGTTCCTTAGTCCGAATCGGCGCACAGAGCGAAACAATATATTTCTCCAGTGCAAATATTTGTGACCGTTCCGGAGTGAGTGGGAACGAGGCGAAGCCATCAAACGCGTATCCACTGACGTTGCGCTGATGATCGTGTGTGGAGACGCAGAACACATCTTTAGGTGAGATCGTCCGTGACAAGATCTTATTCGAGTTTTGTTGGTTACGTTAGTCAACAAAGATTGTGCCTTGAGAGATTGAACGAGACGTTTCTTTAGCTGTATTAACGGTCTGTGCCCAGAGGTCGCTGCATAGCACAGGAGTTCGCTTTCACACTGTTTAAGTTGCGCATTAAGCCGTCGGACTTCTTCAGTTTGCTCAAGCTCGTTCTTGTCGACGCTAGAAGGATCTTCGACCTCCGAACACGTAGCCACTACGGCCACAGGACAGCCACACCTTGCCCTGATCATCTTTTGAAGGCTACGAGTAGACAAGATGCAGTCAATTTTACGAGCGATGATCACGATTGTGTATCGCGGTAGATGACTCAGTACACTGCTCTCAGCAAGGAGGTTGATATCGTCCAGACCTGGAGTATCGGCTAGGATGATATTCCTCTCGAGAACAGCAAACGGACCGCCGACCGATACAAGTTCAACAAAGGGCCAGGCATCGTAAGCGTTTGTAGTACGGCCAGCTGGATGACCGTTGGTGAAGCGCATAATGTGCGACCAAAGTTCATTTGCCGTTTGAGCATGTATGGAGGATTGACGTTCGATACGTCGTTATACTTCTGACGGGCCAGAGAAAGGAGTGAGTCTCGAATATCACCCCGTGAAGGTGGCTGCGAGCTCGTTGACATGTATTGCGTCGTAGCGTCCTTGTCTGCGAAATGATCAGATCCTCGGAAGAGTGCCTCGAAGACGGCGATGCCAGAGTCTAATTTGGACTGCTTGCAATCTGCGTCTTCATCATCTTGCTCGTCTTCTGGTGGAAATAGCCCGTTATTGAGATCCTGGAAGCAAAGCTCGAGCCGCTTCTGCACGTCCTCCCAGGACAAGAATGAGATTGTGGCTAGATACCGGAACTTTGAGGGCTCTCCAGCCCAGTACGGATATTCTATTATACATGGTATGTAGTGCTGTGGGAATGAATGCAGCGAGATCTAGCTCTATTCATCCTTCTCCAGCCTCTACGGGAAGTGACTGGACGTGCGTGCCAATATGTCTTGCATAAGCGAGTGCAACGTTTTGCAGGAAATCATTTCATTGAGAATTTCGCAAGGGGAGACTGATGCTTCTATTCCTCATTGATGCAAGGAGAGTAGATGCATAACCTTTGATATCACTGATATTGTCATAGTGTGAAACCAATGTAACAGTAGAGCCGTGTAACCTTGCTGGAAGGATGCATGTCGCTAACAGCTCATAATCACTGGCTGTTGCTATTCCACACAGTGGGGAATGAGAAATCACGTTTCAGAGGTCTCTATACTGCTGAGCGGGTAAGCCGCAAATGCCACTTGGTTGTTCCCCATGTACTTGCAAAATCCACTATACATGATGCATGAAACTTTCGCAAATCTCTCATCCGTACGGTCGTCCGGAATAAGATCCGGGACCAAGCCAACGGGAACCTTGGACTTGGCATCTACCAGATAGAGATTTTTACCAAAAGCTTTCTGGTCTGAAGAAGGGAGATGTTGACCAACACATAACAGGGAACCAGGTTGTTGCCTCTGGCGCTTCGGCTGACGTGCGTGTTTTGCTAGGAGCCCGGCTGAAAGAAGGAATTTACCGTGATGAATGTACACAGGGACAAAGAGCTTGTTGACCCATGCTGCGGCTGATAACGGAACGCGACAATTGACCATGGCAGCAAGAAGAAACACAGTTCGTAGTAAAGGCTTTGACCACAAACCTTGCATCTGTCGCTTGAAACTGGCCCAATCACCCTTCTGCGCAGCGTCGATGTGGTGCGGATCGTGTGCGCACCACATGTTGTCTAATATCTTCCTCGCTTGCACAAACAATGAGGCAACATTGTCGGTCTCATCAGTACGTGCCTCTTGCTCAGTCTCGTCGAGACTGCGAAGGCCTGGTACAAGATCGTCTTCCTCGTATTCTAGGCCAGGACCGATCCTAATCAGAGTTTGATCGTTGTACTCAGACACTCGAATTGCATGCTCTGGGTCAGTAGGTAACCATCCACAACGTATAGCGTCTAGGTGGTCAAGGGTCCAGTGGACGCTTGGATAGCTTCCATATTTGGAAAGCTCACCGCCCCGATGAGACTCTTCCCATTGTTCTTGGAAGTTTTTGAGAGAGGCCTCCAGCAAAGCAATAACGAAGTCTGGGGAATCGTCGCACTCAAATTCCTCAATGTGCACAACCGATGTGACATGCACATGCTGTGAAGAGGCGTTCGAATTTTCCGGTACGCGTTGTCCGACAAGTTTCAGGAAGTCACCAAGCGTCGTGGGACTGGGAAGATGTTGACTTGGTAGCCAGCCAATAACGGGATCTGTACATGTAGCGTCGATCATTGAACGTGTGAACCTGCACGTAAAAGCATGCCCTGAGCGTGCAGCTTGCTGGTAAAGATCCAAATAGATATCCCCAAAGGACATTGTTAGAGCCTCTTTGCTCGGGTACGTGTACCACGGAAATGAAGGCATTGTCGCGAAGATGTAGTCACGGGGCATGGTGGCGGATCTATGAGATGCCCGATTGACCTTTAGAAAAGAACCGGTGTGGATGTCTTCTTCCTGAGTTCGCTGTGCGCCACGAGGGTTGATGACGGTGCCGCCATGAACGTACGCCTTGAAGAAATCATTCATGGCTGGAATGCCCTGAGAGCCGGAGAACGAATAAGCTAGGACCCAGAGAGCATCCGCGAGAATCGTTCGTTCCGCCCGATGTCGGTATACGCTGACGTCGTCTGTAGTCTGAGCCCGCACTGCCGGCGTCTTTGGCTGATCTGAGTACTAGTCAATCACGAATATCAACCTTGGAAGCCAAAAACCGTGACATACTGTTTGTTCCAACTACAAATTCTATGGTATGGGAGAGTAGGCACTCTTGCAGCGTCCACAGTCTTTGTAGATAAGACTCTGCGCAGATGTAGTCAAAGTGCTCATCATCGTGAGCATGGAACTTTTTGACGAACTCGGTCACACTCTCGAAACCGTTAACAGCAGCAATGCAGCAGTCGTACAGCCCGTCACATTCTCTGACTGCAATAGTTTTCTTAGCCATTCTGAAGATCGTAGGGATCTTGTCCACGATTTCGGAGACTTCAGCTGGATTTCGCTGATTGACAGTTAACGTATCCATCCAAAAGGCGCCGTCTCCAACCAAAGCCGGTAGGTCATTTGCGATGAAATGAGCTTTCTCTTCCGATGCTTTGATCTCGTACGGTATACCATCAGTCGAACGCCAGGCCCAGTTACCCCAGACATGAGAGAAAGCGATGTAATCTGTGGATTCGATGGGCGCCTCGAAGAGCTCTAAAGTAGCGTTCTTGAAGCGTGCGAATTTAATGGAAGAAGCCATGATACAGGTCTAGTACCAAGTACGAAAAGTGGAAGCGCAAATTATCGAACAGAACTTTGGGGGCGCCGAGGTTTTAATCTGTGGTGCCAGGCAACAAGGCTGAGCTGGTCGCTTCAGCCCCCTCCCCCCGTGTTTGCGGCTGAACTTTACGCGAGCGCCTAGCTTTCGTCGCCCAATATCAAGAACAACACGGAAAGTCACAGCGGTACTCGTGCTTGTGTTCCCGACGATCCTGGTCAGTCGCAGCTCGTGCAGCCATATGTTCACGACATAATTTCGTTGTCTGAAGCCAACAGGGATGATCTTCCAGTACTTCCATCACAACCTTCCTTTCGTGTTTACCAAACGTAGATTTATGCATAGCTGCTTTGATAGCACGTCCCTTGAGTTAAGTCGCAATGGGTAGGCTGTGTCGTCCACAGTCTGCGACACTGGCGGCAAGTGCTACTTCATCATCGATGATGTCCTGTTGTTGTGGTAAGACCATGTAATCAGGATGGACTTCGACGATAATGTTCCAGATACGACTAACGAAGCAAAAACGGTATATTTCACGCGAAGCTGGAGGCTAGAAGGCAGTAGGTTGCGGACTACTCGGTGTAGGATCCTCGTAAATGGACTGAGCAGAGAGGTCTGAATACAACTCATACAAATGTGGACCTGGTAGTGTTCCCTGGAATAACTGACTCAGCACGGAGACTTAACTGAACACAGGTTGTGGAAGCCCTCTACTCGGGCTTAGCCCAAATGAAGATGATGAAGCCTTGATCCATCAGCCGGTGCGCATTCTCAAGACAAGGGCATATTAGTCGCCACATCTCCATCACACAGAGAAACGCAAAATGAGTCTCTGGCATCTCGCGCAGTGTCCTTCCCTTATGATTCCTGGAAGGAAGTACGCATAGAGGTGCCTTAGGCAAGTACTGGGTTGCGGTGGGTTGCGGCGGATGTATGTATTGAGACCGCGGAAGAAGCGCTGGCGACGGCGAAGTTTGGAAGGACGAATGAGGAGAGTACGGGTCTATATCTGGGTTACCGAGTTAGCATAAGACTCACATACAGTTTCTGTAGGGACGCTTACGATACTGCGCAGCTTGCAGTTGCGGTTGCGACGACTTTGGCGTCTTCGATGGCATAGCTTGCGACTGCGACAACACCATCGCCTCCGTCTCATCCCACCAAGCCTTTAACACATCCTTCTAACCTACCGGCCTATCTGGATGACCACTCTTGATCAGCCAGTCGAAGAAGTTCACAGGCATTTCATGGACCGTCTTGCCATGGTGCTCCCCCAACCTTGTGCCATATGGTTCTGACGACGATGACAAGGGTTCAGAAAAGTCTTGTGCCGCTTGAGTATTCTATTGAAAACTTGAAGCGCTTGCATTGGCGGTTTCGAACACGATGACGAATTTGCAGCGATGTTCGCGTTGAGCAATTGGAGAGCTGGTTGGGCAGCGGCAGCAGCAGACGACGGCGGCCGTGTAAACGCATCTCGCTGCTAAGACGAGCTGTATTTACTAAAGCATGTTCACATGGAATCTCTCATTCCATGGCGGGGGCGCAGCAGGAGATCGACTCCTCTCTTTCAGAGCAGGTCGCGGTGTCGCAGATGCATCTGGCACTTGGTTGGAAGACAGGGGAGCTTGTTGCGGGAACGTAACTGATCTACGACATTATCAACATCAAAACGGAGGTCCGATCCGTAATCGGACAGCATTGTACGCATGCAGCAACTGCATTTCGGAAGATTGACTCGCACGGATGGGTGGATGAAATGTATGGAGATAAAGGAGAGATGACGTGTGGTGCATCTTGCAGCGAACATGTGGAGATGGCTGGGACTGGTGCTGGTGCGGAAAGTGCACAGACACACACTCTTCAATTAGATGTGGCGCATTCCCGAGGTTTAGCACGCCAGGTCAGGTACGATTTTCAGGAACAGAAAAAGAAAGAGTACTTCAACTTGCCCTGATCAAAATGAATATTGTTGAATTGTCAAAGTTCCTGAGGTCCCGTAAACACCCGAAGACGCCCAGCGCCATTCCCTTCCCTTCCCATTCTCAATACCTCTGCCCACTTGGTCCCCCTAGGGAACCGGAACCTTTTCCGTCTTGCTGATTATGTACCAAGCGTGGATAACACCAGGGATCCAACCAAGAATACACAATGCGATGTTGATGAAGAGATCAGCGGTGCAACCGCGCTTTATCGCGACAGGTAGGAAGGGAATCCATATCGCGAGGAAGTAGAGGAGGATAGTGCTCTGGCGTGGAAGTTAGGAACAAAGACTAGAGAGATTAAAGAAGGTGTGACTGACTGTGCTTGATGCCATTGTGCGAGCAGTGATGGGATCCGTATTGGTGAACTAGGCTGTAGTGATTTTGCAAAGAATAAGTCTGGTTGGTAGTGGTGAAGTTCGAGGTTGTGGCTGTTGAGTGTGGCTGAACCAGAAAAAGTGGATGGGGGTCTCCGCGCTTTATGTGTTCCCTTCCAAGATCACTTTGCAGTAGCTGACGACGCCAGAAACCAGATGAACGGCTCACGCTATGTTCCCGGTACGTTTATTCGACGAGAAGCGCCGTAGTAGCCGCGAACCGAAGACCCCATCACCAAAGGGAGGATAATGCACGTGGGAAATTGCTAAGAACAGCAGCAAATGGAAACGCCTTGCGCCACAGTGACGATGTTTGTTGTGGCGCAGGTATCAGTGTACAGGCCGTGCGCTGTGGTGTTGAGGCTGTACTAGCCGACGAGGTCCCGAGATTTGCCGTGATAGCCGGGTATGCAGGGCAGCCGATGGCTGCTTGAACTGTGATGTCGCGTCATCAAAAAGTCTAGTATCTTACACTATAGCACTGGTTGTAAGGTTTGATCTCACAGAGTACTTTGACTTTACATGATATGAGTCTGCTGATCAGGTGACTTTTGATATTACTACTATGTCTACAATTTGATATTTGCTACAACGCGAGCTTCCGTGGTCCAGCTAGACTAAGGGACTGACTTGTCGAATACCGTGATTCATGCGCCTACTTTCGGCTTCATTGATGCCAAATTATTGCGACAACAGCATAGGTTCATAGCGTGAGAGCGGAAGTGGGACTGCAGACGACTACTTTGTCACGAGGTCGTTCTACATGCGCACTTGCAGAGGCGCAGTGACTAGGAATAGATGACTTGATTCCAGAGAGCAGTCATCACAATCAAGTCCGTGGCGGGACCATGGCGGTAAGACTGAGACGAGGTGTCGGTATAGTGGAACTTGTCAAGGGCGGCATGGGCGGTAAGGAGGGTTGTACTGTGTACGTTGCCGAAGCATAAGATTGGCCTTGCGGTGAGTGTAAGGCAGCAACTGTCAAGTTGTCAGACGGCGAGATAGAAACCAAGGGCGGGATGACGTATAAGACAGACGGAGGCTGACAGGGGTTGACGGTGAGGCTCTGTTATGACTGACAAGGATGAACGCTGGCGGATGGACAACTCGAAACTAGAAATACATGATGAGCGGTGAGGAGCGGTGACAAATTTTACATGCAATTGAACAATCGAGCAGGGATATATCGGCTTCGAACTGATCTATTCTGATCGACAGCCACGCCTTACAAGCCAAGGCCGCCGGGGAAATTTTGAGCTATCCTAGGTGCTGCGACAAAGTCGGTGTTGAGGTGGAAGGGGTCTTTGGTGAAGGGGAGAAACTAATGGGGTGAGCGGGATGGGGGTGTGTGTGGAACGCTAAAAATGCTGATACTGGCAAAGAACATCGTGTGAAGACGAATCGAAGGAGATGGGCTATATAGTAATAACATAAGACATTCGGCATCATACGTGTCGCATTATCATAAGAAGGGCAGAGACAAACTGTTGAAAAGTGGAAAAAAGAAACCAAAAATCATAACAGAATAACAAACTAGCGTCCCTACGACTGGGGTAGCGCTTTACCGTCTTTCACCATCCGCTTCCGAAAGGCCTTGGCCCTACTCGCTTCGTTTTTACTCGCTTGTGCATCCAGATGGCTGGCGGCAGTGAATGCTTCTACCACTGCCATGGCGCTTGCCTCTTCTTCTTCGTTGAAAGTGATGAGATCGAGGAATTGGCGTAGGACAATGGACCCGAGCTTGGCCTTTGCTTGCTCAACGTAGTCGGTGTTGACGGTCTCGGCAGATGTCCGCGCAAGCACGCTCCATCCATCGGGCTTGAGTGATGCTTGTCGTGCTAGCAATCGCTCGCTGGAGGCTAGGAGGATGAACGCCCTTATTACCGCTTCTTTGTTGGTGATGTTTTGCTCGGGTGATACGTCGAGAACCTCTAGGAAGTCGTCCAGGGATGCTGTGCCGATGAATGTGTGGCGGTGCTTGTACTCCAAATCACGCTCTTGCTGGATGGCCGATGTCGGTCCGCTCTTCTTTGGTAGCTTCTTGGGTGTTGATGGATGGAGGGAGCGGGTGGTCGGGCTGTGATGGCGAGGGTTCTCGTTCTGTGCGGTGGCGGCTTTGATAGGGAGGCCGAGGGAGATTCTGCGTTGGTGGGTGTTGGCGGGGCGCTGTGGCTTTGATGTGTTGGCTTGTAGTTGCAGAAGACCGTCGTTGGTCTTGGCGCGGAGCGGAAGTGTTCGCGATGCCCTTTGCGCACTGGCGAGTCTTGATTCGATGGTTGGTGTTGAGGGTGTGCGCAGGTGAGAGGGGCGGTGCTTTGTGATGACGGTTTCTTCGCCCTCGCTCTTGATGGATGGTGATTTGGCGAGGTCATCGTAGGAGAAGTAGTCGGGTGACGGACCGTCTTCCTTTATTCGATCCAGCGAGTAAAGGAGGGGTTCTTCGAAGAGGGTTGCGTCTGTGGACAGGCCGAGGGCGTCGGCAGGGTCAATGGCTCGTGTGCGTGGGCTGGCGCGGGGACTGGCAAATTTGAGGCCGTTGACATCCGGCGGCATGACCCAGTGCTGGACGCCCTGCTGCTGGCGCATCTCTTGCTTGAGCTTGCCCTCGAGGGCGCTCTCGGTGTCGCTGGCAATTGAGAAGCGGCGGGAAGGTGATCGTGATGGCGAGCCTGGGTGCTCTTTGGTGTCGTACCCCGCATTCCTGAGGGCGTTGAGTATGGAGCTGTCCCCACGGTCGAGGTAGAGTAGGCCTGTTCTCCACATGGTCGGATGTCTTCGATGAGGGTTCCTGCTGTGTACGAGTAGCCGACGCAACAGTCACCCTCTAAAGTCTTGTCGGACACGGACAGGGAGGCGCGATGTGCCGCTGCTCTAGCTTTAGTACTTGTTGACAGTATGCGGGTGATCGAGGTGGCCGGCGCTAGCACCCGCTTCACCGCCATTTTTCTCAATCTGGTCGTCCCGGTTGAAAAGTCTGTTGTTGCCGTGCCTCTTGACTAGACTGGGCCTAATGTATGCATCACGATGCAACACGTCTTTTTTCACGTCATATCGCCCAATCACCGTTGTACCATGGTGACAATTGTGGGTGGTGATTTGCTGTAAACTCCCAAACATTCCTACACCCTGTACCTGCATCCGATCAGCAGGTTTGAGTGTAGCGTACGTACCCCCCTCGTGTCCCGTATCATCCCGGCAGCGGACGAAAGCAGCTACCATCTTGTCTTGCACGCCTGGCGTGATCGAGAAGCATTTTTGGCCGGCATGACGTGGAAGTGGATTCCCGCGGGTTAAGACAGCGAGGGCTCCACTCCCGCAAGGCTGAAGGTCTCCAGAGCGTGGTGTGGTGGTGACAGCCGCGGGTGGCATGCACTGAGATGGGGTTGTGCCAGCGCAATGGCTATTGTCGGCCGTCGGAGTGTGTTCGGACGTGTTGGGTTCAACAAAGATGGCGGGGCGGGGTAACCGCGCGACACTAACAGCCATGTTTGATCAACATTTTGTTGTTTCAAGGCGGATATCGGAGCGGAGGAGATAAGCTTGGCGTGGGACGTCGCGGACGTGGAAGACGAGCGAAGTCAGCAGAAGGGTGGTTGGGTCACGCGTGCAGGCAGTCAGCGATGAGGGTGTAGTCGTTAGGCATGTGATATGCCCAGGTGTGATGTGAAGATATCAACCAACCCACGCACACATGCACATATCGATAGCACATGGGCAGCGCATCCGACCTGCGGAACCAGACTTTGCAGCGTACCGTATGGTAGTCTCTCCCAAGATCTGTTGGTGGTGACCTGTTGATGTGGAGTCCAATCAAGATTGGCGGGCCTCGCGCGATAAGACGACGCAACACCACAGCAAGAACCCACACAAGACTGTTCTCTGCCCCTGCCTAGTGTTCCTAACAATAAATAAACTTGGTCTCACAAGACTCGACCCCGCAGTGACACAGTATCGGTTCGCTCGCATCTGGTCAGCAGTTCGACACCCTGGCATTTCCAGAGATGAGGGTGCTGACAGCTGGAGCTCTGCCTGCACTCTGCACTGCACGCTGCACCAGCGATCAAAACACACGTCCATGCCCACTCGCCAATGCAAGAACAATCCACTCTGCAATACCGAAAACCCACTCTCGTCGACGTCCTCGAATCGCATGCTGACGCGTGCCATGCGTGGAGCTCACTTGGCCCTACGTGGAATCACGTTTGGTGACAGATTCACCGCTCGGCCGTGCTAGAGACGAAAAGAGGAGCCGAGTCTGTTTTGGCACGCGTGACGTGTTGTTTGGGCGCGTCGAATGGGCAACAGCTTCACTTTCTTTTCCACCTCGTCGCAGCCACAACAACACATAAGCATCAGTGGTCGCAGGTAAAGACATCTGGAGGGCATCTGGGTCAACTGGCTTCGATTGCATCGTCGTTCCCCTGGCTTGGGAGGGCGTTGGTGGCAGCGTGGTAGCCATGCAGCATCAACGGCCCGCACCCGCTAGCGAGCCATGTTCTCTTGGCGTAAACAAACCCGGACCGCCGAGGAGCCACCTCCGCAGCAGAATTATTATGAGGTTGTTGGCGTCCTAGATACTTTGCAACCGTGTTCACAAACTCAATTGCCCTTTGCACAAAGCAAAAATTGATCAGCATCTTACCCCACCTACACCGCCCCGCTGCAGTTCGCTTCCATCTCGAGTCAGTGGAGCTGATGTTTTCTTGCACTGCCTCGCCCTTTCCGACCGCCCAAGACCGCCGCCGGTAGTAATTTCAACCTCACAATCTCCCCAAGCAGCGATTCCCATAGCACCCACTCTCGTCGCCCTCGTGGGCATACGCAACCATGGACGACGGTCCTCCTCCTCCGCCGCCTCCGCATGGCGCCAATCCAAAGACCACAGAAGGTAGCCATGCACCTCCTCCCGGCCCAAGCGGCGGCCTGCCACCAGGCAACTATGACATCTTCATCATACCGCCGCACTCTTCAGGGGGCGGCTTCATATATCTCCCTAGCATGGGCGTCCAGCAGAACAGCTTCATCGCGGGCGTGCTCAGCACCATCGCGAGCATCCTGCTGTGGAAGGCTGCCGAGCCCCACGTCAAACAATATTTCCTCATAGTCCGACATGGAGTGTCGACCGGTGGCAATGGCGTCATACTGCTGGCCGTCTTGATGCTGTTTGCCGGATGGGCGGTTGGCCAGACACAAGCTGGTGGCCGTTTTAGCAGTGGTGGAGGGGGCTACAATGGTCGCGGCGGAGCTGGCGCCGGCGCTGGAGCAGGTGCAAACACACCAGGTGGAAGCTCAAGCTACCAACGTGCACCTCCGCCACCGCCTCCGAATGGCGGCTTCCCCGGTAGTCCTCCACCTCATGGTGGATGGGGTGGATATCGCCAATACGCTGGCTCACCGCCGCCACCACAAGATGACGAGTCTTTTTTTGACGAAGAGGCTGAGCGAGCCGAGCAAGAACGCAAAGAAGCCGAGGAGAAGGAGAAGAGGCGGAAAGAAAAGGAGGAGCAACAACGGAAAGAGGACGAAGAACGCAAGCGGAAGGAGGACGAAGAGCGCAAACGGAAGGAGGAAGAGGAAGAACGCAAGCAAGCCGAAGAAGCTAAGAAGAAGCAGGAAGAGGAAGAAGCCGAGCGTAAGCGGGCTGAGAAAGCAGCGAAGAAGAAGAAGCAGCAGCAAGAGGAGGAGCATAAGAGGAAACAAGAAGAAGAACACAAGAGGATGCTTGAGGAGGAAGTACAAAGGAAGCTGAAGGAAGAGCTCAAGAAGGCCAAGGAGGCTGAGGAGGCAAAGCGGAGACAAGAAGAAGAGGAACGCAAGCGTGCCGAGGAGGCTCAACGGCAAGCCGAAGAAGCTCAAAGGCAGGCTGAAGAAGAAGCCAGACGAAAGCGTGAAGCTGAAGAGCAAAGACTAGCCGAAGAGGCCAGGAAGCAGCGCGAGGCAGAAGAAGCACGACTTGCCGAGGAGGAGAGGAAACGACAAGAAGAAGCTGAGCGACAACGCATCGCAGAAGAGGAACGCAAGGCCGAAGAGGAGCGCAGACTGGCGGAAGAGGCTCGACTGCGAGCTATCGAGGAGAAGAAGAAGAAAGACGAGGAAGACCGCAGACGAGCATGGGAAGAACTCAAGCGCGCAGAAGAAGCCCGCCAAAAGAAGGAGGCAGAAGAGAAGGCCAAAGCAGAGGCTGCTAAGGCTGCCAAAGCCAAAGCCGAAAAGGAGAAGTGGGAGCAGATGCGGAAGCGTGAGCGCGAGCAACGCGAACGCGAAGCACGAGAGCGCCTTGCCAAAGAGAAAGCTCGCAAACAACAAGAAGCTATCGAAAAGGAGAAGGCAGAGCGAGAGGCTCGTGAAGCTGAAGTCCGCGCAGCCGTCGAAAAAGAGATACGCGAGAAGCTTGAAGCCGAGGCAAGAGCCAAAGCCGCCGAAGAAGCTGCAAAGAAGGCTGAGCAAGAGAAGATTGCCGCCGAGGAGGCTGCCGCCAAAGCAAAGGCTGAAGCTGAAGCTGCTCTTGCAAAAGCCAAAACAGATGCCGAGCGTGCTGAACGACTCAAGGCAGCCCGTGAGCGTGCCCAGAAAGATCGTGAAGCCCGTGAAGCCAAACTCAAAGCAGAGGCGGAACGCATTAAAGCCGAAGCTGCCGCTGCTGCTGCCACAGCAGCCGTCCCAGACCTCACAGCTCGACGGTCAACCACTTATGGCAACGTCGGTGGCGGTGAACGCCTCGATCCATATGCGGGTGCCAGAGCTACGCCCCCTCCGCCCGCCGCTTCAGTCACATCGACGCACTCTTCCCCCATCAAAGCGACCGTCACACCCAAGAAACCATATGAACGTCCCTCGGCGAAGACATACCAGCCAAGTGAAAGCGATGCTGCGTCCTTTGTCCCACCGCGTACTTCCACCGCGCCCCCTCGCTCCACAGCAACACGCTCGCATGTCTCTTCCGCATACTCCGAGTCGAGCTATGCGCCCAGTCAGATGTCACAATCTACCACTCGCACATCACCTCCTGCGTCGAGGTCAGGGCCGTATTCCACGGCGGACCCGAACAAGATTGTCATCAAGGCGGTGTATCTCTTCAACGACTTGTTTCCTAAACCTGTCGCCCAACTCGTTTCCAACGTGGGCAAGGTAACAGACGGACTCATTCTCAAAATACAATCCGAAGGTCTGTTCATCGACGACGACGTGAGAGGTATCCCTCAAAGAGAATGGGATGTCAAGGCTTGGACGCTCAAAATGGTCGAGGTATGTCACGTCCCCACTCTCTTTTTATCGTTCCTCATTCGATGTTGTTGTACTAACAAGTTACTCCTATACAGACTGGTAAACAGCCCGCGAAAAATCTACACATTCTCCGTGCCTCGGTGCGTGATGCAGATGGCAAGAAATACGTCTTCCTTATTGATGAAACAGAGAGCTGGAAACTGGCTCTTGGACTTCAAAGATTGAAGAAGGGTAGTCAGGTCAGGAGTTTGCAGAGTGCACAAATGGCACCAAATGAGATGTTGAGGGTGTTGAATGCCGTGCCGCCTATTGCGCTGTAAAGAGGGAAGGTAGGTCTAGAGAAATGAGAATTGGGTGAGGTAAGTGTTGATAAGATGGTGGGAGGTGGATATTGGATACCCTTCGCTTGAGACATTTTTATGCTGTCTTTTATATAAGCATCAGCGGTGGAGTTGTTTATTCATTCGTTCATATATAGGGTTTGATCATGTTGTTGTATATGAATTCGGAGTGGGATGAGATGTCGTATATATGAAACATGGGCGCTACATAGGATGGTGTTCTGGGTGTAGATAGGAAGCATCGGCAATCGCATATCACATGTCATATTCTCGAAGTGTTTTTTTGGTGAATTCCCCAATGCTTCATTGCATTCGTACTTTGTGATAAAAGCGCTATCAAGCTGATGCCCTTCATGAAGCAACCACAATCAAACCAACTTTTGCTTTCTTGCTTGAGGTCTCAGCGTATTACTGATGACTTTCTGTATCGTTTCCACGTTCACCATGTGCGCAAACGGATTATGATCCGAAAGACTCAGATTCAGCCTCTTTATGAGAATCGCACTATGTTGCTTAGCATTCATGTCCATTGTAACGTCGCCGGAAGTTGATGGTAGTAGGATTGTGTGGTAGTGAATTGATTACCTAGCGATCTTACCTCCTCAACTTGATGGACGGATATCCTCCTTTCTGGTAGCATTTGTGACTCAAGACAGGCTGGACAGTGGGACCAGTTTGGCAGCCAAGCGAGGTGTAAACGTTGACTATTCCAATGTCAGCTTTCTCTGACTCACAACACATCAATCTAACCATCCTGCTCATCCTCATAACATGGAATCTGAGGCAAGACCGTGAACTCGCAACAGCAAAGACGTGGGAATAAGGGACTCACGAGAATTATATTTGACAGGCCCATCATGGCCTACAACCCTCAAGCTCTCGACATCAGCATTGAAATTGATGCAGACATCAGGGTCGAGCCAGAGGAACGTGTAAGCACCGTGACAGAGGTCTTCGGTAAATGTTTGGACGCGGACCTGCCAGAAGGTGTCGGGGTTAGGGTTGACATCGCGGTTCATGTTGGTATTGGCAATATCGACGGTGGTTGAAAAGGCTGGGGAAGTAGGCATGGCAGCGCCAAAGGCTGCGACAATGCCGATGAAGGCCAGAATCACTGTGAGCATGATTGTTTGAGCTTGGAGGATGGTGGAAGAAGAAAGCGTGAGGTTGGTCCGTGGTAGCTGGTTCGAGGGAGTGAGTGAATGCCTCCGGTTGTCGAGAAAGAGAAGTGTGAGACTGGGTTAGGTGGAAAGAAGAGGCTACAGTAACTCGGATCCGAAGTGAATTGTACACAGCAAACGGATGGACTTTGCAAGGTGTGTGCTTGTCTGACGCAAACACGACGAACCGACGTCTACGTAAGTGAGGCTGAGGCAATCGCGGTCTAATTCTGGTAGTTGCGAACCTTGAGGAGAGCCTGAATCCCCAGAAGACTGACCCGGCATGATTGCTGTACTCGCGGGAAGGTGCGGCTGGGGTGACAACAATGTCAAGCAATGTGTACCACTAGCGTAATGACGAATGGATGCTGAAGTGTATGAATCTCATCAAAAACGCATTTTCAGACGGCCGAAGTGAGTCAGTGACGACTGTGACGGAGAGTCGGGTCAAGGCAACTGCAAAGTTCTCGCTACTTGCCAGTGGCCGTTATCATAACTAAGTGATTGCTGCGCGTCAAAGTAACGACGCACTTGAGAACGGTATACGGAACGGGTGCATGCATGGAAGCATTGCATATACCTACCACATGAGGACACTGATTGTCAAAACAATCACACGCCACAGTATCTAGTCAACGAACGATGTATACTGGAACCAATGCATCCATGAAGTTGGGTATGATAACAGCCCTCCAGCATTGCACTCCTTCAGCGCCAGATACCTGCTTATTCTATATACCACGCACCACCCTATTCATTGACTGGCTTTGCTCCCAACATCCAACCCAAACCAGACGCAAGCGCCCCGGTAGCAGCATTGGCCACCATATCCCTCCTCCTGACCCTCTCACCTCCATCCATACTACCATTCTCACTCCCATCCATACTAACCCTTCCCGAGCCCGGCCCTGCAGATCCTGTAGAAGTTGCAGCTTGAGCACTACCCCTCAGTGGAAATGCCGTCTTGGAAAAAGCTGCAGCAGCTCCACGCGCTACGTCAAAGAGACCCATGGGTGCTTCTTCCACAGCACCACGACCGACTTCACGGCGCGGCTGTACGGTAATGGTGTCCATGTCGAAGGCGCCGGGGAGTTTGCGGTCGGCTGCATCGTTAAAGCGCTCTTCTGCTTCGGTTTCTTGTGCCAGGAGGTGCATCATCTCGGCTTCGCATTGTTGCCATACTCCTAGTACTTCTTCAAGGCGATTGGGCGGGGCAAGCAGCAGGGCTTGCGAGAGTAGCTCCATGCGCTGTTCTAATCTTCTCAAGTCTGGGCGTGCTGCATTACCAGCTTGTGACCAGGAGTTTGATGAAGCGAGAGACGTATCGTGTCGGCCAGCGCGCAGAGCAGCCCGCCACGCAACATCTTCTGCCTCGTCTTCATGGTCTTCGGCATCTGCAGATCCGAATGAGAAGAAATTTGACGACGTTGGTGGCGTTGGAGATGGGGTCGAAGGGGTTAGTCGGTTGACGACATATGAGTAAGCAGTCTCAAAGTCATCTTCTTCTAGTGCTGCTTCGATGGCCATTCCGATCACTCGTCGCTCCGCGGCAGCTTTTTTCCGTTCAATCGATGTGGGATCCATCGGCACGCTCTCTGCTTCTTCTTTCATGATAGTCGACGGCATTGCAACTACTAGGTTCTGCCCGATAGAAACCAAGTCGTCTAGCTTGGTATAACTACCGCTGTTTTGTGATAGCAGCTTACGCACCAGCGACAGTGGATTAGGGCTCACTCGAATGTTGACCGGCTGGAAAGGTACACCATGCTGGAGTATGAGTGAATAGAATGACATGGCATGCGTCGCTGTGAGCAAGGCTTGAAACCGTCGGAACCGCGACGACGAGGAAAAGTGAGGGACAAATGCGTTGATGATATCGGCGGCACGCTTCATGCCACCCCTGTTGCGGTTACCGTTGCTCGCATTGTCGTAGTAGTGCATGGCTGATGCAAGTACGACCTGTTCGACATCGGACGAAAGAAGTGGCTGCTGCCCGAATGCTGGCTTCATGTACAGGTCTATCGCGAGAGAGAAATGATTGCTCTCCAGAAGCGCTTTCAGTATCTCCGTTTCCAAAGCCTTCCGCTCTAGCAAACCAAAGATACCCTGGGCTTGGCGATCTTCGTCGTGGTTGTCAGTACCCCAGTTCCATAGCCACAACAACTTGGAACGAATAGTGGCCCACTGTTCGCTGTCTTTCTTGGAGCCGCTGTTCAGTGTATGGAGTATCTTTTGCAACAACGATAGTTGCTCCGCGTAGTCGTCGCGTAGTGACATCTTAGCAACCTCTCGAATGGATACTGGTTGCTGCAAAGTTGACAGAACACAAGAGGAGAAAATGATTAGCTCAAGGACGCGGAATGCTTCAGCGCCAGGTTGTGTAATGACGTTGTCTCTGTCCAACAAACGATCCTCCCTAAGTAGAGCAGTCGTCGAGTCTTGTAGCAGAGGGTCCTTCAGGTCGTACGAGGGCAACTGCCCCACGCCGATACTAAGGTCAGGAGGCGGCTCGTAGTTGAGAAGGGTACATATCCTCGACAAGAGCGAATGCGCCGTTTGCAGTGAGGCAACATCGCTCTTGTCGACCAGGTAGAGGCACGCCAGAGCTGTTCGTGCATACTTCATCTCCAATTGTCGCTGTTGGTCGTCATCGACAAAGTCTCGTCCTTCTTCATAGCCACCCAAGTCCATGTCCTCTGGGCCGTCCCAGTCGGCGATGGCTGAAGCAACGAGTGGCAGATGGTCCTTTGAGGCATGTAGCAGCCACTGGAACAGACAATCCCAATCGTCTGGTTCGTGTGCTTGGTCCTGCGCAATTGACGCTCTCCGACCTTCGCGTGTAATTCGCCGCCTCTTGCGGTCGTTGGCTCCACATAGCCATGGGGCAACGACGCCCTTCAGGTCCCGTGCTGCATTGTGTATCTGGGCATCGTTTGCGTTTCGAACGTGTGAGAGTTGGTGATCGATAGCACGTCGTCCTTTGAGCGACGCGAATTCGTCAAGCGTGGTAGCGGACGATTGCGGGTAGTATTCATAGCTGAGGCGCAGAAGCGGGAGGACAGTGGATATGAACCATGTGCGTAGGTATTCGGAATGGCCCAGAAAGGGAACCACGAGCTGGGGGACGAGATCCAGCAGGCCCGTCTGCGCGTCAATGCGGTGGGCGCGGTGTATGAGAAAGTGGCTGAACAAGTCGAGCTCGCCCTCGTCTGCGTAGAGGGGATGCACTACAGGCGGGAGATGCAGCGCGTGCCTTCTCTTCTTCGCCCGCGAATTGGAGAGTTGTTCGACCGTGGATATGTCGAGGGATGCAGCGGGGGTTTCTCCAGGATACCGCGACCCAGTCGCCAGGTCATGCAGAAAGTCGTGATACGACGAGGGGTCGCTCTCTTCCGGGAGGTAGTTGAGGATTATGCTCAGGGTAAGCTCGAGCGGCAGATCGCCGTCTCGGAGTGCTGTCAGCGCCCGTAGCGCTAGGATGTTGGATTCGGTGGCATATTGTACGGCGAGGAGCACACAGTGTGGCTGCGACAGTTGCGATAACTTCTGCAGCGCTGCCATGTTGACGTTGACTTTGACTTGGAAAGGACACGCCCGCCATGCGACAATTCGCTACGTCAACCGCCAAGCCCCACCCACTCTCGGGGGTCCGCTCCCATGTCACCTGCTCTCTTCTCCCTTCACTATTGCCACACAACGACCACAAAGCAGCAACTTCAGCGTCACAATTCTGCTAGAAAGCTTGTTCAGCCTATGAATTCTGACACATTTTAACCATATACAAGAAAACACACGGTTCCACATGGAAGCTGACAAGCTGGGGGTCAGGACTCGTCCTTGGAATCGTATGCCTCATACTCAAAGCCATCTAGATTCATCTCAGCAGAAACATGCTCTTGCCTATGGTTTTGAACGGGTTGATTCCGCTCGCATATTCTCACTTCTACGTATTACCGTATATGCGTACCGAGGCACTGCGAGGTTCCAGCCCTGGGGTGCCTGATCGACAGTGCAAGCCCCTAGCCTAGCGCCCGCATCGTCCGACGTCGCATCCAACGGCACCAGCCACGACTTTTCCTCCTCACGCTCCAAGTGACCACTATCCGCAACGCATTCTTTTGCTGTTTCGATCGAGTATATGTTTAGATACCATCAATGAGTGATCAACAGTCATAAATCGGATCGAAACTTCTCTGCGGAACAAAAGCGCAAACAACGGAATTGATAGCCGTTCGCCTCCACTAACCACCGCCAAGCCGACATCAAACATGCAGCGTTTCCACCACCGAAACAAATGTGTAGCATCGCACTCGTCGGCCCAGCCCTTGGAGTTGCAGATCAAGCTTCGATGCCTGAGCTTGGGATGATTACTTAGGACATGTCTGCCTGGCCTCTTTCTTGACCTCCACATCCTCTTGCTCTCATTGTACATTCTTGATACCCTGGCTTGGTCCATTCTTTGCGCGTGCGCCCATTACAATCTTTATTTACTCACTCTTTTATTATACCCTATTACGAAGCTAAAATGCCCAACATGTACATCGATACAGCGACAGCGAACAGTCGGTCTTTGAGGCCTCAGATTATCATTGAGCCGACACCGTACAACGATCGCTCGACGCCGCTTCTAGAGGCTTTTATCAACCAGGAGACCGACAACGAGAGGCCTCCACCTAGCTACCTTGAAGCTACAACGCCTGGCCTCATCTCAAGTCGATTGAGTGGCGAAGAAGGCGCAAGGCTGCTCTCCTTTGATGGACGAGAAGCAAGAGATGCGAGGTTCAAAGAAGAGCAGTACAGAGGAAGAAGCCTAAGGCAGCAATGCCTCAAGAAGACATGGCTGAAGGTGGCTGGAACGATACTTGCGATGATGCTTGTGTCGGCGATGCTGGCCCTCATGGTCGCAGCAGTATCTGTTCGGAGGGACAAACAAGTTAGTTGAATGCTGCGGAGAAAAGAGATTTGTACTGATACCCGTACCAAGGCCACTGTGACTACCGCCCCATCGTCGGCACAGTCCGCACAAGGCGATGCCGCTCACCCAGAAGGATTCATCGATGATGACTCCGACAAGCCAAGCCTCATCGCCGTCCCATGGCCATCGCCGTCTGCCGCGGCGCAAGCAGCACCCAAGCAATCTTTCCCCATCCGATGGCCAGCAAAATGTGGAAAGCAATATAATGTTCGAACCGAACACCACGACTTCAGTAAGGCGAGCGAGCTCAATATCCAAGAAGCAGTGCATCAGCTAGACGGTCCATACAAACGGGTAGCCGGCTGGATACACGTCGCGCAAGCACCCCCAGAGCAGGCAGCTGGTACCATACAGGTAAAAATGTCCTACGCTGTATCATCATCAGTCGACGTCAACAGCGTCGCATACGCATCCAGCTCAACCGGCATAACCATCGGTGACCCCACCTTCCCTGACGGCTTCGACGGCGTACGCCCCGGCACCGCCTGTCTCGGCATGTCGGTAGTAATCTACATGGCCCCAGGCGCCTCACTATCAAACTTCAAAGTCGCAACCACACACATGGGTATGCAGATCCACCCCGGCGCAAACTTCACTGTCAAAGGCACAACATCCATCTCCACCACTACCGGTACCCTCGACGCTGTAGACTTTTCCTCTCGCCAAACATACTTACAAACCATCTCCGGATCCATAAGCGGGAAATACGCACTGTCTGACCTCCTTTCCGTGAAGACGAAAAGTGGATCCGTGAACATCGACATTGAGCCCCAAGCTGCAGCTTCAGGCTCCACGAACCCAGCTATCTTCATGGTAGATTCGCTATCTGGAAGCATTCGAACAGACTTCAAGCGCAAACACATCCCCGACCGCGACTACCAAACCTACATCAACACCACCGTCGGCTCCGTCGATGGCACATTTATCCACGGTTCCCGCACGGAATTCAACTCTGTAGCCGGTCTAGTCACAGCTGATATCCTGCCTTTCAAATCCGGAGATTATCAGTCTGAGATTTACACTTCTACGCACTCGGGACAGACAACTCTGACATTGCGCTCGCCGTACAAGGCGAAGAACGTAGCCATGTCTGGTCTAGTCAGCACGCATAAGAGTACGTCTGGGGGCTTGGATGTGACGTATCCGCCAGAATGGTCGGGGGTTGTTGATGGCACGAGTTTGAGTGGCGCGCTGCATTTGCAAGGCAAGGATTTGGAACTTTTAGGAGAGAATGATGAGCCAGGGAAGAACCATGTTGAAGCGAAGAAAGGAGAAGGAGATAGTAGCTTGAGTTTCGATACTGTGAGTGGGGAGTGTGAGATCAAGATTGGCAAACTCTAGGTGGGTTGGAGGATGTTGAAAATTGATGGACAGATATTTATCTTGGTTTGGGTGTTGTTGCTCAGGAGTCGATGGAAGACTGCGCCCAGATGAGGCTGTCGTAGATGTAATGCATATCACGATTTAACTACTTGATCATCCTGAATACCTACCACGAATTTGAGACAGCACATTGTACCCGCCCTTTTCACCCCTTCGGTTACCTCGGCTGCAGACAATAATCACGCTCCCACATTTTCGCCCGACGCACTCTATATGCCCAAGTCGCGTCGCAAAACTCGCCGCACAGTCTTCTCCTAGTTTCCGATCGCGTCTAGTAGTGAAGTAGGTTTATAGTAGAATTGAGTTTCCAAATTCCTTACTATAACTAGTGCCGTGGCTATTGTCCGCGCGTCCCGCTCCCGCCAGCGATGGCCTGTCAAAACCAGTGTCTTGGTGACATGGATTACCCTCGTCGTAAAATGTCGATCCCAGGATTTTGGGTGTTAGGGCTGTTAGGGCTGAAGATGAGCGGCTGGGTTCGGGGCAGTTGTTGGATGTCTTGAGTTAATGAATGACACGTCATGAGGCTGAAGTTTGTTCGCTGGCTCGACGCTGTGCTGTCGTTCGCGGTTGCCAAGTATAGTATGCCTGAGGGTCGAGCTGATGAGGGGTAGTTTCCTCTTCTTGCTGCTCAGGTGTTCTCACGTCCAGTGAAATGCGCCTCCATAGTAGGTCCACATGTCGAGATCTAGAGCCATGGCGAGAACAGTGTCTATCATGACGTACGAGGGGCTGTCGTGAGATCGTTTCGCAGACTTGGAACCTGTTACTTGCAAAATCTGCAGTGCACGGTTTGCGTCGTCTTCGATCATATGTGGTCGCAATATCGCGTCCGTAACCCTTGCTGTGGTAGGTGTAGGTTCCGCAAACGATCAATGTTGCAAGGTTGTTTGGTGATGGCGATATCGTATCTTGATTCTGTATGTCCACCCAAGTTTCATGGTGCTTGCGATTGGATGTGACGAATAGAACAGACTGGCAGCTGGAGGTCATCGGATCTTCGAAGATGGTAGTCACACCGAGTAGCTGTGGAATGGTTCAGTACCCACCAAATATGCACGCGTTAAAGGTAAACAAGGGGGTCGAGCAGCTACTTCGATTGGCGGAATAGCTATCAATTATTATGGTGAGTTCTTCCGAATCGAGTTCGTTCATATCATGCGCGATGCCCCTCCAAGCCACATCACTTACGTGCTTGCAGGTCCTTCCTTGTAGCGCATCGTCCGCTTCGGTAGACGCCACACGGAACCCGAGGCAGCACTGTGGAGTTCATGCTTCGAACGATGAGAAGATTGCAGGTAGCCTGGGTAGTCGGGTTCCGGTGGCAAACATATGTTGTTGACAAATATGTGGGGAATTGGTGGTGGTACAGGACTGAGGCATTCAAAGTAGCGAGTCCATGGGTCAGGGCAAGATTGCTACGAACCGCTCCGCGGCCTCGTGATGTCAAGGCAGATACTCTTTTTGAACGTCGCCAAGTCATGGGAATATTGAATTCTGAGAATAAAGAGTCCTAACATCTGAACTAGCAGGTGATTTGTCGATCGGCCGCTGTCAGTTGTCATCCTGACTCAATGGACAGTGCAGAAGCTTGTCATCGCTTGCACCGTGCTATGGAACTGCACTCGGCTGACGAGTTGCACATGTTTCTGTTCCGCAAAGATAACACCATGCCGAGCAGAACGGAATGAAGTGGCATCGCTTCGGTCATGGGCAGTTGACGATGCCACTATTCGGCGATAACACGGTGCATCTGGGCAGTAAATTGCTGAAAGCGTCGACGTCAAGTGGAAATGCGGCTACAACTCCGCTGCGCGACACAACCGAGCGTCCGTGTCGGCGAATCAATCCAGAAAAAACCGAGAAATGTGTTGATGGTGCGGTACACGTTGCGAGCAGAGTGGGTCTCAGGTTCCCCTGGACGTGTGTCAAGAGTGTTTCGGACATGTCGCGACGCGGTAAAGAGACGTGGGCCAGTTGGAAGCGAATGCTGACTCATCCCCACCCTCACCAAACTACGCGCCACACGCGATGATACACCCCCCACCCTCCCAATCAGCTGCTCCGTGCCATCAGACTCGCTCTCGATTGAGACAAAACTTTTCCAGCTATGATGAAACTGGATGGTTAAACCCTGGTAGTGGAGTTGATACAGCGGGAAGTTGCGTATCTCATGGCCAACCTCTCCCATCACTCCATCCTTCCATAAACGACATGCACCATCCCGTTCGAGCGCTGAAACTCGAGTCCGAGTTGGAACCAGTGTTGGGATGCCCTTTTCTCTGAACTCATCGACCAACAGCTCCCTGTCAGCATGTGGTCACCATGGCCGTGGCAGCGCAGTATCCATGTTAACAGCTCGGCCTCAATAACATGGGGCACTTGGTGCGCAGCCCTGAGGAGCCTCTCCGAGCCAGCCGAGAGGATCATGGAGACAACGACTGGTGCGACCGTTCAAAGTGCGTCTAATCGCCTTTTGGCATCCCAGCAGCCTTGCGCCCGGTCCACCACCCGCTACACCATCCCCGCCAGACTCTCTTTTGGGTGAACGCTTCTGCTGTGGCCGTTCCAGATCACCTGCAGCCAAGGCGCGTCGCGACACTTCTCTCAAACTTGCGCCCAAGCGGTTCCGTTGCGTCAATCACAGAGACCATTGCTCTTCGTTGTTCCTTCTCGGATGTTGCAACCCCCGTGTATACATCATATAGCCTAGCAACCCCTCCAACCGCCTTTCCTGCTATTTGGCCCGTCACTCTTTAGGATCCTGCCCAACTATCTTCATATACATTTCTTTCATTTGGAGCGGGCTCCATCCGCGCTGGCTGCGTTGAGAACTTTGTTCTCGTACACTCTTTTGAGAAGCTTACATACCATTCGGCGCCACATTTGCTCAGCCATAGTCGCACGCGCTATCGCTCGATACATTCATTTGACTGCAGCCTTCTACTTTCGTTACCAGTGTAAGTTTTTCCGATCTGTCATTGCTCCTTTGCGCTGCAGCATATCCTGGCTTGGCCGTCGCTAGTCCAGCACTATCATGTTCAGCAACTCGGAACAATATGGAACGCCTAAACAGTCACTTACCACATTGCAACGCAGACTACTTCCAGACCATCGTTAAGGTCGTTGTATATAAGGACGAAACTCAAGATGGAATTCAATGCGGTTCAACAGTAAGCATTCACGATGGTGTAGAGCCTACGCAGACTAATCGTCTTCATAGATACCGCCCGTCACCTAATCGACAGTACGCTATGGGATATTCCTCATCTGCTCCGGGAATGCAAACGATGTATGCATACGGAGACCTTCAACATAGTCAGCAACATCATCAACATCAACAACAACAAGGCATGCAACCTATGTCCAGACCGTCGCCACCACAGCCCACGTGGGCTGTGCCGCAGACCCATTCTTCGTACTATGCTGCGCCGCGCGGACCTACTGTAGGCGGGAGGGAAGACCAGCAGCAATTTATGGGAAGACCAGACATGATGACGTCGCAGCCGACTGCTACGACTGGTGGTATCTACAGCAGCTCTATGAATGCCCCGCAATCACTGGCAACAACGAACTACTTTCCCAACGTCATCGACACAAGTAAGTGTCTTCAGAAGCAAGCATGTATGCAGTGCTAATGAGTATAGGTCCATGGGGTCAGAAAGTATGTGAAGAGCTAGAGTCTTTCCCTGCTCTGGATTCGGACGTGGCCGACTTCAGCCATGGTATGATGGGACACGACGAGAACACTCCGATAATCGACCTACGCCAGTACAACAACATGGGCCAACACGAACACGAAAATATGGCACAGTTCAACCCAAATTCTACTCGACGAATGTCTGAGTCTTCCTTCTCGATGTCGAGTACAGGCGGTGTGCTGCCGGAATCGGCAGCTTACGAAGAGATGGGTTCGTCCGAACCAGTTTCATATGCGTCTGAGTATGATACATGGAACCAAGCGGAGCAAAGTGCCAGTCATCTTCTATCGCCTCTTGCGTCACCACGGCGCCCGCAGTATGACGGGGTTGTTCGCAGCGGGAGTCGATCCCGCACATCACCAGCATCGCATGGCAACATCCGCTCATCGCCGTACACACTTGACAGTAACAGATTCAAGAGGTGGTCTACTGGACAAGCGCCAACATCGACTCCGAACAACTCGCGCCCAATGTCACAAGTCTCGGATCGCTACGCGCCGTACGGCCCCCGGATGAACCCGCATCACTCCATGCCCGCCTACCCTCCCAGTGCCTACAACAATTTTGGATTGCCGACTCAAAATGTGCTGTACTCGCAAACTCCTCCATCGCATCCCAACAGTCAGCCGTTCTTCGCGCCTCAAGATCAACAGCAGTTCCATCTCGAAGTGCCCAGGCCTTTACCTTCTCAGGGCCTCTTCCGTCTGCTCCAAAGTAATGCCGATCGTCATGGAGGCTGTTCATCTCACTTTGCAGATCTCTCAGACCCGCCGGATCTGTACTCGTCTCTGCACGAGGAAGCGTTGAACCCACCAGAATCCGATATGAACCCTTCGGACCCAGACCTCATCCCACATGAGCAGGATCTTCGCTTTGTTGGCGATTTGTACACTCCACGATGGGTACGTGGCCATGGCAACAAACGAGAAGGCTGGTGCGGTCTATGCAAGCCCGGCAGATGGCTTGTCCTCAAGAATAGCGCTTTTTGGTACGACAAGTCTTTCACTCATGGTGTTAGCGCAGCCACCGGTGCGGCATTCCAGGGCCCCCAAGACACACGCCGGACGGAAGGCAATCTTGACGTATGGGAAGGGCTTTGTGGAAGCTGCGGTGAATGGATAGCGCTCGTCAGCAACAAGAAGAAAGGAACGACGTGGTTCCGGCATGCATACAAGGTAAGATGGTATTCCTTACGTCGCATTCTGTGGTGCTAACAACGACACAGTGTCACACACACCCCAAAGTCAAAGATGGGCCCAAACGCCGCCGTGAGACACAAGCTGGACGCGTCCGCGCGGCATCATCCGCTTCAGCTACGTCCTCGTCGTATCCGATCAAGCAAGACCTCCCGCAAGCAGACTCAGCATCTCACCGTCATTCCACGCCAACACCGATACCCGGCAGCTCGTCTCTCCAGTCTTACGGCATGTCAAGCGGGCCGTCTTCCATGCCAACCTCGACACCAACATCGACACCGCAAGTCAACGCCTCATGCAATCCTAGCAGTACAGCATACCCTACACCAACCTCTGCAACGCCCACGATGCATTCGCTCCGAACCCCTACAGCGACATCGTTTGGTGAGACATACGGCGAGCCTTCCAACAGACACGAACCTGTGGTTGGCATGTTTACAACGCCGTTACAAAGCTTGTCGAGCTTCTCCGGTCACCAGTATTCACCGAACCTCTCGCATCAAGTTAGCGAACCTGAGCTCGTTGGTATACGAACAACGACCACGGCACTCAACTCGATCGCGAGCATGATTTGAGTCTGTTAGACGACTCCTAGACATTCTTTCACAAGCAACCATTGTGGGCTAAGTTTTAGTGGGCGTTACCGGCGATGGGTCACTGCAACGGCGGAGTAGCATGAAAAGGTCACCGTACAAAAAGCGTTGTATGGGTTCTCGTTTTTGATCGTTTTTGCACTTTAATCTCGCGTCTTTCCCACCCCTTTCCAGCGTTCTTGTCTATAGCGTTCATTTCTACAGCGTCGTTTCCGTTGCGCGCGAGTTCTATCGATTGCATTGGGCATATCACGAAGGAACGACATCCAGCATTTTCAGTAGCATCGCTTTCCATCTTTCTCCCACTCACACACTAGCGATATCCCCCTTTACCACGTAGGTAGACCTTGGTAGTTATAGACTTGCTTCTGCAGATTTGCAAACAATTCAACAAAACATTGGAGAGTATCCATTCACGAAACTGTTGAACCTCTTCTACTTCACTGCGTGATACTCGAAACTGCTGAACACGCTCTTTTTGGAAACCGAAAAGAACCATTAGGCTCGAGCGGGAAGAGCAGCGGGAAAAGCAGCAGGAAAATCAAAAGACGGATACTAAATTGATCTGCAACGGGTAAAAGCAAAAAGATAGATCTACAATCCTCTCACACAACCGTCCCAGCACCGAGCCACACCGAGACACACGCACTGCCACTTCATCCCCAACCACCCATAACACCTCAACCACAGTCACGAAAAGTACAACGTATTCCCAACAACATATCCGCTCCATTCCGCCCATCACAACTGCCGGACGAAGAATACTCCAACTCCCGCACATACCGTGTTTCAGCATTCTTGCCGTCTAGTCTCAGGTTTTGCAGCAACCCGAAACTGAGGCTGTGACTTGTGAGGGTCGTCCATGGAACACGTAGGGCGTGAGGCTGTGTAACATGGATGAGGCTTTTCGGACTCATGGCCGTAGTTGGTCGTTGGATGGATAGGTGGGGTGGATCTGGTGGGAAGAGAACCGAAGTTGAAGCTGAGACTGTTCACCGCAAAGGTGGAGAAACATGTGATATTTTTGGTCATGGATCGATGTGACAACGTTTTTGACTTCAGTCGTCGGCTTACACTCCTTCTTGATGGTGTCATGGGGTCTGTTAGAGCACCTCCCCCCGACCCTCCCCATCCTAGTCTTCCCTTGAGCCCCGCATCTCGGCGTCCCTCATCACGAGTCACGCCGTTCCTTACATGATCCCGCAAACCTTCCCACCACAAAGTAAATTACTCATGCGCTCCGCTCCTCCCGGAAGTCTAACTGACGCGCTCACTTCGCATTCCTGGATCGCATACCCGTATTCTGAGGCCAGTGATCCACAAGGTCCAGGCGTTCCGAACGGGATCTACGACGTGGCGTAATCGGCATATGCACAACATAGCTTTGATCGGTGAGAGTGCTGTATGAAGGACTGCCAGACTTCTGTTCAAGGAAGGAAAGGGGGCAAGGGGGGTATGTGGGGAAGGAGAGATCATGCGGGAAGAGGGGACACGCTTTGGGAAGGCACTACAATTTGGGGAGGAGGTGGGTGCTGGGGTAGATGATATGCGATGCAATTTAAGTGAGAAGGCTGGGCGCGAGACTTTGGGTTGTAAGTGTTACGATGAACAACCGCATCCGGGTTTGCCATGGTGTTTGAAGTCGTGGTAAGCCGTGCTTACGACAACCTCAACTGACTCTGGGGTAAGTCCCATTATACTGTTTGCGCTCCAGTCTTTGAAAGGCTTCGAGGCTTCCAGTGTCTTGTCGTACAGCACACTTCGTTCAAGCAGAAACATTCCAGAATCGGGGAACCCCTTCTCAATCCTTTTCTGACCTTCAACAATACACTCTTCGACGTCGTAGTTTCCTACAGTGAACTCGTGACCCATCGCTTTCTCAGCAGATCTCAGAACCTCGTTGGCAGATGTTATCATACCAGCAGCGTATATATACTGGTTCTTGATCTCGTCCCAGTGTTGTATGGTGCGAACGACGATTTGTCCTACTCTTTCTAGACTAGAGGCTGAGAATGGTTCGGTGCCAGTACCGTGGATAGTCGCACTATGCCATTCCATGTCGAAACCCATGTTGCCGCTGATAAGCTGGGTGTCGAGCGTGTATCCTGTCGCGATTGCAGTCCACTCAAAGTCTGGATGGTCTTTGGGTATTTTTTGGAGATGGGCAATGACTTTCGCTCGTCCCGCATATTTTGGGATGCGCCCTCGTATGTGCTCGTTCATGCTGTCGTGACTGAACTCATCAGGAATGAAGCGTTTGACACCCGCCGCGACGGCGGCATCGATAATGCGAATCTGTTGATCTGAATCACCGCCTGACATAGTGCTTATGACAAGATCTTGTCCCGCCATGGCTGATTGTAGTGAAGTCGACGTGTAATCTGACTTCTGATGCTGAACGTCGGAAGGAGAGACATGAGGGGGGAGACTGAGAGTTTGTGAAGGATATGTGAGTACAGTGACTTGATATTCTGCAGTACCAGGCTTGCTGTATTGTGGGAAGATGGCGTTGATGATGGAAAGGCATAGTTCCCAATTCTACTCGTCTTGTCAGCGAAGTGGTGACGGTTGGTAGTCTCGTCGCTTCTCTTTACCCCTAGTATCATGACTTTTTCTATTGCCATCTTGTATGATATGAATTGTTATAGGCCGATTTGCGACGATTGCTTCATATGTCCAGCATGCTGCGTGCGTCCTTACATGTACTGCCCACCCCGCACTTGACGCGGTTGAAAGGAAGAGCCAACACTAGCTCATTTACCATGTTAGGGGTGATTGACAACGAAGCTATACAGCACTGAGATGCAGATGCAGACAAATGTCACAAATTACCTCTACACCAATGATCATATGTCGACCAATGTGCCAATCCGATGTCAGTCTTTGTGCAAATTCACAAGGGCTGATCTGGCGCACTATAGCCCGTTGCTGTAGACAGAAAGAGGCGTTTGCATAGCCGGGGCAGGCGAGCTTAGAGTATGATAAGAGGCGTAATAGTTCACAGTTGATGGAAGGTAGTCGTGGGGAAGATGCGGAGAGCTGGCGGGACAAGAGGGCGTAGCGCCAAGCCCTCTGCACGGACGCGGCAAGTGCCGGGATCGCAGCTGTGCGAGCTTTTGCGGACGACGATAGCAACACCACCAAATCCCCCGCGACCGCAACACCATCTCCGCTCATCTCCCCAGGCTTCGGATCCCTCGTCCAGTGCGTCAATTTCCCCTCCGAAAGCTCTCTCGCGGCCAATTGGACCTCCACAGCAGCGCGCTGACCCGCAAAACTACAGGTAGCCCAACATGAACGCCGCACGCTTCCTCCGCCCCTTCTCCAGGGCCGCCGCTGCCCGCGCGCCCATGGCTGCCCGCCCATCCGTTGCCGCCATGGCGCGTCCCGCTCTCCTCGCGAGCCAGAACAAGAAGACCGAGGTTGGCCCACAGCAGATGGTGAGATGGATTGGACATGGCAAAGACGGCCAGACAAGGAAGCTAACACAAGCGATAGACCGTCCTCAAGTCGGCCATGCCCCAGCTCATTCCCTTCTTCTTCGTCAACGAGACCACCGTGGCCTTCATCCTCCTGCCATCGCTCATCTACGTCTTCTCCAAGTACATCCTTCCCCAGCGTGTGCGCCTGTTCGCCGCCCGTCTCTTCATCAGCAAGTTGTAAGCGAGGGGACTGGAACAACAAGAAAGAGCGGATGACACTGTACAAGTAGTGGGAATATGCTCATAGACAATTGAATGGCATTGCACGAAGGAATGGTGGTTCTTTTGTGAAGCGCTGACTGCAGTAACACTTTCCTTGTTCTTAGGGACTATTCTACACTCTTGTAGCACACGGATTCGACGGACTGAACCATTGGACCAGGTACAGTACACGGGGTACTCTTACGGCAACAGTCATACATTGCTTGACGAAAGTGGGGCTTACCGAGACGGTTCATATGGACGATCAGATTTCCCTCCGTCACCAGTCTTCTCGGCTCTCCCTCCCCGAGATGTTTTTTCTCCGTACGTTCTACTTACAGAAAAATGATTGCGATTAGTTGTGGGGTTCCCTCCAGGAGTGATGCACAGCCACAAAAACATGACAGTCGACATATCCGATGACCAATCTATACGCGGCCTTGCAGAAGCAGCTTCCCTTACTTTTACTATATTTATAACACGTGGGGTAGGCAGCTAAGCTTCTCACATGCGAAGATACCTACGTGTACGCTATCTCCAAGTCTACCCTATGTGTCTATACGATCTTTTGAGTTGGTGTTCGGTTTGTGTTCAACTGTAGCGAGATGAGGCTAACCATGCATTCGAGTCCACAGAACACCCATCTCCAGGTATGGCGGCCCTTTTTCTTACTCTCATCTCAAATCCCCCTCTTGGCTTTAGCATTTTTACTTCTTCCTTACACTAGCCAACAAACACTGTCGATCGACATGATGCGCAGTAATTGAGGCTCTGGAAGAGCGAATCAAGAGATTGCCTCGGATCACCTGCTACCAATCTCTTGGTCAGTCCGACATAAGACCGCACAGCCGACTGATCTGGCATACGCATGCACGTTTCTGTCATCCCCCCATGTTGTTTCTCTCGATCCTGCAACACTTTCAGCGAATAAGGATCTAACTCAACGAGGTGTACTGTACGATGTGCAACCATATATGCAAATGTTATGCAGTAGAGTGCAGATGCAGGAACCCTTGACATGGCAGGTTTCCAAGAGCGGGAAAGACCTGACCGCGCGGCGTATACGTCGGCATAACAAGACATCGTGGGATCCGAGGTAGGTATAAAGTCATCATGGCTCAGCTGTAGCAGGTATCCAGTTATTCCAATTCCAGTACTTCTGGCAATCCTTCTACTATGAGGTGCATCATTCTCGCCACTGTCCTCGGCCTTGCGTCGCTCGCCGTATCTGCTCCTGCAGCACTTGTTTCGCGCCAGGCGTCTCTCGAGCAGGTCACAGACAGCTATATGTTCGACATTTCCATCGACGAGTTCATCACAAACCGCAATGCAAAGAACCCTCCTGAGTTAGATTGGTCCAGCAATGGGTGTACTGCGAGTCCAGATAATCCGTTTGGATTTGACTGTATGTTCTCATATCTCCTACCTCTATCCTCATCATTATTCCATCCCCTCTTTTCCGTATTTCATCTAACGAACGCTCCATCTCTTCTTCTCATACTAATACACATGCTTACAGTCATAAACTCCTGCTACCGCCACGACTTTGGCTACCGTAACTTCAAGGCGCAAAACCGCTTCGAAGCAAACAAGGCGCGAATCGACGATAATTTCAAAACGGACATGTTCAATCAGTGTGCGAATGAGTCAGCCAAGGGTCCGTGTGAGGCTACTGCTACGCTGTACTATGAGGCTGTTAAGGCGTTTGGGAGGAGGGATTTAGAGACGGCGGAGGCAGAATGATTGCTACGAGTCTGAACGTTTCGAGATGAGCTATCAATGAACAACATATCAGATACCAGAGCTGAAGTACGTACGCATGATGCCATTGTGTATTTCTTGGTATCTTCACGTAAACTAAAGGACTCTAAAAGTGTTTGGTTCTCAGTTTGTTGGTAGACGTGTCTTATCGATAAGACGCAGCATCCTCGGCCATTTCCCATCTGGGCGTCGATCTCCAAGCCCTCGTCATCCCATCAATTGATCAGGGTCCAAGTCCCTATTCAAAACCGCTATTAACCTAGGCCATATCCCGTCTTACACCTCCAGAAACCTCGCCATGTCTCACCCTGAACATTCTAGTCATTCCATCCAAATCCGACACCCTCGACCGAGGTCATCCGAAGTCGCAGACCCTGTGATGCGTCCGCGTGGGCTGATTCTTGGCGCCCGACAATATGGCCGATGAGTACGAGCTCGCTGCAGCTCCTGGTTCCTCAGCTTCAGTAAACACAACAATGCCGCCGGAGGAAGCTGAGGAATTACATGGCGTGGATGCGCGATTGCATAAGAGCACGCTGAGAAAGTTGGACTGCTTGTTACTTCCGTTTCTGGCGCTGCTGTTCTTGTTTAATGCGCTCGATAAGTCGAATGTAGGTACCCGCGACTCAAAAAGAAAAGTTTATGCTAATCCGGTTCAGATTGGAAATGCAGAATCTGCGCACTTTACGGCGGATGTCGGACTAGATAAGGGTGCGCTGAACACCGCTGTCGCGCTCTTCTTCGCCTTCTTCGTTGCATTACAACCCGTCGGCGCGGCGCTGGGAAGAAGATATGGCATGGTGCTCTGGGTACCTAGTTGCATGATTCTTTGGGGAGTATGCACAGCGTTGCATGCGTGGGTACGGCATAGATGGCAGCTTTATACGTTGCGCATACTCATCGGGTGTCTTGAAGGTATGGATAGCATCCTCGGAACATTATAAGTACAGCGCTGACATGATGGCTAGCGGGATTCTACCCAGTCACTGTCACATATCTCTCCCTCTTCTACACACGCTTCGAGTTCGGCAGACGGCTCTCATTCTTCTACGGTCAGGCAGCCGTCGGCGGTGCTCTCGGTGGCCTTATAAGCTACCTTGTCTTCTCCCACTTCGGAAATGATGAGGAAGGCTCGGACAAAGATTGGCGACCGTGGCAGGTGCTGTTTCTACTTGAGGGCACACTCACTATCGTTGTGGCATTCATCGGATACTTCTGGCTACCACACAGCGTAGAGACGGCATGGTTTCTAACACCTGAGGAACGTCAGTATGCATCGGCGCGTGTTGTGAGAGATCGAGACATACAGAATGCGCCTGCGGCCGTTCAAGAAGACGAGCACGAAACGGAAGATACCTACGACGAGGAGTCCCGAGGCCTTCTTGACTCGTCCAAGCATTCGGCCTCCACAATCACACCAACACGACAACTGGTGGACGACCGTGGACTCAGTCCCCACGATATATTATCCGCAGTCTTCAACACCAAGATTTGGCACATTCTAGCCTGTAATGTCCTGTCCGCCGTCCCGGTCTATGCCTTCTCCGTCTTCCTCCCGCTCGTACTAGCACCTCTGACCGAGGACGCGAACCCTGCGCTCATCAACTTGCTCACTGCACCGCCACATATTTGTGGAGCCATCGTACTATACTTCGCCGCCAGCTATAGCGACAAGCATCGCATACGCCTCAAGCCGATCATGTTAGGTCTGCTCATCATGGTAGCGGGTTTGATTCTCGTGGTTTTGCTCCCAAGCTCATGGGCAGTACCCCGTTACATCGCCCTCAACATTCTCCTCTCTGGCACCTACATTGCTTCCCCGCTTACTGTAGCCTGGATATCTGGTAACACACCATCGCCCGGCAAGCGTGCATTGCTCCTCGGTATCAATGGCTGGGGCAATCTTGCTGGAGTCATCTCAGCTATCTTGTTTCGACCAAAATATGCAGCGGGTGGCTATATTGTGCCTTTTTGGTGGACACTTGCGTCTGTTGCATTAGCGGCGTTTGGATATGTGCTTTTCTACAGACGCTTAAAGCACGAGAACGAGACAAGGCAGGGAATTCTGCGCAAGTGGAGTGAAGATGACGTTGAGGCAGAGAGAGTGCATGGTAGAGGACCGCTACCGCAGCAACAGCAGTGGCTGAGGAGAGCTATCGACGTGACGCGGTCACATGCGAAGCTTGCCTCGATTGGTGATTGGCTTGAGCAGGCTGTACGAGGCAGAGAAGGTGACGATAGACTTACGTTTGTTTATGGACTTTGAGGCGAAGCAGCCTTACACCCCACATCCTGACTTTAGAGCAGTCTGAAGCGCTATTGAAGCGATTCAAGGCACTAATGTCACCGGTTCTCAGCCGCAGCTGAGGAGCAATTGACTTATAGCACGGCAAAAAAGAAAAGAAGTTACTCGCTCTTTTCGTCTATGACTTGACTCTACTTCATCTCGAACGGCAAATGACATGGCAAACACGACCATACCTAACGGCTCACAATATCATCTCTGGAAGCCCGAGCCTTTGGCTCGTGGCACGTTCTCGATACTGTCTTCGTCACTGCTCACTATGGTCTTATGCATTTGGACAGCTGTTCATCTGAACATTCCCGAGCACAACAGACCTATCTCACAAATGTGGCGAAAGTTACGCTGGATGGTCGTAGGACTTTTTGCTCCAGAATGGGTAACTCACATCATTTATGTCACATTGAACGAATGCTGACTGAATTCAGGTCGTTTGGACTGCTTATTGTCAGCATATTGACGCAACAAAGATTGGGAAGACAATGCGAAAGGCTTTCAGTCAGCCAGAGCCCCCAAATTTTGTGAACAATTTGCCAACACTCCTAAGAGGCATCTTGCCATCTGTCCCCAACGCGTGGGGCAAGATTGGACTTACGACAGGGTCTCTCGAACAAACTGAGCAAGTGTCACAACATACGGACGTCGAACCCGGTCCGAAGATGAGAAGATACCCGTGGACACACGCACATTCCCTCTACGCCATGATGGGTGGATTTGTCGTTGATACTCATGATCTAGGCTACGACTATCTACCCCAGGAACGGCAAAGGATGACGTTAACACTAAGGGGCCTCACATTCATTGCTGATTATAATCCTGACATCCTCCCGGATCTTTCCGTTTCTGCAATAAAAGACAAGAGCAAAGCAAGCATGTTCACGAAGATGATAACTATCGCCCAGGCGCTGTGGTTTGGCATTCAGTGCGTAACTCGATCGACACTGGGTCTTTCGATCTCACTCTTGGAGATTAATACTGCCATCCATGCTGCCTGTGCCCTGACTCTGTACCTTTTCTTTTGGTGGAACAAGCCACTTGATGTTCAGGAGCCAACCGTTTGTACACACGCAGATCTACATCCCATCGCCGCCTTCGACACTGTCCAAAGACTGTACCCGCGCGTCCGCTTTTCACCAGTCGATTTGGACAATACTGAAGACAACGATATTGTGGACTCTTCGACTGACCCTGGAACAGCCGTCTTTCATCCTAAAGTTCAGCATATCTCGCTAAAGCCATCGAAGGATCCGAAATTTCGATCGAAAGGTTCTCTTGTATATCACGGCTTTGTTTTCCGCAAGAACATGAAGCTCTCAGCTAATGGAGAGAGGTACGAACAGTTGACCGAGTTAGACTTTTACCGCTTCAAGCTAGCCTCACAGGCTGCTAGGAGGTACTCATTACGTACGGGTGAAAAGTGTTCCTTCTTCGATGTACGTTCGAGGAATCGTTCCGAAACTATGTATGCGCTCGTAGGAGCTGACGAGCCGAAACCCGGGCTCAATTTTCTCGTGGTAGGATTCCTTCTAGCAGGCCTTTTTTACGGCGGTGTGCATCTCATTGTCTGGAATCGACCTTTTCGTGGTAGAACCGACGAACTGCTTTGGAAGTCGAGCAGCATTACAATTCTGGTTTCGGGCATAGTTGCCATGATATTGGAATTGGCGCAAAACTTCGCGGCCATTAACCGACAAATAGATCGTACAGTGTGGAGATTTGCGGCAAAGGCTTCCGGTCATGCCTCCACGGTGGGCTATTGTCTTTTCGCACCTCTCTACATCTTCGCGAGAGTTTTCATCATTGTGGAATGTTTCCTGGACGTATTTCATCTTCCCGACTCGGCTTTCGGAACCCCTCGATGGTCGCAATATTTCCCGCATATCGGATGATGGGATTCACTGGCTTTAAATAGGAGTGTGTGTACATGACTACCACCCCAATGCATGTCATACCTGTCGTTTTGTTGTTGCGTCTGTCTCGAGGGTACATTATAACTTTAACCCCGGTTCTCCTTAGTCATGTATCGAATCAAGATCGAGGGCCAGATCGAACCGCTTTTTCGCGACTGTGCTCCGTGCAGCATCTAGATCTTTTCTTCGCGATCCATGTTCCCCAGTTCTTCGCCACGGAGTAGCCGATACTCCAACCCCTTGTAGCGATATCAGGGGCTCTTCGACTGCGCTAGCGTGCGGCTACACCCGTGGCGCAAGCTTAGCACCAGAACCACGACTCAATTCGGCATAACACTACTAGCGAAGCGTCGCTGTCACGTAAATTCACTGCATGTGGCGCTGCACGAGTTGTGGACAATGTCAGTGATATTGGTGGCTTGCTATGGATCATGCCATCTTAGTTATAGCAGGTTAATGATGAGCTGGGCAGATATTTATGGCTGTGTATATAATGAAGTCGAGAAAACCTAGTAGATCGTGTAGGCAAGGTCTGGCTTTATTGCTTCATACACTCTTTTGAACTGTCTTCCAGCGATCGAATCCACTACGTTCATTCATTCACTCATTAAGCCTTCATCATGCGAATCAGCACACTCTTTACAGGCACAGCTCTCCTTTTGGGCTCTGAAGTTTTCGCAGCCACGATCTCTCAGAACGCGCGGTGTGGTAAAGGGTTTGGAGGACTTGTTTGTCCTGAAAAATCTACCAGTGTTGGACCATGCTGCTCACAGTACGGGTGGTGGTACGTTTCACTCTGCACTTTCCTATTCTTCTGGTAGACCTCGCTAAGACTCCGTAGTGGAAGAACGGAGGAGCACTGCTACATCTCTAAGGGATGCCAGTCAGGCTTCGGCTCTTGCTCAACGTCCTCTTCCCCATCGAAACAACCCCCTACATCGTCTTCCTCGCCCACGCCTTCGAAACTGAAGACCTCGACCAACGGCAAATGTGGCGTCGGTTCAAGCCAGACCTGTTTGGGTAGTGTGTTTGGCAACTGCTGCTCCCAGTATGGGTATTGTGGTAATAGCAATGCGTACTGCGGATCGGGTTGCCAGACTAAGTTTGGCTCCTGCAAGGCTACACCGGCCGGGCCTTCGAGTATCTTGGTACTTCCATCTACAACAACCACCCAACCGATAATCAGCGCCTCTGCCACTTCGCAGCGAGTCTCCACTAATGCCAGATGTGGAGCTACTTTCGGCGGACAGACCTGCAAAGGAAGTAAGTGGGGTAATTGCTGCAGTCAGTACTCGTACTGTGGAAGTACAGACGCATATTGTGCACCTGAGACCTGCCAGAAAGGGTTCGGCGATTGCAAAGCTGTATCTTCCTCAAGTACCGCGCCTTCTTCCACCCAACACAGTGCGTCGTTGGTCACTGTCACTTCTGTGCTTCCGTCATCATCTTCGTCCTTGACGGATATATCATCCACATCGTACAGCTCGGCAGAGATGTCAAGCAGTATCACGTCAATCTCATCAGATCCAGCTGTTACCCCAGAGGCTGTGAGCTCATCATCATCTTCTTCGCCTGTTGTCCCTTCAGACACATCCTCCGCATCCAGCGAGATGACGACCAGTGCGTCTGTGTCCGCAACAGAGCCCGTTTCCTCTCCGACCTCTCCAACTCCAACTCCAACTCCAACTCCAACTCCAACAGAAACTTCGACTGAAGCTTCCCCCACAACCAGCGATACCCCCTCGACGACAACAACACTCGACCTGTCATCGTCAACGTCCTCCACCCCAAGTCCAAGTCCACCAAAACCCACGCAGCTCGTTGTAAACCCTGGCTTCGAAGACGCTACAACTGACCCCTGGGTTCTGTTCCCTTTTGGTGAATACTCCACCGTGGCCCCGTCCGATCCGCAGTACGGTAGCAAGAGCGTCCGCGTGACCCGACGAGCCGGCCTCTTCGCCAGCGCGCGTCAAATACCTCAAGTCAGCGAAGCAGGCACCTACACGGCATCCTTCAGCGTCAAAGTCGATGGTACAGTTGGAGCTCCATGTTACATCTCTTTGACGGGCCTTATCGAGAAGGAGTATGGACAAGTCGAGGTGCAGGAGTGGACGAAGTTTAGTGGTACGGCTGCGCTGGCAGCGGATAGTAGGAACTATGTGAGGATTGTAGTGAGCTGTTTGCAGACTGCGCAGACGGGGTATGTGTGGTTTGATGATATTACTCTGACCAGGGTTGGTTGATTGAAAGTAAGTTCTCGGTGTGGTAAAGAAGGCTTCTTTTGTATGGAGGGAACATGATTTCATTTTACAAACAGTGCCAATGGAATAAAAAAGCAGATGACACACAAAGAAACCATCAGCTTCGTATAAATTTCTTGTGCAGGCAGATACTTCTTTGCTAGCATACATAATTTCCGTACCTTGGCCGCGGCAACACTTGAGTGACGTATTCAGCCCTACATCTTCTCGCAACAGTAACTAATATACAAGTACTGAAGTGCTCCAGCGGAACAATCAATATTTTGCTTTTTGCAATTCCCCCAAGTTGCTAGATTGTACGCAACAGACGTGACGGTCATATCATCGTCTTCGCAGAAAACCTTGGCACCATGAAGGAAAGTTCTAGGCTGACAATATCCGTCCTTCTGGAACATGTTCTCGATATCGGCTTGGTCGCAGTTGCCTTCTCCAAAGACGACACCCTGCGTTGCGGAGCACTGAGTCTGCATGTTGCTAGAGATAGAAGTCAGCTCGTAGTCTCGTCCAGGCACCCTGGCGATTGAATGTATAGGTAAGGACGAACTTGACGATCAAACAGGTCTGTACGGTGCCAACACCAATCTGGCCATCGGGACAGCCTTTGCCCATGACTGAGCGAGCAAAGAGCATAAGGGCCCCAGCAGCGGCGAGCTTCATGCTGTTTGCGTTGAGTCTAGTTGTCGGCTATCTCCCAAAGTACGATGTGCTCGTACAGGATTGAAAGTCTCGAAAGCAAATTCAGGTGTATGAATAGTATGAAGATGAAGGTTCTTGAGGAGCGAGAAGGTAGTTTGCAAGACCTACCGCGTCAACTGTCGCCTGATATATAATCCTCTGGAATTCTATATGGCCGTATGGCTTCACAGCAGTGATCTTGTTGGGCCAGTCGGTGACCGACCGCTAAATCTCACTGAAGGATCATTGAGACCATAGTCCCATGACCAGAAGGACCAGAAGGACCATAACCGGACCATCTGAGACCGGACCAACAACATCGCTTGTTTGCAGCAGGCATCGGCCGATAGCATCGCCCGGTCGCTTCGTACTCGTGTTTTTCCATGTCTATAACTGTTATACAGTACATGCAGATCATGCTTCCAGCCTACCTAGGTAAGCTTGCTGCTGCATGCTCTTCGTCAGGCACATTGCATTCTCACAACTATCACCTCTCAAGTGGCCTCGGACACCGACCCCAACTCCATACCTCTGGATTCTCGGGTGCTGTAGTCATGTGTTCGTCCTGGATACCTCTTTTTCATTATGAGGCGAACGAGGCGGTGCGGAAGAGACATGCTATGGTGTCGACAGAGGCATCATCCAGCCGGATAATCCAGTCTTCAGGCGATCTTCGCCCATCGCTCGAAACGTATATTGCTCGACGAGCGGTGCCTATGTGCCATTCAAACACGAGCTGACGACAGAAGGTACAGACAAGCTACTCCACCAACATGCTTAGCCGTCTAGCGAGATGCTTGACCCATACGCCCTGTCAGACCAGCTTACCCTAAGATATATGACCGGATAAATGAGCCCTCACTCGGATTAATAGCCAACCACCTCTGTCGCATCACAGCACCCCTGCCTAGCGCCTCACCTTATCAAAGTCCTCGGCTGCTCCCGCTTCTAGTTTCCTGGAGTTTGGCAGATTGAAAGTATGTTTTTGGTGCGGCAAAGGAGGCTTTTGGTGCAGATATATTCTGATAGTCGTGCCTCATCACATCCCCCATGTTACATTTGACCCATCAATCATATCAATATCCTATCTTGTCTCATCCATGCCTTACCACCGGCCACCAAACTTTACAAGCTCCCTCCTTCCCACGACCGCTGACGCAACGGTACACACTGCTCCCACAGCCACCAGCATTGCCCTCGCCATGTTCAGACTCGCCCACTTGTCCATCAACTCGTGTACTGTCTCGCCCTCGGCGGCAAATGCTTCGACGTTCTTGTTGCTCAACGATGCGGTCGCGAGTTCGTCCTTCTTGCCTAGAAGCTTGTCGTTGGTGGGTGCCATGGCGAGGAGCGTGAAGGGGACGATGCTGGGGAGGAGGATGGTCGCGAGAGCGTTCAGGCGAAAAGGTGTGGATTTGGGATCTTCTGTTGGGGATGTTAGCACGTGAGATGGTCGGGGAGTGGGTAGACGGGTGGGGTGTAGTGTTGAAGTATTGACGCGCATTGGAGGGACATGGGGTGTGACGTACGGTTATAGGCCAAGTACCCGGTTGCTAGAGCTGAGACAATGGCTAATGGCCTCGCGATTGCGCCGCCTCGTGTGAAGATTGTGTGCCATTGCTTTACTGCGAGGGGAGCGGGGGCTTGCATTGCGGCGGGGATGCCGACTACCGAAAGGCATACATTGGATCCTAGCATGCTTGTCAGTCATGCCATGCTGTATAATGTATATGAAGGCTTTTCAAGTTTGGGTATGCGCCTTCATCCCTGGCGTAACTTACCTAGTAAGAACACGCTCCCCGTTATGCCTACAGCCTGCGCGATTGCCAGCGCAGTAGGCGTCTTCTGCGTGAGTAGATTGTCCATTGTGTGCGAGTACGCGAGCAATTGGTGCTGGGTTTGCGGTTTCTAGAGGCGTCAGATGGTTCGTACTTTGAGACGGGATGCCTGACTGTTGGTGGTCAACTGGTAGTGGGCCTGGACGCTCCACGTGGGACACGCGCTACGTCAAGCTTCCCCGCGGAACCCGGTCACGGCGAATGAAACTCCGATCTCCGACACATGCCATAGGTCAGTCGCATCATTCATCTTCATACAATCCATTCTAGAAAAACTCGTCTATTCCTTTTCACGCCTCTTGACAGCATTTATTGTGAATAGCTCATGTTTGACCTTTTCTAGTTCTACAACGCCTTCCACAACATCCTCCTGATCTTGATAATGTGCCATCAAGCCCCAATGAGTCGGTCTTCACCCGAAAGATAATGCATCTTCCCAATCGGTACCCCAAGATTCCGCAAGATGCCATAAGCCGTCACATTGTGAAAGAAGCTGTCAAAACGAGAGCTATATCAGTATACCGGCTAGACGTGGAGAAATCCATGAGAGCACTTACAAATTTGGGAGAACAAACTCCTGCAAATACGTCAAGCCGTTCAGATCGAAATGCCACATGTTGGGTACGTCGATAACCACGGGCATATCCTCCTTTCCCTCGAATGCCTCCGGGCGTGCCTTCTCGAAACATTCCAAGGCCTGATCGATTTGCGTGTACAAATCCTGGAAAGAGGCTGCGTCGAACTTGAACGTGGGTACTTCCATGCCGGCAAGGCGCTGGAGTGCCCTTGTAGCGGTGGTAACCTGGAAAAAGATTTGAAGCGCGAGAGGCTGTAGTTGAAGCATCATTAACTTTATGTTCTGTTCTCTAGGTGACAAGTCGACGCGATACGTACATGCATATCTGGAGCGAGTCTAGCCCCCAAGGCTTTCGAGTGCGGATACCCGTTTTTGTCGCACCATGCCTCAGCCTTCCTCAAAACCTCCAGATGGTTTTGCATCGCTTTTCGAAGTGCGGGTACGCATAGTTCGTAGGTAGGTACCGTCGATTTCATTTTTACTTGCTCTCTAAATTGTATGGTATGTGTTGCTCACGTGGGACTCGGCGGCTTAAGTGCATCCCTGGTCAGATGGGATGGTGGTCAACTTGTGATATAGCCCGCATCTCCCCGATGCTAAGCCCCGAGAATGGTCTCCGCATGGGTTATGCATCACCGCTATAATTTGATCAACAGTGCTTCATTTTTGATCGAGTACCTTAGCTACCACGGCCTTGACGCTGGACGCGCCCTCGCGAATCCCCCGTGTCTACAAACATCCATATGCGGAAGCCTCCCATACTTTCGAAAGTATCCCCTGAACTTTCGCACTGATCTCGTTCTGCATTGTGGCACAATTGTTCCGCCTCTGCTCCGCCTGCACGATCTGCAGCTTCTTTTGAAGGTGATCCAGCCCTTGCTTCACGACAATGCGACCCACAACTCTACACTCCTCGCTGTCCAACACGTATCGGCTTAATTGGAAGGTGCTGTCGCCAAGCTCAGCGCGGCTTTCATTGCTATCTTTGTCAATAGGAACGCCCGATGGCGCAAACTTTGCCTGCCCTGCAACGTAAAGGGTACAAAGGATTTCCAGTTCGCGAAGAAGAGTCGTAGTGCGCGTTGGATCTGAAGAACATGTGCTGCACTCCATCATGGCACTATGTAGGTTTGATAGCTTCTGATCAAGTTGCAGCACCTTCTCTAGTGTACTGTAGGCTGCGACAGGGCCCCGTACTTCAATGCTGATGTCGTTCTCGTGTCCTCGACACATGCATTGCCTTGTCTGGTCGCTTGACAGAGGTCCCTGTATATGTAGTTAGCAAATATGACAGGCAAGGTCTTTTGCTTGGCCCGGATGCTATACCCTAATGGTCATCTCTGACTCCAGAATAGATCAAAGCGATGCTACTGCGAATTATTTGGGAATAAAGAGAGAGATTGAACGCATAGTATTTGTAAGGTCATCAGCCGGAAGTGATGCTTTGTACTGGTGCCGCGGAGCTGAATGTGAAGCAAAAAGGCGGAAATCATTGCTTACAGTGAGCAGACAAACCTTATCTCGTGATGCTCTCAACATCGCTGTCATAATTTAAGCCATGATCTATTTCAGACTCGTGTGTAAACGCGGTACCAGAAACCTTGGCTAGTACATGAAACGCGATCTTCGCGCCTGCACGTAAGTACAACCAGCATGCAGTTGCCTCAAAAACCTGGAAGTTGATCAGCGACTCGTTGATGCCCGATGTTCTTCAGTGTGTGAGTCGTAGTTGATGTTTCGGGGTATCATTATGATGCGTGTGCAAGGAGATTGACTAGGTTCTGTCCATGGTGATCTCGGAGACACATCCGAGGACACGGACCTCGGTGCTTGTGCACTCAACGCGCCGTAATCAGATCTGTATCGAGTCCACCATTTCCCCGCTTCCCCAAAACTCACGACTCTGACCTGCCTGAGATACCATAATCGCCAAGCTCAGGTCAGCTACCTAGGTACAGTTGTAATCGGGACGAAACATTTCCTATGCTTTTAGGCATGTGCATTACGAGTACTGACGCAGACACCGGTGTTTCGGCCGCGGTACCCGTTACCAAGAACACACGATAGCAAGACCCATGTTCGACTTCGTAATTAAGATGGCAATGAAGCTGCAATCAGAGCGTTGATTGTACAACACTCGCGGCAAGATATGGCGTGCTAAATCTGGACCTTCCATCGCAAGGGACTGCCAGCCCTGAACGTTGCTAGGTAAGCTCGGTCCCCGAGGCCGACTTCTGACTAAAGCTTCACGAAACGCTGCCGTCCGCGACGGTTGGGGTTATTGGTTATAACGAGGAAGTTAGCTACCAGAGAGTGACGTCTCCTACGAGATCGAACGAGACGTTTCGTAGGGAAAACTTTGGCGCAACCCAGATTGCCCAATGCCATTTGTAAGGCATGTCGGCACCAAGCCGGTATATTCTTACCCAACGTACTTACAGAATGGTTCGCGGAATCATCAATGCGACGGCAGATCCGGAAGTGTTTGTGTCATGAAGATCTCCTACTCGGAGACGGAAGACGTAGCATGGACGTCCATTCGAGGGATGCGGAGTGAAACCTCAGCTTATGTCTCGGCACTATCCATTGTCATCGAGGCGCTTTATTGCCTACGTATGAGCGAGGTCGTCAGCGATAGCTGCTTCGACCGAGTGCTTTCGACCGAAAATGCATTCATAGAGTACGAAAAGCAGTCATATATATATAAGCCTGACTTCCATACAGCGGCGTGCCATGATCGACGACAAGTACCGGCAACTAGATTTTAGTGTCGATCAGGCCAGAAACCAGTGTCCAGGAGCGTTTTATCTAGGCGACGACAGTAAAAGGATGATAAGAGACAGGATTTGTGAACTTGACGTGTGTGTCTTGCGTCAGCGGAAATATCTCCGGATTTACAAGGGGGATTCGCACTCGGTAACGGTGAGTGGCTAGCGGCAGTCATAGCACTAAGGGAAACGGCCGGCGCAAACGTTCTATAGCTGGCTCATCGACCATTCTGGGGTCCTTACTCTTATGCAGTGGGCATTCGAGCCTCACTTGGTTGTTGTCAGCCCTACTACTGTGGCACAAAGTTTGCACATACTCCAAATGGGCCATGGATCCCTAGAGCTGTTGAGTGCGCAGTACCGTTTGTTGGTCCCTTGCTAATTAGTCAGGCAAACGCATATGTGCATTCGAATCGAGTTTCATCTTGTAAGCCCGTGATTGTCACTTTGTATATGTTACAACACGTTCAGTCAGTCGTCTTTCATATCAATCTATTCGAGGCCAACTTTTAACTTTTGCACACGCTACACATGTCCTATTGCCGTTTTAAAAGATAACGCAAACAAGCATCGCGAAGCTGCCAGCATGAAACCATCGCGTCTGGGCTTCCGCCGGCTGCGGAACTCTTGCGATATATGCACACTTTCGAAGCTCAAATGTAGTCGCGAAAAACCAGTCTGTCAACGTTGCGTCGACCGAGGCTGCCAACAAGACTGCAACTACAGCGTAGCACGCCGTCCAGGCAGGCGGCGTCAAACATCTGTGATCTCGGATGAAGTGGGGTCGTACGGTACGGAAAACGCTGTTGGTACAGTGCGAGTGAAGCGGGGAACGGCGCCTCTAACACCCTCTTCAACCCTGGCGGACTCGCTGCTTCCGACAGAGCGTCACGATTCGACTCGGAGCACCCCTCAACAAAACGATACAAGAGATGGAAAGGCACGCACGGTTCTATTATCGCCAGGAATGGCTTCCATAGAGTCATTTACGAACATGTCAATGGAACTGCCACATGATGCCGACACAGTTGACTTTGGATCTATGGATGATCTTTCGCTATGGGAGTGGGGTACAAGTGGAGTCGATCCAGATTGCACAAACGGTCACCACTCAGGTTCTGTGGAGCAGATGTGGGGTCTTCCGTCAAGTCAGGTCATGCTCAATGGTACGAAGTTCGGCGCCGGTGTCATTGCCGGAGAACCAACGCAAGAGCCATCACCACCCATGAGCCAGATAGGCCGACAGACCACATACCAGGACGATCAAATCCTTCTTACACACGTAACCGGCTTTTCCAAGGATCCTATTTCTTCTGATACAACTGCTTCAGACCTCCTCTTCGACCTATCCAAGGATGTGGATTGCCAATGCTCTTCCCAATTGAGTCAGCTCATCTACTTGGTTAGTCTTCGGCTTGCGAAACCCACTACTCTAGACGTTGTCTTTGCTGTGGAGCAACAGTTAAACAGGACAAAGGACACAATCTCTACGTGCGCGCAATGCTCCTTCAACTCGCCGTACGTGAGCATGATGTTTTGTACTTCTATAAGCTGGGTAATTGAGCATCTGCAGACGTACATACGTGAGTCGAATTCAGTGAGCGCGCTCAATAGTCAAGTCACATACCTGACGATTGGTGGTTTGACACTGAGTAAAGAGATGTCACACTCATGTTTTGAGGCACTAGTAAAGCTTCGCCTCAGACGAGTCGTCCAGACAGCACGAGAATTGGCAGTGCTCGACATCCAGACCAAGAGTACGCTTTTGGATGGGATGCGGTCAGCAGCAGTCGATACTGGAGCTGCAGCGCAACAGATGTTTGGGATGTTGGAGATGAGGGGCGCATCTTAGAGGAAGAAAGCTACTTCCCAAGAGACTCTCAACACCAAATCCAGGAGAGCGCAGGTCGCTGTATTCTGGTTCAATATTAACATGAGGTAACAATACACGAAGTTACGATCCTCTTCCCAGTCAACAAAGCGTTGGGTCGTTCGTCTTATCTGTGGAACACTTTCGTATCGCATTGGGGGAATTCTTTTATGGAGAGACTTCAATTGGAATTCAACCACACATAGTGCGGCATATCAAGGAATCACCATCTCACAGGCATCCAATACGATATTTCAAATGACACCGTGATCTAAGCAGAAACGCTACGACCAGCAGATGTGTGTACGTGATGTTTTTATGCAATCCACAACCAGCAACAAACGACCTGATATCTGCCGGGCTCTTGACATTGCATCTGCAATCCTCAAACTCTCATCGGCAGGGAAATTGCAATTGCTATTCAGGCCAACGACCATGCAGAGTATGCTGATGGTTTGTCCGAAACCCGTACGATTTGGTATGTACCGAAATCAATGATCCATATGCCCCGGGACAATTGTCATACTCGTTCGGCTCGGAGCCGAGTAAGCTCCAGAAGCGTATTGGTTCAATTTCAGTTGAGCTTTGTAACATCGAATTGCGATTTTGGTTACCTTTTTTCCCTTTCCCTAGAAGGAGGGCGCCTACCTCGTGCTTATCTCCTGCATGAGCGGTGGGCTCATCCCGAACTATCTTCATTATCACCTGCTATCACTAGCCTACTTCGACTCGCTTCACTTTTCAGTTTGTGTTAGGATATTATCTAACAAACGTCCTTGAATTTTCTTCCTACTCTCCCACCACTACCAACAATCAACTGATCACACCCAAGCGACAGAAATATCAGTGTCCGTAAATGATGGAAGAGCTGTCTCCTGAGGTATGTCGAGTTCGTTATGCCACTACCATCCAGAAAGATAAAACTGATCGACTTTAATATGTCCAGCCTCGCTACAGGCTGGTTGGTGCTCACATAAGAAGACAGTCAATATGGCATATCGCAATAGTTCTTGTCGTTATCTGGGTGGCGCAGAATTACATTCGAACGTGGAAGCGTCTGCGACACATTCCTAGTGCGCATATCACTGCACCATTCTCCTACTACTGGCTAGGTCGTACCACCTACAGCGGTCGTCAATACTGGGTCCTTCGCGATCTCCACGCTAAACATGGCCCGCTTGTGCGCATCGGGCCCAACGAAGTCCTCACTGACGACCCCAACGTCCTGCGCACTGTCTCGTCCACGCGGAGCAATTACGCTCGCAGCGACTGGTATCACGCCGGCCGCTTCAATCCGTATCGTGACAACTTGTTTACGATTATTGACCCAGGAGCGCACAAGAAGGCGAAAGCCAGATCTATGGCGGCGTACAACGGGCGTGATACTGGTGGCCTTGAAGGCATAATCGATGAGCAGGTCAAGATCTTCGTAGACGTTATTCGAAATCGCTACGTGGTAGCTTCGCCAGGAAACGGTCAGCCGCTGCTGGATCTGGTGGCCATCACGTCCTATTTCACCATGGATGTCATCACACGGATGGGGTTTGGCAAAGCAGTTGGCTATCTCGAAGACGAAAAGGATCACTACGACTTCCTTGGAACTGTGGATGAGCTCTGGCCGAGAATTTCGACGGTGGCTGATGTACCTTGGATTCGCAAGTTTTTGTTCTCGCCTTTTGTACTCAAGTTCGTGGGGCCAAAAACCAGTGATACGAAGGGCTTTGGAGCGCTCATGGGGTACGTCACAGCGAGCCTGGACTCTGGATACTCGTCTTGGGTTTTAGTTGAGCGGTTCCGCTGATGTTGTATTAGTTTCGCAGCTGAATGGGTCGGTCGTCGCTTTTCAGCACCTGATGGTGGACACAAGGACTTTCTGGCAAGTTTCCGCCCCAATTTTCCCTTCCATGTACACCTGATCCATGGAAATTGTCGAGCTGACAGTCTTCGTATAGGCCTCACTTATGGCTAAGGGCTTCACAGAGGAAGAGTGCCAATCCGAAGGCCTATTCCTCCTGCTAGCTGGGAGTGAGAGCACCGCCAACGCCATGCGTTCTATCCTGGTACATACCATGAGCTCACCTACGGTATACAATCGCCTCGTCGCCGAGATTCAGAACGCGGTACGCGCGGAGAACGTCTCATACCCTATAACCTTGGATCAGGCACGGAGATTGCCATATCTGCAGGCAATCATCTACGAAGGCCTCCGTATGCGCCCACCCATCCTAGGTCTTTTTCCTAAAATCGTACCCCTGGACGAATCACCCATCTTTCACGAGAAATTGCTACCCCCAGGCACCGCTGTATGCATGAACATGTCATCCATGCTGCAGTCAACGGCTTTGTTCGGCGCCGATGCCGACGTATTCCGTCCAGAGCGCTTCACGGAGGCAGACGAAGAGACACGCAGGCAGATGGAGCTAGACGTTGAGATGGTGTTTGGTTATGGGGGCTGGGTTTGTGCGGGCAAGAATATTGCTATGATGGACATTGCAAAAGTGGTATTCGAGGTATGTTCCTATATGTGTAACAGTCTTGGCGTGATGGTCGCTGAACTTGAACAGATGTTTCGCTTGTTCGACCTACAGCTAGTGAAGCCGTTTGAGCCGTGCGACAACATCGGTTACGGCGTGTTTATGGATAAAGGGTTGAAGGTAAGGGTATCGGCAAAGATGTGAGAAAAGTGGTCATGCTCGTAGTTGGGAGACTTCGAGGGCTGGAAGAAATAACGCAGAAAGATCCGATGGATAGACCGCTCACTAACGAGTCTCTTGCCCGCGGCATTCCCACGTCCCTTAGTGGAGTCAAAATGACCCTTCTTCGTTCAGCCGTTAACCTATCTATCAACAAACTGTCTCATGTTGCATTGATTGTCCCTATCTTGTTCAGTGTATATCCTGGGTCGGTTATGCTCGAAGATAATCCCCGTGGTGTATTTGTACCTGTGTTTCCCACCGCAGTCGGAGTAACACAAGAAATGATTGGATGTTGGATATGTATGTGACAAAGCGGTCATTGTCATCTACTGGATGCCAGGTAACGGACAAAAAGCAACCAAGTTTCTTCCCATATCAGTTAGGAATGAATCACGACACACTTGGAGCACTAGAACAGGTGATTTACTCTAGTTCATGGCGTGTAAGTATCAAAATGTCCCAACGTTGTTTCCTGTATCCGTCCAAGCTACCTATTTCCATTATCTTCACCATCACATGCCCCAAAAACATCTTACAAGATGATTGCAACTCATTACCAGGCTTTTGTGCGCTTCAGTCTTAAGGGTAAACCATCCCGTGGCTTGACAGCCGTAATACCCGCAGGCTGAGGCACATAACTTTTGTCCGCCATCTCAAACTCAAAGCTACCCACAAAGGCGGCGATGAAAGCTCGTAATTCGACCTTGGCATATCCCGCTCCAATGCACTTCCGCGGTCCATGCAGAAAAGTAAGGAAAGCATAATTGGTATGGGCATTACCATGGTTGTTAGCTCGGCCGCTGTCTTCATCAATCCATCGGCCTGGATCGAATGCATCGGCCGTTTCGCCGTAGAAGGATGCAAACCGGTTCATGGCAGCGGGAACGATCCAAAGACGTGTTCCAGCTGGAATGGCAGTGCCGAGAACGGTGGTGTCTTCTGTGGCGACGCGCGAGGTGATGGGCGAGGTGGGCATGAGACGGAGCGTTTCGTTCACGACGGCATTGAGGATGGGGAGAGTGTCGAGGGTAGCGAATTCAGTAAACCTTTCTGCGTCGTTGGCGAAGAAGCGATAGGGGATGTGGCTGCGAAGTTCGGCACGGAGACTGTCTTGCCAGGCTGGATGGGTGGCAAGCAGCCAGAGAGTCCAGGTCAAAGTCGCTGAAGTTGGCTCGTACCTATCTTGCGGTCAGTATGATATCATCATAAATCATCTAAACTTGTGTCATACCCTGCACCGATGATGGTCAAGAGCTGGCCAACAAGTTCGTCATCCGTCAGTGTTCCACTTTGTATGAGCTGCAGTAAGAGCGCCTTTTGGCCACTGTCTTCAGTGACTTCTTTCTTTCTCTCTTCTAAAAAGGTACTGCAAAGCTGTCGCAGCCTGATGCGAGCATCCTCGATATCGCGGTTGAACTTGCGTGGTAAGAGTCTTAATAACCAGGCCGGCAACAAAGCATTGGCAATGAACAGTAGACGCACGCCTTCTTTGCTACCAGTCACGAGCTCATATAAATCGGTAAGCTCATTTGGTTCCCGTAGTGTGTTGAAATCCTTTCCTAATGCCGCCAAACCGATGGCATCGAGGGTACCCTTGTTGCCCCAAGGCAGGACATCCACTACAAAGTCCGTTGAGTCAGGTGAAGCAGCGGACTGTTCCATTGTTTCCACCATGTCAATAGCTTTCGACCAAAAAAGTGGGCAAAGATCTTGGACGTTTCGATGGCCAAAGGCCGGCTGGATACGTTTTCGGAGATATTTATGCTCATCGCCTTCCAAGATGAGAAGCGATGGTCCTAGGATTTGGCTGAGCAATCGTCGAGCTACCGCTGGCTTGGTGAAAGCATATGCGCGACGAACCAGTACCTCAGATAGGGCCTCATTACTGACTAGCAGGATATGACTGACGTTCATGAACCCATAGAAATGAATCAAGCCCTGGTTCGGTATAGAGTTGGCCATGTCCAGATAGGCTTGACCACGGGGATTGGTGAACTGGAGGAATCCATGGCCGAGGAATGGTAGTCCACCCTACGATGACTTAGTCAGTAATGTCTTGGGCACGTTATGGTGATGTCTTACCCTGGCTGTGGGGAGATGTCGAAACGCGTTGAAGAGACGTGGGTGAACTTCGATCTTGTACACTAGGAAAATCACGAGACTTGCGGCCAGCGTGGCGCAGAGCGCTAATAAAGACAATGGGCTCGACATGGAGAAGAAGAGGAGTAGTTCGGCATACACGATAGATACGGATAATGCTAAAGAGAAGTTGACAAAACTCTGATAACATGCATGCAGTGGATGCCTACCGCCCTCATACAGAACGACGTTCGTTGTCTAGAACCAGGGTGCCTAATTCTGAGCTGACTTGAGAAGAGGTCCAGACTCGAACGCTTCGCGAAGTGAGCGGAGCACCATTGTCGGCGGACGGTTGACGGCTGGCGCATCTGGTCGGGTAATACGCGGGTTGTAGGCAATCGACCCGAACGATGTAAGCCAAAGACCCGACGATGGAAGGAAATGACCCGACAAAAGCACGACTGCAGTATTCACTTACCGGAGCAATCATTTCATACCCAGCTGTATCAGCTTCGTACTAGCTTGCTTCAGCACAAGTTGAGATCGGGGTCGCTGGGTGAATAAGCGAAAAAGAAGTCGAAGTCAGACCAGGCAGTACAAACTACCAAGACACCCATCTCTTCCAAATATCAACCGTTCGATTTGTTGATAGCTCAATCGCGCGTCCATTTCCTCTTTTATCTGTGATAAAGCCATACAACCGAAACATGACCAAGATTCAAGAGAAATTGTTCATCAACAATGAGGTAAAGGCAGAGACAGTGCGGAACATAGTGCGATGAGAGCTAATGAAACCGGATATAGTATGTCGGGTCGCATACCAACGAGAAACTGAAGGTGTACAATCCCTACGATGGAAGTCTTGTTTCGAACAACATCGAAGTGGCGCTAGAAGAAGACGTCGACTTGGCTGTGTCGGCGGCGCAAGCAGCGCTCCCAATATGGCAGGCGATGACGGGCGCGCAACGCAGTGCGCTGATGCTTCGGTATGCCGATTTGGTCGAGAAACATACAGAAGAGATAGCCCAACTGGAGTCACAGTGCATGGGATCGCCTATGATGCTGGCACGCAGAGTTGTGGGAAGTCACGTGGCTGTTTTCCGCTACTACGCTGGTTTGACGGACAAGATTGCAGGGACGACGTACACGGAAGACGGCGATGGCTTCTTCAAGATGGTGCTCCAAGAGGCGATTGGTGTATGCGCAGGCATCGGGGCGTGGAATGCGACGCCCATCTTTGCGGGATGGAAGGTGAGAATGCCGTTCACTTGATCACTTCCAGTTACTGGCTGACTGGCGTGCAACAGATCGCACCCGCTGTCGCAGCAGGTAATACCTTTGTATTCAAGGCGTCAGAGAAGTCACCCCTGGGCGCGTTGTACTTGGGACAGCTCTTTCGCGAGGCTGGCTTTCCGCCAGGTGTAGTGAACATGGTCTCGGGCGGGCCAGCGACAGGCGCTCTCCTGGCTTCGCACATGGGTATCGCCAAGATCGCCTATACGGGCTCTGTTAGCGGTGGTCGTGCTGTACAACTTGCAGCTGCAAAGAGCAACCTGAAGCCCGTTACACTTGAGCTGGGAGGTAAGTCGGCCGCAATCGTCTTCGATGACGCCCACTTGGAGAGCGCCATTACGCACTGCTCGCAGACATTTGCCCTCAATGGCGCCCAGGTGTGCTCCGCAGCCTCCCGAGTGCTTGTCCATCGCGACATCGCCGATACCTTCATTGCAGGTGTGAGCACCGCTTTTAAGCAATTGGCTGCAGCCCACGGCCCGCCTACCGAGGCACTCTTCGGCCCGCTGGTCGACCAGCAACACCATCAGAGAGTGCAGGCTTTTGTGGATGCCGCACGCGACGGGGGCGTTGGCGTAGTTGCAGGCGAGGTGCCGACCCATCCCACCGCCCTATTCATGCCGCCAGCGCTCCTGATTGACCCCCCTACCAACAGTCGCGCATACCGCGAGGAGATCTTCGGACCTGTTCTGGCGGTCAAAACCTTTTCCACGGAGCAAGAGGCCATTGCGCTGGCCAACGATTCATCCTACGGACTTGCCGCTGCCGTCTTCACGTCCAGTATGCCGCGTGCTTTACGCGTTACCCGTGCTCTTCAAGTTGGCATGGTGGGAGTTAATAGTCCCGTCATGCCATTGACCCAGCTCCCATGGGGCGGATGCAAGGAGAGTGGTTACGGCCGCGAGGGAGGTTTGGCTGGTCTAGAAGAGTACTTGCAATCTAAGACGGTCCTGATCAGTATGAAGGACCCGCAGGCCAGCCCGGCCAAATAGATAGTCCGCAGCAGCGATGCTGTACACCCCGTAGCGCATAATACATCGCATTGGCACGCATGGCCGCCTCTATCCACATGAGCATAAAGGTTGTAGACCAGGAATACACCTTCTACTGTGTTTACAGGATGATATCACAAACACGCTGTCGCGCGTACAAAGACAAGTTCTACGACCAGACTTTGGTGTGCCTCGGAAGTTCCGCACGGAACCGGAACTTTCCGACGCATTTACGTGGGATTTGTTTGCGGAACTGCTTCCTTAGCACTGCAATCGCTTTGTATCGCTACACCCATTTATCGTTTGAACTCTATGAGCCCTGTACAGCTTCCTTTGAATTGAATCTTCAGAATGAAACGTTATTTGCCGATCCCTTTGCGAACAATATCATCGCCAATATTGTAGCACAATCAATACTACGGAACAGCCGGAAATGAGGAGCTACGAATCGCGTATATAGCGGACACAAGATGGCAAGAGCCCATTCCATCGCAAGGATGCTTCCGCAGCACTAACCTCTACATGATCCACGATCAAAGCCCGATTCACCCTGCTTTGCGCTCATCTGGGAAAATGATAAGCATCCTTTAGCCGACATCATGGATCCAAGAGCAGCACCTCCTTGAGTTCGCGACTGGTGTAGAACCCTATACCATCTCCCGTTCTTTGAACCGAATATACAATTCCGGTCGGTTGAGTGTCTGATACGATCTGAGAAGCTCGGTGGAGGGACTCAGACTCCACAACTGATTCTTTGTGCCCTTGACGCCCTCCGTCTCCAGCTCAAAGTCAAAAGCCCAGAGTAGATGCGCCACTATCAAACGAATCTCATAGTATGACAAGCTTTGGCCCATGCACTGTTTTGGTCCAGCTCCAAACGGTGTCGACGCGGACAACCTGTCATTCTCAAAAGCTGGGTCCCATCCCTGTTCGGGGTGGTTGCGCAACCATCGCTCGGGGTGGAATTCGTTTGGCAGATGGAAGTTGCTTTCAGACCGCACTGCTGCCCATGGAGCTACGGAGACTAGCGAACCCCCCGGAAGTATATGCGGACCGATTTGTGCACCCTTTGCTGGGACTGCACGAGGAAGATTTGAACTGACTGGTGGGAAGATGCGCAGCGCTTCTTTGATACACGCGTCGAGGTAGACCAATTCTTCCAACTTTTGCAGCGTGATGTCACTTGGATCCGCGAAGGTCGTGCGAATCATGGTAGCGAGACGTTTGTGAATCTCGCGATGGACGCAGAGATTGTACATGAAAGTAACGAGAAGAGTGGAAATGGTTTCGGAGCCCGCGGTGACAAGAAGTGTCATGTTGAGGAGGAGCTCTGTAGGTGCAAGAGTCTTTCGTGCGTCTTTGTTGCGCTGTATATGATAGATAACGTCCTTGTGAGAAGAGGTTTCGTCAGCAAGACCTTGGAAAATATTAGCTGACCTTGCCTTCACGGAAATCCTGTCATGACTTACGGTCGAAGGTTTTCTTCTTCGTGTTCATAAAGGTTATCATCCTCCATTTCATCGCTTCCTTTGGCATGAGCTTTTGCGCCATCTGGTTGAGCCATGTACCGACTCCTGTGACTCTCCGAACGGCCATGTCCAGAGTTGAGGAGATGAGAACATTCGTAGTTGCCAGCGCCCATTCTGTTGCAACGCCCTCATCCAAGCAATGGAAAGACTCGCCAAAGCATAGGTCACCGATGATGTCGAATGTCGTAAAGGATACTGCATTCGATTAGATTATGTCACCATGCTCAGTGGGAAGAGAGCAGGAAGAGAGTCGTACACCAATCGCTCATGTTCAGAGCTTTACCATTCTTCCCTTGTGTCTTGACGGCGTGGATTAATTTGGCGGTCTGAACCTCCAATATTTCCTGTTGCGCCATGAGAGCGGGCTTCGTAAAGCCGACGGCCATTGCGCGTCGCTGTCTGGTATGCTCAGATCCTTTAGCGAGGCCAATGCCAACACAGCCATCGATTGGCTTTACAACACCGATAAAGAGAGGTGCTTTCTCCATCACGTCGCCATGCTAAACAGAATGATCAGCCGACATTACGACCAGTTCGTAGATAGTCCTGAATGAGCATACACGATTACCGTAGATCTGTTCCCAAGCATACGACTCGGTGAAGCTCAGTTCATCGGGAGATATCCGAACTACTGGTCCGTATCTCTGATGCAGTTTGTAGTTGTACAGGTGTTGGACGCCGCGGAAAGCTGCAATTGCGCTTGGGATACTCGATACGCTGTTAAACCAAGGTCCTGGGTACTTGCTTAGGCTATGCAACCACCGGCGATGCACAGCTTGTCCTAGGATGGGTATGAAGATCTTGAGGCAAAATTCAGTATTTGTTTCGTATCTTAGAAACTGTCTAGCTCACCACCAGCAGAATACTCCATCCCGCAAAAGGGATATGGGAGAAGGTGCGTTCCATCTTTGTCGTTAATGCTACCAATACGTTCTGTCCAGAGATGCTCAAATGCACGGAATTGCCTGGAAATGCGCCAAAGAGCGTCAGCGGCAGATATACCACCTATATTGTGCTTTTGCTGACAAGATGCTGATAGCTTATCACGCTACGATGAATTGAACCGCGCCATGCCGGAGGAAACGAACTCAATGTTCAATACTGCATGGCAGCCTTGAAGATCTGGAAAATACCCCGCTGCTACGATTCGGGAGAGACATTGGTTTCGGGTCAATTCTTAGCTGCTCTAATCCCGGATAGAACGTAGACCATTGGTGAATGGCCGATGAAACGCTAGGGGACGAATTGGGTTATGGATCGAAACGACCATGTGCTACCAAGGTATCAGCATTGGCAACATGTACTCTGATATAAAGGCGGCGCGCCACGACATTACTATGATCACTCTCCATAACAGCCAAGATTATCTCGGATTATCCGAATTCTCTAGAGAGAAGTTTCTTTGACACCACCATGTCTACCTTTTTGACCAAAGTTTGGGCAAACGCCATAGGCTTCGGGATCGTTTGGACAGGGGTCGTGCTCTTCAGTGTACGTCCAGTATCATTCAACATTGAGAAAGGCTCTAATCAGAAAAACAGCGTCTCCGCTCTCAAGAGATCCAGAATTTCTTTCCCAAGCATGATCAGAAATGCGCTCCACAATCTGATGAATCAGTGAAGAACAAGGCCGTCGTCGTTCATGAGCGCTGGTACTACCCGCCCGACATCGCAAATGACTTGAAGGATATAGATCTTCCAGACCGGGTCAAACAGGAGATCTTTGCCACGGCTTGGGAATATACTCGTTGTGTCATTCCTGAATACACGAATTGGTCACGATATGTTGCGTTTATGCGCATCATCGTCATGGGAATCATCGCAGAATTTAAGGGTAGCCTTATGGACGTGGCCAACGACGATAATGTCGTGGGCTACAGTCTTACCGAGGTGTTAGATACATTGTGTGGAGGAACAGCAGGCCAGTATGTCACCGCTGTCAGGCAAATCCGATCTTTGAAGTCTCCTCACTAATACGCCCCTTCCAGTGCTGAGATGTGCCGCGAATACCGCTGCTTTTTGTTGATGTCGTCGCAAAAATCACGTCATCAGACAAACACCATGCTGTTTCGCCGTTACAGTGTTGCTCTTTCCAAGAGTCCCTGGCAATTCTTCCGCATGCGCGATACCGACGCGCTCGCTCGCTTCACCATTGGTGTTGCTCTGGTCTGCAATGACCTCGACCACATTTGGTTCACCAACGACCAATTCGACATCATGGCCGAAATCGGCAATACAATGTACGACGGTATATCATACTGGAAGCACCGTTCCGAGGGAGAAATCAACAGCACCTTCGCATATGTCCCAGAAACCAAGCGGGTAATGGCCTATCACAAGTGCCGCGAGGCGCTTTGGGCACTGGACGTAGCGTGGGCAAGACAGCCCGAGATGAAGTGTGTCATCAACTTCCTCCGCTACTTTGGCGGCCCAATTCACATGATTATGCGACGGTACCGCTTTGTGGAAGAGGGCCTTACCCTAGGCAGACCTGAGGACAAGCGCGTCATCGAGCAAACGAGGAAGCACGTCAAATTATGGAATAGGCTTGACGAGCAGAAGAAGACCAAGAAGCAGGAAACCGAGAGTCTCCAACAGTATCGCCACGTCCTCTCACGGGAGAAGATCCTGCTGTTTAACGGCCTCGGGGAAATGTTGGAAAAGGCTGACGAGGGCTTATGCTCCGAGTGCAGCTATCGAGAGACATACGGCGCGCCACAGGCTCATACTTTCGGAGGTGTTGTCCTATGTGCCGCACATAAGCAGGGCTGGGCGGACCATACGGAAAGTATACTTGAGCGCATGGTCAGAAGCTTTCCGGAGGCTGCCGAGACTGTTCGTATAAGTGAGATGCGAGCGACACGTTCAGCCGCGCCATAATTCATACTGGAAGCACCTCAAGAGAAGGAAAAATGATCGGATTCGAATACATGGGCGAGTGCTGGTGTTGCCAAGATTGTACTCAAGAATACGCGGAGTTGTGGGAGGATTGGAGTGCGGCAGTGGAAATGGAAGGGTCAAGCGAGACTGATATGTCATGGTACGCGGCTGTCTTCAGCATGTAACTTAGAAGGAATGGAATACTCTAGTTTCATTGTACGAAGGGGATCTTCAGTGAGCAATGTGTTGCTGATGCTAGCTGGAGAGCTCGTCTCCTCTTGTTTATGCCGAGCGATTCTAGCGCGATCATGCTTTGTTCAATACTACGGTCAGCTTTTCATCGTTCCCAACTCCGTACATGAATTTGATTGTGCCTTACCAGTAGTTTGTTCCATGGAGATTATCGAACTACTTTCGCATTTAACTTTGGCGCACGTTCATGCGACACGTCAGAGCTAAAAGGCGTTAACAAGTTCCCTAGAGGAACCAGCAGTCTCATCGGGTTTGACGCGCGGGTACACAGGCAATTACATTGCTTTCATTTATTAGCAAATAAATGACGGGATATTCCGGTACTGAAGAAGGGGCTACACGTAAAAGGATCAGCGGTGGTATTCTTGCCGTAGCACAGGAGCCTGGTGAAGTTGGGTGAAGAGCAAGGTTTCTCCTACTTAGCTTCTTTCGGTTAGCGAGCAATGTGGCATCCCGAGGACTCCTTCGATAGTCGCATGGGCAGCAGCGTTCGCGAGAGATATACTCTGTATGATGCGACGCGTATAAAGGCTGTGCACAACTTACTCACTCAAGTAACAGCGAGAGATCGCTTTCCCAGAAGCGCTGCGCCCCATCGCTTCCTCAAGCCTTTCAACTGCATTGCCTCACCTCCCCACAAGAAGTCATCATATTGGAGCGTATCCTTAGTGCAATCGCTCCAGCGTACTTTGAATACTCTGATATGAATTCCATTTAATAGTTGACATCATTGATCAGTGAATTACAAAGCTTCGGAGTCAAAAAATGAGCTTGAAGAACGAGCATGACATTGATATAGCTGAACAGGTAAGAATGTCGCATGGAAAATGCTTCTCTTCTTCAAACATCTTGGTATACTTCGCAGCCCGTCAACGCCGGTTCAGACGCAAATGCTTCAAAGACATCCTCGGTTACATTGAAGAACAAATTAAGTCCGTTCTTGTACCATGCGTTGCCAACAGCCTGGTCATTAGGCAACGCCTCAGTAAAAACGAACAGGTTGGGTATGGATGAAGATGGCACATAGAAGGATGGGCTGAGGGGTCCTAGATGGAACTTGTCATATCCCAAGTGAGCGACGGAGCTGAACTCTACATGTTCGTCGCCTCCCTTTGGCTTGAAACTACTCGAAGGACTGTCGCTGAACGTAGCGTCATAGGTGATTGCATGCATCGCATTATCGTCGTACTTGCTGAGGGCCTTCGTGACCCTAGTAGCGAGTTTGATTGGATCGGTAGCATTGGCAGGGTTGCTCTGGGCGTCAGGGGAAATCATGACCACGACGAACGGCGAGCCCAGTAGCCCGTCACGTACTCCTAGAAGCCAACGGAAGCTACTCGCCAGGTGTAGATCGATTGGTGGCCGTTGTGCATGACCACGAGCTCGGTTGAGACATGCCCAGAAGAACCCGATTAGCGCTGCCTGGTCGGTCAAGCGCATCGGACTTTTCGACTGCAGGTCTCCGAGTCTATGCTCGACTTCCGTGGCTGGCATATGTAACACATAGTTGTACATGGTTTCGGCTCCCTGGATAGGGCCATTCGGTTGAAGGGCACGGCGATACGGGCCTCGTGTGGGAAGCGCTTGAGCTCTCTTAAGTAGTGTCGAGCCTTGCTCTTTTAGATCAATACCAGTAAGCTGGCTGCTGAAAACTTCCGGTTGCCATGATGGGGGGTTTGGGCCTATCGCGTCTTCGCCATGGAACATTTGTCCATAGAGAATCGACCAGTGCTCCAGTAATCTCCCCGCCGTATAACCATCAGCTAAGCCATGTTCAAAATCGATCCCGAGACTGAAACCACCACAGGAGAACGCTGTGATCTGGATTCGAATGCCCGGGGGACGAGAGCAGGGCGCAGGAAATAGCGTGCGAAGAGACGAGGGCGAGTAATCCCATAAGAATGTAGACTCATTCAAAATGGTAGGTGGAAGCAGGCTGCTGATGCGCGACTTGGTATGCGCCTCAGTAAGTTCTACTGCCTTATCGCTAGGGCTTCCCCATTTGACAATGGTCCGCTGAAGTTCTTTTCCATCCACATCTGGGCTTGTAATTGTTTCCAAAGTCCCAACGAAGCGCGGGAAGATATCAAGTGTTTGAGAAAGACTTTCAGTAAGGCGTTTGATAAGGTCTTGCGGTTTCGTGGATTTTTCAAAGAGATATATGGTAGGTACAGTGCGACGGTAGGCATACCATGCGTCCAAGATAGGCAAGTTGGCAGACTGTGGTGATGTGTTCTGATGGCTCCGAGGCCAGATTTCGTGTACCTTGACGATGTCGACTTTCATGCTGCGTGGAATGAAGTTGCGTAAAACAATGCAGTCAGCCAATGATAAGAAATGTGAGCAAATGTCCCAAGAATAGTCGAAAGGTACCAAGAACATGTGAATGATGGATGTTGGCCCTAGCGCGAAAGGACTAGTCGCTATTCTCCCGTATGTCCCGATGGCGGTCGGGTCTGCCTCTCGCATCGATTGCCATATAGCCCGATTATCCCATGAAAGACCATCAATCTAGTCAATTAAACGTTATTTTAGATTGCAGCTCGTGCTCAGACGACGCGACATGCTAGGAATTTTGTGCATACTTACAATCACCCCGAGTTTCCGCCGGATCACGTGAGTTCGTCATGTACAAACAACAATAACTCGTCATCATGGAATCCGAGATCTTAATCTTTTGGCCGTGATCCCGGATGTTGCAGCAATATTTCTCGAGGCGAATTTGGTAGGTTAGCAATGATTAAGCCGGCGGCGTACATACCTATCTAATCTTTCCGCGCCAGATAGCTTCTAAGAAGATTAGCAATTCATGCATAAGCCTACCTTTTGACCATCTCTCCAACTTCTCTGAAGCCGATAACGAAAATATCCATCACACCATTACAATGCTGTACCAATCAACCAACGGCACTAATGGCATCAATGGTTTCCATGACAGGAACGGCGACAACAACGTTCATGGCACCAATGGTCACCGTTCTGGTGACGTTCAATCCACGAACTCAGATGATATGTCAAACTCGATCGCGATAGTCGGTATCAGCTGCAAATTTGGAGGCGCGGCATCCAATCTTGATGGCCTATGGCACACTCTAGCCAACGGCGAAAGTTGCTGGTCGCCGATTCCCAAGAGCCGCTTCGACGTCTCTAACACATACCACCCGGACCCATTACGGACTGACAGTGTAAGTACCAATCAGAACTCTTTGGATCATAGCTATAGGCTAATCAACTGTTACTTATAGCTCCATGTGAAAGGCGGCTTCTTTATTGACGAAGATCTGACTAAGTTCGATGCGCCTTTCTTCAATCTTACAGCGGACGCGGCCAAGGCCATGGACCCCCAGCTGAGGCTACTTTTGGAAGGTGTATACCAGGCGACCGAAGATGGTAAGCTAGCCATCATTTTCTTGATATGCTGTCTGGCTGGAGCTAATGCAATCATAGCGGGTATACCCACCGAGAAGCTCTCCGGCTCAAACACTTCTGTCTTCTCAGCAAGTTTCGGCAGAGACTATACAGAAATGTTGATGAAAGATGCGGAAGCACTCCCTACGTCTCTAGTCACTGGAAATGGCCCAGCGATGTTCGCAAACAGAGTTTCGCATTTCTACAATCTCAGAGGACCTAGTGTGACTGTGGATACGGGATGTTCGGGTGGTCTAGTAGCCCTGCACATGGGTGTCAACAGCATTCGAAATCGAGAATCGGATGTTTCCATCGTTGGAGCTTCGAACGCGATATTGAATCAGGACTTCTTCATCGCCATCTCGAACCTCGGGTTACTACATGAAGATGGACAATGCTATTCCATGGATCATCGCTGGGGTGGCTACGGCAGGGGCGAGGGAATGGCGGTATTGGTCTTGAAGAAGTTCTCCGCGGCGGTGAAGGACGGCGATCACATTCACGCTGTGATACGCGAATCAGCTGTCAACCAGGACGGCAGAACCGGAACGATAACCTCTCCATCCATGGACGCACAGCGATCGTTGATTCAACAATGTTACAGCCGGGCAGGAATCGATCTCGCATCCACAGGCTACGTGGAGGCTCACCTAACAGGAACCGGAGGCGATGCGATCGAAGCCGAAGCCCTGGCGAGAACTTTTGGAAAGTCGAGAGAGGCTTGCGATCCCGTCTGGGTCGGCTCTGTCAAGAGCAACATTGGACATACCGAACCGGTCAGCGGACTAGCAGCGGTCATTAAAGCAGCTCTCATACTACGCCACAAGCAGATCCCTGCTAATGTTACGTTCGAGAAAGCCAACCCGAATATTCCGCTGCAGGATTGGAAATTACGGGTTCCGACGTCTCTGACCCCGTGGCCTCGAGATAAGCCATTGAGGATATCCGTCAACAATTTTGGTTACGGCGGCACGAATGCACACCTTATCCTCGACGCGCCCCCGGGTCCTGACATACCACACAAACACGCATCCTCAAATGGCAATGGCGAAAGCGTCAACGGCAATGCGGGCAACGGAGTCGATCATCGTCCTCACAGATCCACTGAGGCACCATCTCTGGTCTATATATTGAGCACCAGAGATGAAGCCGGTACAGTCAAGAGAAGTAAAGACTTGGCAAAGTACATGCGCAACGCCCTCCACTCTGGAGAGGCTCCATCACCTGATGATCTGGCGTACACGCTGTCTGAGCGCAGATCGAGGTTGCCATGGATAATCGCTGTCAAGGCTCGCAGCCTGGAGCAGCTAGCAGAGATTTTGGAAGACCCGCGCCGGCAGCCAATCCGGGCATCGTCTTCACCGGTCCGAATAGGCTATGTCTTCAATGGCCAAGGAGCTCAATGGTACGCTATGGGTCGCGAACTCATGAGCACATCAGAGGTGTTCAGTTCATCGATCGATCAAGCAGAGACACACTTGCGAGCCTTTGGTGCACTTTGGTCACTGAGAGAAGAGTTATTGCGAGATGCGAGAAGTACCAAGGTTCACGAGGTCGAGCTCAGTCAACCGCTCAGTGTCGTTGTTCAGCTGTGCTTGGTAGACTTGCTGCGGTCTTGGAACATAACCCCATCTGCTGTGGTCAGTCACTCGAGTGGCGAGATAGCGGCAGCCTATGCAGCAGGCGTGCTTTCATTCCAAGAAGCTGTTGGAGTCGTATATCACCGAGGGCGACTTGCCAAGAAGTACCAGAAACTTGCAGCACTCTCTGGCGGCATGATGGCTGTTGGTCTCGGTGTTGAAGAAGTACAGGAGTACCTTAGCGACGTCTCATCCAAGGGTCGAGTGGTAGTTGCTTGCATCAACAGCCCGTCTAGCGTTACGATCTCTGGTGACTTGGACGCCTTGGAAGAAGTAGCAACTCGTTTGGAGGCAGACGATGTTTTCGCGCGAAAGCTGAAGGTGCCATTGGCCTACCACTCACATCATATGGAGTTTATGGCTGAGGAGTATCAAAGTTGCCTGGAAGAGGTTCTCGGACCCATTCAAGAAGGCAGGCTGGATGTCACTTTTGCATCCCCGGTCACGGGCGGCATTATCACTTCGCGTTCAGCATTCTCCGCCGCACACTGGGTACGCAACCTGACCAGTCCTGTTCTGTTCTCTAGCGCATTGGAGTCCATGGTCTTTGGGTCGGCCGAAGTTCACAGCGAACCGCGGACGTTGCCAGCGTCAAGTCGCCAGGTTTCCGTCTTCCTAGAAATTGGTGCGCACGATACCTTGTCCGGCCCAGTCAGACAAACACTGCGCGAGACACGGATTCCATATCTTTCTTGTCTGAAAAGGCCTCTGAACGCGGTCGACACGATGCAAGACGTTGCTTGTGCGTTAGTGGCGCGAGGCTACCCAGTACATCTCGTGGCAGTGAACAAGCGGCGGTCAACCCTCTCACACCAACCAAAGTACGTCTCCAACCTTCCAGAGTACCCATGGAACCATCAAACCGCCTATAAACTTGAGCCTCGGGCTTCCGAAGAGCACAGACTCAAACGCTTCAAGCCTCACGAGTTACTTGGTAGGCTCATTCCCGGTACAAACCCCATCAGTCCAACCTGGCGCAACTTTCTTCGCACAACTGACATTCCTTGGTTGGTCGATCATCAGCTGGAGTCGAGTGTGGTTCTGCCAGGCGCAGGATATGTGTCAATGGCTATTGAAGCGATGCGTCTGTTCAAAGGGAACCATAGCCAAGATGCAGCTGGGTTGCAGTACCACCTGCGAGACGTAGACATTGTCAATGCTCTTATGATCCCGCACACGTCAAGCTCGTCGAGCAGAGGAATAGAGATCCATTTCTCACTTCGCCCCTGCAGCGACAAGGACTTGGACAGCACAGATTGGTACGAATTTGAGTTGTGGTCGGTCAGCGCCAAACATTCCTGGATACAGCACTGCAAGGGCGGCATTTCGGCCAAAGCGGCCAATAGCTCACGTCTATTGGAAACATCCAAAATCATGTCTGGCCTTGAACCTTCCCGGTTGGAGCACACCAAGAATATAGAGCCCGAGACTCTGTATCAGCGTTTGCGAGACTCAGGCTTCCAACACGGTCCAACGTTCCAGAACATCATCAGCAGTCGCGTTGCTGGTGAAAGGTCGGAAACAGAATTCTCTGTTGCTCCAGCGGCCTTTGAACGCGAACAGCAATACGTGATACACCCAACGACACTGGACTCAATTTTCCAGTGCTGCTATGCGACTCTGCCTGTAGATCTTACAAAAGACGCGATGTTTATTCCTCGATCGATACGAAGGGTTACCGTACCTTCGCAGCTCGGTACACATGCAAGCCAAAGGCTGTTCGCAAACTTGAACTGTCTATCATCAAGTCCCAAAGGGTCACTTTTCGAAGGTCTCGTATACGCCGCAGGAGACGATGAATCTGTCGTTGCTGGCGAACCCCAGACAGCCACGTTCGAGATCGAGCAATTCCGTCTCCAACGAGTCACCCAAGCGGCAACGACTGCCCAAGATGCAAAGGCATCGCACCCACCGATTCATTCAAAGAGCCGATGGGAACTTGATATCAATTACACGGTCCCAGATGGTATTAGAGAGTCAATGAAGATCTTCTTGACCCAGCCTGAGCTAGCATTCGCCAGAAACGTCCGCGAAGTCGCTTACCACCATATCGCTAGAGCTCTAGAGCAGCTGGGAGCAAAGGCGGACGATAAGTGGACTTGGTATCACAAGAGATTCTTCGAATGGATGGGTGCAGTCATCCAGGTAGCCGATAATGGTACTCTGATGTCTGGAAGCGACTCGTGGTCCAGGAGAAGCGAGACTTTCATCCAAAGCCTTTGCCTTGAGGTGGCGTCAGCGAATGCGTCTGGAGAAATGGTCCATCGCATTGGAAAACATTTGTGTGACATCATCCAGGGCAAGCTGACACCTTTGGAGCTGATGATGGAAGACGGACTTCTCAATCGCTACTACGAAGAACTACCGCAACTATGCAACGGCTCTTACAAGCACCTCCGAAAAGTGGTTGAGCTCTACTCTGTCGTAGAGCCTGGTGCCAAAGTTATCGAGATTGGTGGCGGAACTGGCGGAGCAACGTCCGTCGCTTTGGATGCTTTCGCTGCCCGATCGGAGGAGGGGCAAGGTGCTACACTACTCGGACACTATGACTTCACAGATATCTCTTCAGGATTTTTCGGTGCTGCGAAGACCAAGTTTGCGGCTTGGGAAGACAAGATGAGCTATTCCAAGCTCGACATAGAGCAAGATCCTTTAGAACAAGGTTTCGCAGCTCAGAGTTACGACCTTGTAGTAGCTTCACATGTGCTACATGCGACAACAAGCTTGAAACGTACGTTATCGCATGTCCGCAAGCTATTACGGCCGGGAGGCCAGCTTGTTCTACTCGAAGGAAACCAAGATTCGCTCGATGTTCAGTTGATCTTCGGGACCGTCGAAAAATGGTGGTTGAGCGAGGAGCCTGAACGCCAAACATGCCCCTACGTCAACCTCAATGTGTGGGATGAGGCTTTGAAAGCAGCGGGCTTTACTGGCATAGAGTTTGAGATAGGAGACTGCGAAGATCCTGAGGTCCAATTTACCAGCACCATCTTGACGCACGCCAAGAACCAGGACCCGTTGTATCCATCCTCGATTTCTCTCGTTGTACCGTCAACTTTGGAGCCGCAGGCCTGGCTAGATCAAGTCGCTAGTACTGTACAACGCGTCACCGGATCGGCGCCCTCAGTGGAGACTTTCGAGGAAGTTGAAGCAAATGATGACCGTCTGCTCATCGTGGCGCTCGACCATCATACACCCTTCATCGACACCATGGACGACAAAGCATTTGAGAAACTTCGGTATCTCTTGCTTCGTTCTAAAGGCATCCTCTGGTTAAGCTTTGGTGGAGCAGTTGACAACGAGGATCCACGCTTTGCTCAGATGGCTGGTCTGTTTAGGACTCTGCGACGCGAAGATCCAAGTAAGCGATATGTTCGATTGGCATGTGAGCGACCACAGCAATCGTGGCCAACAGAAACACTGCAGATGCTGGCGCACGTGTTGCAGCAGAGTTTCGACTATGGCCCATCCGGTAATGCCAACTTGGACTGGGAATATTCTGTGAAAGACCAAGGCCTGTATGTTCCTCGTCTGTATCCAGATCTTGCGCAGGATAGGGCTGCTAGTGGAGGCGACCAACCTCCTTACCTGCAAGACTTCAGCTATTCCAACAAAACACTGAGGCTTCAACGAACACGCAGCGGTGTATCCGGTATCGGATCCTGCTTTGTGGAAACATCCAGCACGGTGGAAGATTTGCCGAGCGGATTGATTGAGATCGAGCCGAAAGCTTTTGGCCTGAACATAGTAGAGGCAATTGAAGACGACGATCCGGCCGCTCATGAAGGCAGCGGTGTCGTTAGAAGGCTTGGTCCAGACACAAAAGATTCCGGCCTATGTGTTGGTGATCGAGTCTGCGGTATCTTTAGAGGCCCCATAAGCAATGTCAGCCGCGCTCACTGGACATGCGTCGTCAAAATTCCCAACGATCTTACTTGGGAGGAAGCTGCATCCGCACCATATGCGTGTTCGACCGCTTGGTTGGCTTTGCGCAATATCGCAAGATTACAGAAGCATGAGCGAGTGCTATTACACTTTGTTACGGCAGGTGTTAATCGAGCTGCTCTTGCCTTGGCGCAGAACATCGGAGCCGAGGTCTTTGTCACTTGCGCAACAGATGAAGAGCGCAATATTCTGCTAAGAGATTACAACGTCTCCAGTAGCCATATCTTGCCTAGCGAAGCCGCTTCTGTTGTTGCTGCTATCATGTCCCAGACCGATGGTCAAGGTGTGGATGTGACGCTGAGCTCTGTCGGCGGGTCATTGCTGAAGGCATGCTGGGAGTGTACTGCCCCATTTGGCCGCTTCATACAACTTGGCAGGGCCGACTTAGAAAAGTCGAAGCACCTTGATATGACGCCGTTTGGCCGTGGGGTCTCCATGACAGGCCTTGATACCCTGCAATACAGCGATATGAGAGGCACGATATTCCACAGGGCATTAGCAGAATCCATTGAGTTGTTGCAGCACGAAAGAGCTAGGCTCGCTACATCAGCCAAAGTCTTCCGGCTGGACGAGGTCGACAAAGCTTTTGAGCATATCCGAGGTGGGAGCCACTTGGGCAGTGCTGTCATTCTTCCACAGCCTGGTGATGAGGTGCATGTCATCCCCAAGACTAAACCTTCGCTTGGCCTCGACTCTCCGGACTCTACCTATCTGATCATTGGAGGTCTTGGAGGTATCGGACTTGCCGCAGCTTATTGGATGATGGAACAGGGGGCCAGAAATTTGATGATAGTCTCCCGCAATGCTGTGGCTCACCCAAAAGGGTTGGCGTTGGCTCAAGAAGGAAGTAAGTACGGTTGCAATGTCTACTTGCGCAACTGTGACATTTCCGATGGAGAGTCCGTCCGTAGTCTCCTGGCGAAAGTGAGGGAAGAGCTACCTCCAATCCGCGGGGTTTTTCAAATCGCCGCAATACTCGACGACACGGTCTTTGAGCGCATGATGTTCGAACAATGGCAGAAAGCTATCGGCCCCAAAGTCACCGGCACCTGGGCCCTTCACCACAACTTGCCAGGCCTGGATTTCTTCATCACGACCTCTTCCGCCACAGGAGTTCTGGGTAACGTGTCACAGAGTAATTATACTGCTGGTGGTACGTTTCAAGATGCATTCGCGCGATACCGCACGTCACTCGGCCTGCCCGCTGTGACAATCGATCTTGGTCCAATCGATGATGTTGGGTACGTCGCACAAGGTGGAGATGCAGTGAAGATGCGCGTGGAGAAGGCCCTTGGCATGAAGTGTTTGCCCATCGCCCATGTATTGCGACTGTTTGAAGATGCAATCAGGAATCCAAACCGACGCCGTACCGAGAACAGCCAGGTCATTACCTGTATTTCTGGGTACCGCAACTTGGTGGATGATCCAGCGGTGAGGAAAGACCGCCGATTGGGAACTCTGCGATTGGGCGATGCCACCGCGACAGAAGCCTCGGTCCATTCACAGTCCGAATCATCGAAGAACATCGATGGCCTGGTGTCTCAGTTGTCGACAGAATCGTTGTCCGAAAGCAGGTCAAAGGAGGTCATCGTGGACCTACTGGTAGCCAAGGTTGCCGAGTTGTTCAATTTGGAGAAGAGTGACATCGACACTGGTGATGCTCTGACAAGCATTGGCGTTGATTCTCTGGTTGCTGTAGATTTTCGGAACTGGTTGGGTAGCGTTGTCAAGGCCAAAGTCAGCATCTTCGAAATCCTCCAGACAGCGTCGCTGGACGAATTTTCTAGTCTGGTAGCAGAGAGAAGGAAATAGGGGAATTTTCGGCTGTATGTGGCTAGATAGAGGATTATGCATTCGGTTTCGTTACAAGCTTCAAGTGGAGCAACCACGCGACGCCCGGCTCTTATTTAATCCGGGCTCCGATAGTCCGATGGCTTCTGATGAAGCTCCGCGCTCCGATGCACGCCATAGGTCAGATGTGTTCAGCTGAACCGCAGGACGGTACTCTCTGCATATGCTATCGTATTAGCCCCAGGGGGATTCGCAGGTTACTTCCGAGCCTAACATAGTCCTGATTCGTGCCTTGAGGTCATTGTTGGTTGAGACGTGTCGCTTATTCCCATGAAACTGTAGGAGCATCATCAATTCACTCACGACATACATATCCCTTGCTTCTCTTGTTCCTCCCATCCCAGACTCTAGCTTTTGATCTACACAACTTAATCTAGAACACTACAACACGAGTTGCGATTGGAGTCATATAGAAGAAAGTCCGCGCGAAAACGCCCCTCATACAACAAGCCTCACATACATCCTCGATCCAGCTAACAGGCCAACCCATCAGCCATGTTTTGTAGGGTTCCTGCTCCTCCTCAACTTTCTCCTTCTAATGAACAGCAGCCCTGAACACAACCGCAACCCTCCACCACGTAACTCACCTCCCGCGGTCGATTTCCTTCGCCAGTGCCGTCTCCCAGCTCCACAACCACGAACTCCTCATCCGTCTCGACCCTGAATATGCTTCTCACGAAACCATCCCCTCGGACCCCTCCACCCCAGCGGCCAAATGCTACAGAATCACCGACCACATGAATGCGCTTCCCGCAGGTCTGTGGGACACAACTGTCAAGTTTGACGCGCATATGACGGATCTGGATGATGGAGTGTTGTGGATCATTAAAGCGCCGCTGGGACTAACGCAACGGACCACTTGGAGGTGCTTGAGGACGGACACTTTGGAGGAGGCAGACAGGGCTGAGGGCGTCGAGGACAGTGAATGGAGTTTAGTGGAGGATGTGGAGATCAAGGCAAATAGGATGTTGGTTGGAACAGTCAAGGGAAAATGCGAGGAAAACTGGCCAGGAGCACATGGCAAGTTTTTGAAGCATTTGATGGCGGAGGGTGGGGAGACGAAGGCATAATGAGGAGTTGGAGCAGCCTTGGAGAGATTAGTTTTACTTGTACAGGTACTGGAGGCGTTCTGAGCTCGCCCCACAGTCATGCGTGACCTGTTCAGTATATAATTCCTACTACAAAGAACGTACTCCAGTTTTGAGCTATGATGCTACAAATGTAGTCGACAGGCCGAAGCCAAAGATTTACGGCACAGTTCTTCGCAAGCCTCGCCCGCCATGCCGGGAACGCGGAGATTCAGACCAACCAACACCTAATCAGGACCGATGGGCCATGTGCCGTTGGGCCTAAAGACGTGTTCTGCCTGGCGCATGGGGCGAGAAGTTCCTAGGCGGAGCCTCTGCATCTAGAAGGCGGGCAGATTGGCGGAATTGGATCCTGGTGGCGGGACGTGAACATCAGCTAGGCGTAAAGAGGATGCTGCTTCTCAACCTGGGGAGTCCCTGCATAAAGCCAACTGCAGCAGCATGGAGAACCGACCCTGAAAGCCGACTGCTGCTCCCTGCATTTCTTGTTGCGCGATGGCGGTTTGCAATACTATATCATGGCCAGAGAAGCAGAGGTTCTTGTCTGCTCACGCGATGCTGTGAGACAGGTCAAGCGACCAATGTCTCTCTTTGGAGGTGCGCTGGTGACCGCCGAGATCTCGCACGTGGCGCCGTTCCAATCGGGCCTTCTGATAGCGACGATAAGACATTGGACGACAGCAGTGGCAGCACATGAAAGCTGCTGCACGTCGCTGCTGCTGGCATCCTTCGCGTCATCTTGTTACACGCTATAGTCAGCTCTCGGTCGACTTGCTAGCTGACGGCTCGAGATCGTTCTTGAACCGAAGGGCTGTTGATCGGCCTGCCTCGCTCGCTCGCCGCATAACACGGGCCATGCTCCCCGCCTTTCGCCTTTCTAGACTGGAACTGCCCCATTCCGCTATCCGCTCAGCTATCAAAAACCGCGCACCCAACCGCCGGGTCGGCGTCAGCTTTCCTGCGTTTGTTCCTTTTTGCTGGTACGGGACTGTTCCCACCTTCTCTGCCTGCCATCTTGCTCCTGCAGTCGTGACGACATCCTGGTCAAGTTCTCGACATTGACAGCACCCTCCTTCCCCGCGCCCAACCATTCATCGTCGAGCACCGCGCACCGCACAGCCACGCCTCGCCATGGAGCCGCTATCCATCGACTCCGTGGTCGTCGACCATGGCGAAGTGAACCCCTCGCCGGGAACTCCTCCTTCGGACGCCATCATGATCGAGCAGCCAAAGATGAAGGGCAGGCAGCGTCTGTTCATGGGCCTACAACGCATGGCGTCTTCCAATAGCCTGGCACACATGGGCAGACCTCGTTCACACAGTCTGAGAAGCGGCGGAAAGGCATCCATGTCTTGCGTCTCCCTCGCATCGCCTGGCTCGCCGTATGGAAACTCGTTCGGCAGTTCCTATTCGTCAGAACTGTCGAATGGTTACTCTACGGCACCAACATCAGTAGCCAACAGCCCGCCCGGCACTCCTTTCTGGGATGAGAGGACCCGCCTACGCATGAAGACACCAGACGTTCCATCCTCAGTACCTCTCCCTTCGGCACGACGACCCTTCACCCGGGATGGCACCGAGGCCGAGAGCGACTACTTCTCGCGGCCTGTACGCAAGGTCCAGAGACGAGTCAACTTCAACTTTTGGGGCGACATGCCCACCGAGATTCGCATGCAGATTCTTAGATATCTCGAACCCAAGGAAATTGTGCGATGTTCGCGCGTCTCCAAATCGTGGCATACCATGTGCTTCGACGGTCAGCTGTGGAGCGATCTCGATACGAGCAACTTTTACCGCGACATCTCAGCCAACGCTCTGGTCAATATCATCACATCGGCGGGTCCGTTTGTCAAGGATTTGAACTTGAGAGGCTGCGTACAACTGAGGGAACACTGGGGCAAGGACGGCTTCATTGAGTCTTGCCAGAACCTGGAGAACTTTTCGTTACAGGGATGCCGGATTGACCGGACGTCTATCCACTGCTTCCTACTTCAAAACAGCCGCCTCGTTCACGTCAATCTCTCGGGTCTCGCAGGCGCAACAAATGCAGCGATGAAGATCCTGGCCGCACACTGCCCAAGAGTCGAAGTCTTGAACATCTCATGGTGTAACAACATCGACAACCGTGGGCTGAAAAAGGTTGTCGAGGGTTGTAAAAAGTTGCGAGACATCAGAGCTGGTGAAGTACGAGGCTGGGACGACGTCGACCTGATGGTGGAGTTGTTCAAGCGAAACACTCTAGAAAGGCTCGACCTCAAGAACTGCGACAGTCTCAATGATGAAGCGCTGGCTGCTTTGATCGAGGGCGTAGACGAAGAGGTCGACGTCCTTACCGATCGGCCAATCGTCCCACCCAGAAATCTCAAGCACTTGAACCTTACTCGTTGCCGCAGTATCACCGATACCGGCCTGAAGACGTTAGTACACAACGTCCCATATCTCGAAGGCCTCCAAGTCTCGAAATGCGGCGGACTCACCGATGATGCGTTAATGAGCTTACTGCCTACTGTGCCAGTTCTTACGCATCTAGATGTTGAAGAGATCGACGGATTGACCAACGAAGTCCTGAAGACACTCGCTGAAGCTCCATGCGCCCCTCATCTGCGACACCTCTGCATCTCCTACTGCGAAAATCTAGGGGATGCGGGCATGCTCCCCATACTGAAAGCCTGCACCCGTCTCGCATCACTTGACATGGATAACACACGCATCTCCGACCTCGTCCTCGCAGAAGCCGCATCAGGCCTCCGCAACCGCAACCGCGCCGCTCGTGGCTTAACCAACTCAGAGCGCCCAGAGGTTGGTCTTCGCATCGAAGCATATGACTGCGCAAATGTAACATGGACCGGTGTTCGCGAAGTCCTATCTCGAAATGCAGAGATCACACGTCCTTCTTCGCGCTCTGCGAGCAAAGTCGCGACGTATCCACGTGAGATTATCAAGCTCAAGTGCTTCCATAACTGGCAACCTACGGTGGAGGAACATACCAAGCGTGTCTTGAGGGGTGATTTCGCAGCCGCCGCGCGTTTGGAACGCAAGTGGGCCGATTGGATGATGCTAAATGAGGAAGCAGGTGTTGGTGGTGCTGGAGCCAGGCGGCGGAGAAGAAGAGCGAGGGAAGCGCAGATGATGCATGCGGATGAGGAGGAAGGCGGTGCTGGTGCTACTGGCGGTGTCGGCCGCCGCCGCCGTGCGCGAAGTGGTCCAGGTGGCTGCACTGTGATGTGAATGTGTTTTTTGGTATCTACAGCGGCGGGGTCATATGGCGTCTTCTTCTTGGGATAGAAGTTGGCCCCAGGTTTGTGGGTTGATGCAGCAATGTTGCATATGGCTCGAATACGTTGCACAATGATCCGATGCTCCTCCCCTTGGGTGAGTATGAGCGTTGGAAATAGTCCTGATATTAGCATGGGTATCTGGAGTTGTGGAGCGGCTACTCTTCTACTGTTCATAGATCTCTACATGTTGCATGTTACATAGTTATGCATCCATCTTCATTCACTCTCAGTCAAGAAGTCCTATTTTGTAATCTTGAGTCGAAGCATGCTGCAGCTCGCGGCCCTACATCAAAATGTTTGTTTGCACGTGAGCGCGCGACTAGCTCGAGTTAGCGGCGCGTTTGCTCTGCATTACATCATCTTCGAACAATCGCTCATTCAACTTCGACATATCATTGCGAAAGAGCAAGGCTTTCATTTCTGCTGGTAACAGTCTCACATCAGCCGAAAAGGAAACATGGATGATCAATGGGGAATTTCCAAGACTAACCTTGAGGTTTTTCGCATCGCGGGTCTACCACCAGACTTCTACTACATTCCAAATTTCATCAGCGCGGAAGAAGAATCGTCAATAGTGCAGAAGGTGCGTTTTCCTCTTCGCTCTTATTCCCAATTCTTTTTCCTATTCTCCAACGCACGAGATTGCAGACACAAAGTTTGCAGTTCTACTATTAACTACCCCGCCCTGTTCGCTCCCTCACAACAGCCCATGGAACAATCAACACACCTAAACATCTTCACTACACTACCCTTGAAAACCATAATTATGCAACTAATATCCCTAGATTCCAGCTCAGAGATGGACACACCTCACTCATCGGCGTCTCCAGGCTCTGCCCTCCACCCTCACTAAAAACAATACCTTGCTCGCCGCCCCTTTACCCGCTTACCTTACCAACCCCATCCTATCTCGTTTTAAGGACCTAGGAATCTTTGACCACACACCGCACGGCCAGTCAAACCATGTTCTCGTCAACGAGTATAGACCCGGTGAAGGCATCATGCCGCACGAAGACGGAGATGCGTATGCCCATGTCGTTGCGACTGTCAGTTTAGGTGCGGGGTTGTGCTTGGACGTGCTTCCTAAACCAGAATCTTCCTTCAATAAAGAAGGACAGCAGGATGGGGGTAATGAGGGGCAAGGAGATGGGAAGAAGGATAGGAACGAGAGGCAGGAGATCGAGCAATCTTCACCTACTAGAAACGAGGACAACCAGCAAGAGAAAATGTTGCACCTACCTACACGTATTTTTCAGGAACCCCGCTCCTTGCTCATCACGACGGGTCGTGCGTACCGAGAGTTGATGCATGGTATTTCGTCAATTGAGGTTGATGAGGAGTTGAGTGAGGGAACGGTGGCGAATTGGGGATTATTGAGTCAGGAAGGAAAAGATGCGATTGCTAGGGATGGTGGCAGTAATCTCAGAGGTACGAGAGTGAGCCTGACATATAGGGATGTAATCAAGGTTAGTACAGCAGCGAGTAGAGTGTTGGGTATGGGGAGGCGGTGATACTGAGAATATTGTCATCATGCAATGACAATGGAATGGCAAAAGCGGAGTTCGTGTTTCAGAATACTTGCAATCGAGTCATCACGAGACCGGAATGGACATAGCTTGTTGAGGTGCAAAACATGATTGGTATACTTCGCTCAAACGGACAAACAAAGGAAATTACCTGCGCCTAATCATGTACATCGCTCTTCGTTTTCGGTACACTACTCCAGACACCAGAATCAGAAATCGCGTTTCTGCCTACACAGCTCACGCCTGCTGTTCCTTAGCAGGCCTATAGTGCCCATTCAGATCCGTGTCACTCCCATCACTCCTGCTGTTATCGCTCTGCCTCCTCTCGCCGGTAAGCTTTTCGGGCCTCTGCTGCTCCGCCAACTTCGCTGCCTTCTTCCTCCTCATCTCGCCCCAGATCGCCGCAGCAACCCAGGTAACCCACATAACACCAGCAACAACGCCGTAAGCAATCTCACCATCAGGCGAGTTACCCGCAAGCAGTAGGCCAAGCCCACCGTTGATGATACCGAGAGTAATCGCGATGCGACCAACCCAGATATGAGCGTAGGACCAGAGAGTGCGGTGACTGTACTTCTTGAAGAGGACGTGGTGCATCCAGCCTAAGATCGGTTGGAAGAAGATGAGCGCGAAGACGACCATGCCGATGATGGCATGGTAACTGTCAATGTAGTGACCGCCACTGACTGGTAGAGCGAGCCAGATACCTAGACCAAATGCAGCAGTGTATGTCATGTAAGCGAAGATCTGGAACAAGGCGTGAAACCAGAGGACGCTGGGGAAGGAAGCGAGACGGATGGCGATGGATCCTGCAGGGAAGAGGATGACGAACGCGAGAGAGGCGAGGACACCGTGAGCGATGAGGTGTTTCTTCGTGTTGGGTTCGCTGGAGGAGATGGTTGTGACACCAGAGTTGGCGCCGCCGTTGTTGGGAAGCGTATCGCAGTAGGGGAGTGAGGAGTCGTCGGATTGACGTTTATCCCATGGTGCGCCGGTAGGCCAGGATGTTGGGCGCGCGGTAGGTCGGCCAGTCCACCAGTCGTCATCGTCGTAGGAGGCAGTCTTGCTGGGTTTGGCTGATGATTCTGATCCTGATCCTGATGCTGTTGCTGCGGCGCCAGAAGGGCGTTGGCGGCAATTGGTCGGAGTTGCGCCTGATCCGCCGGTGGTACCGGAGGGGGAGGTGTTGAGAAGGGGGTTTACACTTGAGCCTCCCTTAGCGGCAGCGAACTCCCAATTGAAGACGCCTTCGCTACTGTGCTGGCGGATAGATGCAGACGTAGAGTCATCGTTCTTGGGACCCCCTGAGGATTGGTAGGCGTAGATGAAGTTGCCGCTGTTGGAGGTAAAGTCCATGGTGCCGCCGGACCAGCTGTTACAGTTGGAACCTGGATTACATGTCAATGGATGTTCGGATTGTATGAAGGAGTATAATACTCACATCTCACGGTGGCAGTCATGACACCATTCGAGACACCAGAGCCTTCAAGTAGCGTGACTTGCGCAGCATCATTAGGGCTAGGAGCGCTATAGCTGCTTGTCGTTCGTGGCGATAATGTCACGTTATTGCCGTCTGCTGAAGTGTATACAACAAACATGTTGGAATTGGCCATGCCACTACCCTGACCGAGCGCAACCCACTCATAGCTGCTCGGTGCAGATATCGAGAAAAAGATCTCTCCAGCATCGGAGGATGCTGCTGTTGCTTCGGGGATGTTGAGCCCAAAGGTTACACCGTCCGAGGGACTGGTATTGGCAACTTGGGCTGAGGCACGATAGGCTAGATATGGTTAGTGCTGTAGTACAACTCGGCTGTGGCAATAGGCTTACCCAAAGCCAACAGGCCTACAGCAGACGTCTTAGTATTGCGTCTCATTTTTGATGGCCCTGAAGAACGTTGAAAGGAAACTGAAGTAAGAGATGTCAAAGGGCTCGACGCTTCGAGGCTAGTGACGCCCGGCTGAAGTGGCTTGAGAGGCGTCCCTAAAGCAAGGTAGATGACAAAGCTATTGATTTGGCCTAAGGGTAGGAGAGCCAACGAACCAATGAGACAAGATGTTTTGAACTTGAGTAAGTGATGTTCTGTCAGATATTTCTTGGTGGATGTGGACAAAGAGGTTTATAGATGGTGGAGACCGGATCGTCCGCCTTCCAAGAGTACCATCCAAGGCCCAAGACAGATGCTGACAGAAGCATGGTCTACGTACACACACTTGGCCTAGTTTGGTGAGTAGGTATCTGTAGGCACAGTTGAACCAGCGGTATTACTGCTGATGCGTGGTTGGGCAATGCTGGCCGAATGCGGCGGCTTTGCGGAGACCCGTCACCGGCTGGGCAGACCGCAAACAACCTCAGGACATGACAACACAACTTGTGCAAGAGGTACGCGTCACAGACGCCATGAGGCGCGAACAGTGAGATACCCGAGCGAGCATGGTTGCAGACTTATCGTGATACCAGTGAGGGCTGGCGGACTTAACGGCGGCGCGGCTTGGCCTTACGCGTAGAGGTGGCTATGTGCAGGGACAAAGAAGTAACTCGCACCCGGGCGAATAGCACGTCGCGTATTTTGCAAAAGTAATGTCCCGATGCTGGGGCACGCTGGCGAAGGCGGGCATGTTGGTTCGCGTGCGGGTGATGAACGTGTGAGTTAGTAGCGAAGCCCTGGGAGGACGGACTTGGTACTCTTTGCCGTTGTGGGTCCCTGCTCATGGATGTGCCGCACGTTTCATCGTCGAAGCCGCAACTTGGTGCCTCTCAACACTCCCACTCCGCACTCCAAGACATGTCAGCAATCTGCATTCAGATCCAGACCTCGATGCCTTCGTGCTCATCGATCTGGACAGCCTTCTACAAGACCTTGGACTCAGGGCAGTCCTTGAAATTGCCTACCCCTATCGTTCGTTCAAATTACTCCTAGACTACTGCGAGATTCGGCTATTTCCACATATTACGGTCTATTGTGCCCGGTGCTATAGCTACTATTATCGAGTTGGTTCCTGCTTGGATTACTCTGCAGTGCATCTGCAGCTGCATTTTCCGGTTTCACGTGGCGCTGCATCTGTCTCGATAGGCGCAGTGGTGGCTTGCAGCCTCAGCCCTGCCCGACCGCGTCAGCTATGACAGAAGCCTTGGAATCAAGGAAGTAAATCAACACCATCGGCGTTTCCTGGAGAGAATCACCGAGGTATCACGATGCCAAGCTGACTGCATCCTCTCAGCATACGTAGACGAAATGTTATCGATATCTCATCGACATGACTGGATTGCGTTTTGTTGATGCAATCAGCAAGCTTGACATTGAGTTGTGGCACCAAAGGTGAGCGCCCCGATCTTACACAGCAAGTGTTTCACGTTCGCGCACTTTGCTTTCTGACTGTGTTTTGTGCAATTGTGCATGATTTTGTTTTCTCGTATGATTCACGATGTTTTCGCCGTTCAGCTCGACTTGGTGATTTTCTGCAGACCGACAAAGGCCCTTTTTTCACCGGCTGGGCAGTAGTATCATTAATCACGTGCTGCCATCTTGCACTGCCTCTTCCAAGTTTCTTGGAGAAATTGACTTCCGAAACCATCTCAAACTACAATATACCATACGGAAAGGCCCGAGGAAAACCTGGGGTAATTACTAAGGATGAATTATCCGGTGGTAGGAATATGTAATAGTGTGCGATTCAACATGGTTGGCTGGCTGCGCCACGACTCTAGAGCCACTTCACGACAATAGACACGGACAAAACTACATAATGGGTACGGCCGTAGTGGAGTCAAGCTGCCTTTAGCCGCGATCGACGCAAACGAGGTTCAACACCATGTCCAGTATCATCGTGGTCTCTGATCCTCCGCACTTCGATCCCGAGGTCGGCTCGACGGTGCTTCTCTGTACGCGAGGTCCGTATTCGACGTATTCAATCAACAGGTACTCCACCTTCTTCTTATGAACAGCTATCCGTACCACGTGGATCCATGGAGAGGCGAAGGCATTACGCGGTTCGATCGAGCGGCTCTTGCTTTGGGCAGCGATACGACGATTGCAAGAGGAAGTCATCCCCAGTTGGACTTGATAACCCGATGACCACAACCTTCCACTCTAGGACGACGGGTATTAGCTAGCGTAAACTCCGAAGAGGGAGGAAAAGCTAGAAGACGGACTTAGGAGAATCGGAGAGTGGATATGCGACGACATGAGGAAGGTGAACAAGACACAATGCTCAAACAACGACAGGAGCAGGATATCTCATTACCTTTGCTCAAACTATTTTAGCTCGACTGAATAGTCTGCAATGCACATTTCGATACTCCAGGACAGCTTCAGACTTTGGTATATCCAGTTCTATGGCAACTAAGTCGCAATAGCACCAGATACAGAAGCGTAAGGGTACCAAACTTCGTGTTCAGGTTGCAGGTGGCGAGATCATTTTCCTCAGTATTGAGTAGCTGTAGCGTTTCAGTTGCACTCTCTGGCTAAATCTGAACCTCACCGTTAAGATCGCAGTCCAGCCACGTCACAGAGCCAGCACCCGATTCAAAGAGCTCGAGCCCGTCTTCCCGTAGAGCAGAAAGTGCACAATACACTGACGACTTCGAGTCTAGTGAAGAATACTGGGAACTACGCTGCGCGGCATGAAATTAGAAGATGTACACTCGCATGGGCTTCAACAGTGCGAGGAACCGAGGAATCAGACACGTGGATCATGTTGCGCGCACGTCCAAGTATATCTCATTGCGTGATTGGTGGCATTTCAGTAAGCAGTGTTGAATTGTTAGGACAGTAGTATCGTAAGACAGCCGCAACGATAAAAAGAAGGGATGCGGATTCAGAGAAGTAAGCGTCATGATTCTCGTCTTCTTGAACTGTGTACCTGGGCAGGTTGAGAGGAAAGTATAAGATGCATGCACTTTAGTTTGGAGGATGCTGTGTATGATTAGGAGCTCATATAGAACCTGGCAGAGTGCGATATCTCGCTCGCACGTGTGCTCATACATGAAGCATAACTAGTGTTCCATCTCATCAACATCATCATCGCCACCAGCCTCATCATACTCAACTTCGGCTGTGTCGCCCTCCTCATAGCCTCCCCCCTCGCCATCTTCGTCTTCGCTGTCAGAGCCTGAACCCTCACTCTCGCCCTCACTTCCCGGATCAAAGTCATCGTCCTCTTCTTCATCGTCTTCCTGGTCCTGTAACTCCCTCTCGGCCTTCTGCAGCTCGCTCTCCTCTTCCTCACCAGCAGCCTCCTCTACTGCCGCTCCGTTCTCCTTCTTGCCGCCCACCTTGTTTACGTTAAGCTTCTTTGCGCGTCTGTCCGCAGCCAGACTAGCATCCTGCAGTCCGTGTTTCTGGACGTATTCATTTATGCCGGCAAAGTCTTGTTGATCGAGCATGCCAAATTCGATGTCGCCTGTTGGTGTGGTGAAGACGATGTTGAAGGTGTTGCGCAGGACGGCGGTGTAGGATATGCTGTTTATAGCGGCGAAGTCGAAGAATGCGAGAGGCTTCTTGAAGCCGTAGAGGATACCTACCGAGGTGAAGAACAGGTAGCCTAGAGCATGTTAGCAGAAGTTCTGTGTCGTGATTTTCGTGTGTATGACGCACCTTCCTTGCTTCCCCTATGTGCCTTGACGTGGTATGCCTTCTCACCCTTCCTGTGACTTTCTGGTACGGCGCTGGCGAATTCGTCGGCATCTGGGAAGACAACTTCTTTTCCTGTCCCAGCTTGTATCAGGCAATGATGAATCGCCTCAGCCATCGGTCCTGGTCCTGGATCTTCGCCTTCGACTATGTTCTTGCCTGTCGCCTCCTCGAACGTCCATACTATGGGCTCTGGTGGTGATGCCTTTAATTCGTCTGGCACGGGCGCCACTCCATCGCCGTGTAGTGGTATGACGATGAAATGGTGCTGCTTCTTGGCCTTCTCGGGTATAGGCAAACAGAAGACCTGGTCGACGTCTTTCCACGCAATGGCAAATTCGACGTTGCCATTGGCGCCTATGGCTCTTATGCCGCCATCCTTCTTGTCGAGCAGTTCGAGAGTGAACTTCTTTCGCTGGGGTATGGCGACGCTGACGGCTGGGTATGTCTTGAATGCTTTCGTCGCAGTACTTGTGAGACTACCTCCTGACGCTGATGCGCCGTTCTGCGGGGGGTTGCTCTCTTCGATCTTGCGTTTCTTTGTTGCTGGCTCGGCAGCAGGTTGCGAAGTTTGATTAAGAATGTAAGTCGAAATGTCGCGGAAAAGAGTACTTTGCGCGGGGTTCTGGTCTGAGAGGAAATCAGTAATAGTCGGGAGTCGAATAGAGACCACATACCTATCGCGGCGTGTACGCGCTTCCGCAGCTCATGGTTGCTAGCGAAAGCGACATCAATTTCCTGTGGATGCGGTGCGAGAGTCGGGGCAGCTGGCGCGGGTACAGGCGCAGGCGCAGGCGCAGGCGGAGTTTGCACGAGTACTATGGGTGCCGATGGCTTGTTGTTGAGCGCTGTAAAGGCCATGGCGTGTGGTTAAGGGGATTGCGTGTTGTTGGCCGACATGCCTTGCCAACGCGTCGAATCGCGACTCCTCGACAGTTAGCGCTCGGGCATGTCTGACATCACCACCGCCTTTCACCCGCCATCACCACACTCTTGTTGTCGACATATCATATCTACGTCCACAACGCGCGCCTATATCCTGTCGTGTCTTGTCACTAATTCAAACACTTTTTTTTTTTTTACCCCCATGGTATGCCACGGCACCCACCACGTCATGTCATGACATGCCCATTGGCAAAGCTCCATTAGACTTCCCGCTGTCATATACATGACGCGCCATCTGATCTATCCGGCGATTACTATATTGGCCCATCATAGTAAGAGCGACACGCGTCCTCTCGATGCAAGCCATCCTGCGGGGGATCTACACTCCATCGCGCCGTGTCCCATGCAGCACATTAGTCTATCAGCAATGATATGTGATCAAATAATGCCTCAGGCGCTTTCGGACTACGCGAACACCCAAGAAAGTTCTCTAACGCTTATCAGAGTGCGTTATTGCGACGCGGGAGAACCATCATCGGTGCAGTGGGCGGGTCGTGCGCGTTGCGCATCTCTCACACTTCCTGTCGCGACACATGCTAACAGCCAATACACGATGACCAGACCGTTTGACACCTGTCAGTCGCATTGCGATTCATCCAGAACAAGCCGGAGATGTACTCGACCGTTCAAGCAAGTCCTTGCTAGGTACCACCAAGGACCCTTCCAGCATTGACAGAACGATAAATCTCTCAGCAGAGATTATAGGTAAAGTAATCACAGTGTGGGCGACTATCCAAGCATGCAACTCTTGGGACGAATGCCTCGGCGGTGACCAGATGCTATGTAACTCTACCATGTCTCGTTGCCATCAGTTAGTCCACGTATAATTCTTCCATCCATAGCTCGCTCATATCCTATCATTACCCAGCCGGGAAAGGTAGAGATAATACCACAACCAATATGACGAAAGTCAACTTTACCCTCCCACCGGCAGCCGACAAAGTCACATCGCTCTTCCATTCCAAGAAACATGTCCCACCAGTTTTCAATCAGCCACTCAATACTAGTTCATGCCCGCATCATCGTATTGCAAGGCTATTGTACAGCGTCTTCCTTTCCTTGTTACTCATAATCGCCATCCCAGTCATCACGCTCAAGGCGTTGACCTATAGCTTCATCGAAGACAACCGTCGGACGGGATTCACCTTCCAAACTACAAGAAAAGATGGCGAGCCAGGCGACGCCATCATCATGGCCGCTCTACCGAGGATGCTCTACGCAATACCAGCCAAGTTGGCCATTATCGCTGCTACCCTTAGTATATGTCTGGCTGCAGCGCACATCGGACTCGTAGTCACGGACTGGAAAATGGGCAAGCGGGTACGCACAGTTGCCATATAGTAGAGGTGTTTAATGCTAATGACTCGATAGACACAATCATACGCCTTCCGTCGCAACATAATGTTCCTGCACATCACCAACGCCATTCTCGTTCTCTTCGCTCTAGTCTCCATCTTCGTCACCCACAAAAACACCTCGCATTTCCGCGAGGGCTTCGTCAATTTCCGCGCTTCTCGCATGAACGATACAGCTGCAACCCAAGAGACCTTCTTTCGCTACAACTTTGGTACTTTCGATCTCGAGACTTGGGCGTGCGAACTGCAAGATGTTGGAGGTGCTGCCATGGTGCGAGAGGATTACAGTAAGCAATGCGCAGTTGAGGTTGCCGGTCGTGCCGTCATGGTGCCTTTTATGGTCATTGCTTGGGCTGTGGCTGCAGTCGGCCTTTGGGGCTTTGTGGGAGGCGGACGCAGAGGGCCGGATGGTGAGCGTATGAAGACTGAGGAAGTCGGCCTTGAAATGGGTAAGATGAATGCTACGGACGACTGAGCTGTTTGCCGTTGCGAAATTTCCTTCTCGGCATGTCTGGTGTTTGGTAATGGTCTCTTTGCGTCTTTACTGCTAATGTCGTTTCTTCGTCTCGTTACTTCGCCCTCACACGACAGCGATGATACCCTTAGTTACTACTGCTTTTCACATGCAGCCTTTTTGCTGGTCAAATTTGCAGTCTCCTTTGCTTTTCCCAAGTCAAACGTCGCCAAGTGCTGGGGCGTTTCATATTACTTTTATCGCAAAGCATAATGTCAAGTTCAATATACATCAGCTTTTTATCTCATTGTTGCTGTGTCTGAACCACTTCTCTTTCTGATGCGTTCGCTCTATGAGACAATAGCGATAAGTGATCATCATAGAGTTGTCGACAACAGTGGTCTGGTTTTGCACTGCGGTTTTCAAGGTGGGTGGGCGAAACACGTTCCCCTCCAACACACCACGGCGATCACGATCATGCCCTGAAGACGGATACACGACAAACAAGATTGTTTGGATTTGGATATCGATATCAAGAATAAGTCGACATTATCCCATACCCTTTCCCACCCATCACCACTGACAGTGCGAATGGGAAATACAGTTCCAGCTCTCACCAATAACAGAAAGCTGGGAATCGTAAATGTAAGCGAGCTCGTCCCATCCACATTCTCCCCAAACTAGCCCTCCAAACCATTCCCCAATAAGCGGATTTGTCCTGCACCCTCACCATACACGCACGCACACACAAAAGGCAACTCAGCCCATCGTCACCCTCGAGTGAGAAGCGAGCGAACCATAGCTACTAGGAGAAAACACCGGAGCCACCGTTGGAACAGCAAGACTCGGCACTTCTGGCGTCGCTTGGAGCGTTACGTCTCGTTTCATGGTTTGGTACACAGTCTTGATGCGAAGGGTGGGTTGCGTCGTGGGTGCGGCCTCACCACCAGCATCGTACACGGTCTTAATGCGAAGAGCTGCCTGGGTGGTAGGTATGGCTCCGCCACCAGAAGCGATCGATGCACCAGTTGCAGAAATGCCCGGTGTGTGTGTCTGCTTCATCCTGCCCTTGACGGTCGTCGTCCTAGATGTGACGCCCTTATCGAAGCACGAGATGCCGTGTTGACCTGCTTTACCATTTCCACCGCAGAAACACTTCTGTCGCCCATTCTGGCGATTGTGTTCCTCTTCAAATTTCTTCATGTTCTCGTCTTTTTCGGGAGTGGGTTCCTTGTCTTTTGCTGTCTCGCCACCTGAGGTTTTGCCGTCTCGGCCTTTGTCGTCTGCAGTCGTGCCATTTTGAGGTTCATGGTCTTGAATGAAGTCCGCGTATTCGTCCTCGTCTTCACCGACCTCTTCTTCCTCCTCGTATTCGTCCTCATCTGAAATCTCGTCCTCATCAGGGTACTCGCAGATGTCATGCGCTGATTGCTCAAAACACCAGTCATCACCCGCGTAGCAGCCGTGTTCGCTGACTCGGACGGATGAGTCAACGCTGTATTCATAGTTCTGCTCGTGGATCACGTAAACGGTGTCGACGATGCAGTATGGTCCGTTGCACTCGCCCTGCCGCGTTATGTTCTTGGGAGTGTTCTTGGGGTACCGTGTTTCGTGAGCGACGAGTTCAGATGTAGCTTGGACGATGGGCTCTCGGGTGGGTGTTGGGGTGCAAGAGTTGGGTGTAGATGAAGCTGATGAACTTGTCTCTGGCGGATCGCTGAGCTGCGGTTGCCCTAGTGGGTGAGACTTGTGCGATTTGGGCTCGCAGCCTCCATTCCAACCCTCCTTCATGTGCTTCGCTGGCTTCTCCTCTTCATCAAGTCTCAGTAACGCCTTCCAACTGGCGCCCAACTTGTCGCAGCTTTTGCACTTCTTCCCGTAGTTGTCAAAGTTATACAGCCCGCCGTCCTTGATAAACTTCTTTGTGTATGCGAAGGTCCAGTTGGTAGGTTGATCCCAGGATGTTGCATCTGTCGAGTTGGGACCATCTCATTGGCAAGGAGCGTTGCTGTTCTTCGTGCTGTTCACGTCGGAGATTGCCTCGCCTAGCCAGCTGTGACATATCGGAATGTCAAAGCCATCAGGAACGTTGCCGTAATCCGTCAGATGTGGTATTGCTCCTGAGGCAAGATCATTCGTGGGATTTAACTCAGATGGGCTTGTGGCGTTCACCCCTTCAGCATATACCTCTGGTGGTTCAGGAGCTGTAGGCTCGTCGCGGCATCCGAGTTCCTCTTGCTTGTCACGATGCGGGTACCATACCTCCCCTCGCCAAAGCGCGGATCTAACTACGTCAGTCTCGTAGAGACCATGAAATCCCTCTTCGCTTGTGAGGAATTCCCATCCTGGAGGACTTCGTGTCTTCTTATCGTCGTAGTTGGACATTGCGTAAGTCCAGTATGATCTGTTGGGACGTTCTTCAAGGCACACTTTGTTGGACCTTGGTCCCCGGTTGTCTTGGTCGCAGTTTTGACCAGAATGAGTAAGACTCTCAACGATGTATACGCCCTCAGTTTTCCTGTCAAAATTAGCCACTACTCACAAGATGTGGTTGGAAATGCAGCACATACCAAAGGGCGCTTATTATGGTAGCGTAGGACTTCATCCCAATTACATATTGAATCCAGGCCCGAAAGTAAACGTTGGCACCAAAGAAAAAGTCTTTTTCGAATAGATCGACGATGTTATGACCATTGTGCGTTTCGTAGCCCAAGGAAAGGAGTGCCATCCCTTCCAGCACTTCGTCAACTGCAAAGGTGTCGAGCTCAACCAAAGCCGCACGTACAGAATCCAGAGTCTTTTCGAACCCGTGGCTGTGTATCACTAGCGTTTCTTCTCGGACATGTATATCGGCTCTGACTTACAGATCTTTCTTGTGGTTGATCTCTTTGACCACTTCCTTGGTCAAACCTTGCATACCTAGCCAACCTCCGCTGGTAATTGTCCACAGCTCTATCCCGTGTTAGACAAATGCTTCGCACTTGCGATCAAAACTTACTCTGTGAGTTTTCGATTGACTTTTCGCGAAGTAGGCCATCGCCGGGTTTCCTGCGGCTCGCAAATTTTGCAAGCCTGCTAGCGTTTGGGAATTTGTTACTCATCGCACTAAGACCCCGCTGCCATTTATTGGCAAGACTTTGTGCTCTAGGGAACTTGTTGAACATAGCTGTAAGAGTTCCTGGCCTATAATTCAGGATGTTGGCAGCCGTGGTAAACAGTTGGAAGACAGCCGTGATGATGCTAAAAGCCAGTTCCATTTGTTGTATGCGTTTCTGCTTTTTCTCCTCCTTCTTGACTGCTGCATCCTGCTGCTCATCTGCATATGTGAACATTGCTGTGAGCCGATCCAAGTCCTCGACGATGTGCCTGTAGTGGTCTTGGGTCGCTTCACTCCTGATGTGAAATGAATGGTCGAGTCCAGAAACAGATTCGAAGAACAACATGGCTGCCCGTCTTTCATCGGCAGTGTTGTTCATACCAATATCATTGCAACTTGGGGACTAATAGTGCCATTAGCGCACGTAGACTTCGAAGCCAAAGTAGAATACTCACTCTGCACATGCCGAGGCCATCGCAGAGCATGCTACTAGGTGGCACACTGGGGGCGTATCGCTTTGCCATATATGCAGGAAACGTCAACTCGTCGAAAGCAAGCTTATATTTGCTAGCCTGTAGTCTCTTGTAGGTTCGGAAGTGTTTCCTCAAAAACTTCGCGTCGACGTGCCTATGTCTTCTCCAAAGCTCTTCGGTGATCCTGGGAAGGCCTGGACAACCACTTATCCATTCATGTGCACCCTGATCTTCATTGAAGTTACAATAAGGATTGTGTGCACAATCCAGGTTATCGCGGTCCGCCTGTGAGAATTCGAGTCCCTGTGAAGTGAGATTCGACCAAGCGACGCTCGTAGATGCATTGACGACATCGAAGATGTGAAAGGTGGCTTGTATCCACGCAAAGAGTCGCATGATAGAAAGCTTCTATCCGCTCAGTAAGACTAGTGAGAAACGACTTCACGGTTGGAGAGGTATTGACCAAGTATTGATGGAGTGGAACTTGCGTCGCTACCCCCGTGTGTTGGTAGGAGTAGGACGGGATTCAAAGCAGATGTTGAAAACAATCACCACTAGTAAGTTACTCAGCGAGTGTTCTTATACTTGCGAGCTCTTCCAACGAACAGTATGTATTTGCTTAGAACGTCAACACATTACCCAGGTATGAGTCGATCTGATCGAACAAGGGCAATCTTCAACCACACATCACGATCATGAGCTTGAGAGCCAACGTAACATCATTGTTCGCTGTCTACTCAGTGGCTCTCTCCCTGAGGGGTTCATCCACTATGACTAGATACGACGACAGTGCTAATGAGGTTTCAAGGCGCCCAGAGAACTAACCCCCCTTCTCTGACTAGCCTTTCTTGTTATGGCGAGGAGCACATATCGAAGATGGATGAGAGTGCCTCTCTTGATATGAAGGGTACTTCAATCAAGTTTAGAGTGCCGAACCGTATCGTTACTTTCTGACTTCCCTCTTTTGGGAAATATTCCCAAGCTTTGCTCAAGTTCTGCTTCATGAGTAGGTCATCAGGCAACAATTTGTACATGTTTTGGAATATGGACTAAGTTTGATGAGAAACCGACAGGGCAAATATCTGCTTAAGATCATCGAGCCTACAGGATTCGCATACTATTACATGTTCAACTTGTTACAAGTACATCATCGGGTAATCTGGAGATATGCGGTCGTCACCACCTGCACCGTCAGAGTAACACGTAATCATTTTTCTATCCGTCCGAAAACCCGGTATCCCCAATAAACAGACTTGACGCAATCGTTCTAGCCCTCTAAGCCGTTTCCGTCGATAAACTTCACCTTCACCTTCATCAGCGACGAGATTCGCATCAATGTAGCTGTCATGTCTGCTGTCATTAATGATCTCAGGCGCTGCTCTGCTTCAGCACAAGTACAATGATCGGTTATTCTCATAACTCCAGTCGTTATGATAAGTCAGCCTTAAAGCGACCGAGACCCCGACCGCATTTAGACAACGAAAGGCGATCTGATTCGTGTGTGATTACCACTGCATGTTGACTAGTTCTGATCGAGAACCAAGGCATATCCAAGTCCGTACTCGCCCGCTGTACTATAAGCCGCTTCGACGAACCTCCATTGGGGCGGATGATCGGTTGGGGAAGCGAGAGGATTACAGCTACGAACGATACGAGTTCATTCGACCCAGACTCTCAATTCACGGGTCTCGAATTCCGAAAGATGGGGCCGGTGGATAAGAATTCCTATAAGAATGAAGTCTAGTTGGACCATAAGTGATTGCCAACCCACATTTCCACTTTAAGCCTTCATTCGATCCACTTTACAACCACGTTCAGCAACTACAATCCTCGCACGGAAGTTACCAGCAACAGCTCTTCATCATACCCTACCATGTTCCTTCAACACTTTCTCGTACTCTTCTATGTGTTCATTGCCGCCACTGCAGGCATAGTCCCTCTTGTCAACACTGCATCATTGGTATGACTTCGCTATCTACTATCTTGTGGTTCCATTCTGACACTCATACTTTAGCAGACCGCCAACGCTGCGTCTGAAGCGCATGCATCCGCGGCCACTTTCGTTCCTGTAGTCAGCAGTTCTTTCCACTTCAAGGGTGATGATTACTGATTCGTCCCAGGCTGCTCGACAAGATTCCTTGAGCGATGAACAAACCGCTATGGACAACTTAGATGCTAACACCTTTGTCCTCTCCGCAAACGACCCCCAAGAACCGCAGGCGAGGTACAGAGAGTATACACTTCAACAAGACCTTTTAGCGTGCAACAAGCAGTACGGGGTTGACCCAACTCCAATCGCCAGCCAGTCTTCCATCGGTACGACCCCGCTTAAGGACGTCAGGTTCACACAATGCCAACAAGCCCTCGTCGAATGCGCCCAGAAGGCTCTAGATGAGCACAAGTTGTCCAGCGAGAGCTGGCCTCTTGCCGACCCCTTGGAGAGGCCCGTCTTGAGGACCAACATGCTCGAACGCGGCATGGTCAAGTGTCTCCGTGTAGCCGCCTCAGACACCAAGAAAGTCTTCACGCTTTCCGACATGACAGAGAAAGAGTTCGAGGTTTACGGAACAGTTGCAATGTGCAACAAACATCTCGTCTTGTGCTTCGAAGACATCTCAGGACTATATGACGACAAGGTAGCTGAGTGGGACGAAGATCACCCTCAGTGATCAGTGGGCCTCTCTGTTCCCATGGCACCGGCAACGATACCGCAATCCGGCACACTCTCTTGTGGTGAGACAAGATGGTGGTGAAAGGGTATCTGGCGCATATTAAAGATCATTTGAAGGACGGAAGGACGCTCATTAGGGAACATGTACTCTCCTCCAATGCCTTAGCAGTCATCACGTTGTTAGGGAATTCCCCAACTCGTAAGCTGTCCATCCAATGATATGGTTCTCTTCGTACCTGATACCGGTATCACTGTTTTCATTACGTGTTCGATGTTGTGATCTCACAGCCTGTTCATCATGGCACCTGCATCAACTTAAAGGATGACAAGTGAGCTGTACCCCCCTTTTTGATGTCTATCGTGAACTCATTGTAAAATACTTTGCCCTGCGTCATGTCGCAGCATAGGCTCGTCGTCCCAATTTTGCTTTTGCCAATCTTTCTTGCCATTCTTGGCTCAGGGGCGCCGTTTGCTTTTGCGGCAATCTCCACTGTGTCCCTGTTGAACATCAATGCACCCCGCAAACTAGCTGCAAGTTCGCAAAGCTAGGTGTCTTTGAAACTGTACCTGCGTCTTTTGGTGAGTATGCATTGAGGGCACTACGGGTAGGGCTTGTTTGCCTCAAGTGGGCCCCCTTGAGAAGATCATGGGGATCCTCCACATTGAAGTTTCGCATCCAGAACTGCTCTGCTTTAGGAGGCGAAGCTTCGTCATCGGAAATGGTCAGTTGAAAGTATACGTATTTCGCGCGGAGTCAGACCCAAACGACGAGGTCATGACGATGCGCTGCGCGAAGGATCCAGGTCGATGTGCAGCTAGAGTATGAGAGCACTGTGAAGACTGGGTTGTCTGAATGACGAACCATGGCCACTTTGTACTTACAATTAGAGACCTCCTGCAACGATTGCATGATGACTTTGTTCTGGTCGGGACAAGCAAACAGGCATCGCGATCGGATGATGCGTATAGACTATCACGCCAGCTGTACCTCCTCTCACGCTAAGCCTCGCCCTCTTTCTTTTTCTCCACTTTCTCATCGCCAACATCGTCCACCAGCTTTTCGGAAAAGCTGAGACGTCACTTCACATCATGTTCCATTCCTGGCATCATATTCACCTTGCAAAGGAATCGATTCATCAGGCGTCTCAAATGTCGCTCAGGTTGTCTCGGCAGAGATCAGTGATCTGGCAATACCGCTCGGCTCCCCAGCGTCATCACCGAGCACCGATCATCTATCGCTGGCTGACTTTGCATAATCTTGCACAGAACACGAGAGTTACTGCAGTGCAAGCATGCAGGATAGTGAGGCTACCCACCTCTGACAGCTCAGGGTCCATTAGACTCTTATTAATAGACGCCATCGGATGAGCAAGAAAAGTTTGTGGCGTAGAGCCAAGCCGTACAACGTCGGTGTTTTAGAAGATGGCGCTCCGATGCTTTTGGAGGTTGTGGATGGTGTGTGAGAAAGACGTCGCATTCGTCAGAAGTCATCGCCGTCTTACTGCACCGTTGCGCTTTGCTGGTCGTGCTGCGGATGCGACTGCGGAATGTTTCTTGGTCTACTAGATGTGTTACTGAGATGTGCTTCTTGTTTTGACTGTTAATGCGAAGAACTGAAGCATACTCATGCCTATAATACTCTTCACCCCTATAGCCCATAGCCGTATATCTCTGAATTTTGTTACTCGCTCATCACCTTGGACCTCTCGTACATTTGGCTGCAAGCAATATATCAGGCTTCAGCGCACACGCCCCACATTTCCGGATTGATATCCACGGCTTACAGTCGATATTGGGACAATGGCGGCACCTCCCCCGTATATACCGAAGTTCCGAGGGGCGCGCCCAGCCTATTCCATCATATCAACGCTATCGTCTCGTCCGTCCACTCATGAGCTCACCGAAGTGAGATGGCATGGGCGCACCGATGCTGAAGAACGCGACCTGATCTCTAATATCCTCCAAGATTTGGCCGATAACTGCGAAACGGCGTTTGCTCGAGCACACACCGAAGCACAAGAAGGCACCGCCGCGTATATCTCTTACAACGCAAGAGAAGAAGATCTGGCTCAGTCAAAACCATATCAGCAGAGACGAGAAGTCGCTACTTCATACACTACCAATAACTTACGAGAAGATCTACACGAAATTCGACCCTTCCTTCGGGAAAGCACTCTAATGGCGTTAGAGGGAATACTGCGGCTGAATGAGGCCAACGAAGCGAACGGAGCCGGACACCGCAACACGATAAGAAGAGTTTCAACATCCGAGGACGGCGACCATGTGCCAGTGATAATGGATCCATACCAGGCCTCAAATTATTCCACCCCCACAAGCTTCAAATTCGACGACGACGTTATGGACTCACCTCTCAGTCCACCACTGAAAAACATGCACAGAAACTTCCACAAAAGTCATCTTTGGGATGCGAGTTCGGCGAACGATGAGCCTCTCAGTCCGCCGATAGTAGCTGACATCGAACGGCAAAGAGGAGCGAAGACGACGCCATCTCCATACCCATCTACAGCAAAAACAGCAGTCATAATGCTGTCACTATACATCTCGATCTTCCTAGTCGCTCTCGACAGGACCATCATCGGCCCAGCGATACCTGCCATAACAAACGAATTCGACAGCATTGGCGACATTGGATGGTACGGTAGTGCGTACATGCTCACAGCAGCCGGCTTCATTCTGCTATACGGAAGGATATACACCTTCTTTCCCACGAAACCAGTCTTCCTATCCGGCATTTTTCTTTTTGAGTTGGGGAGCATTGTTTGCGGCGCAGCACGCAGCAGCAACATGCTCATCGTTGGACGCGCTATTGCAGGCCTAGGAAGTAGTGGTATCTTCACCGGTGCGATCTTGATCATGCTCAACACAGTGCCGCTTGCCAAGCGGCCCATGCTGCAGGGTCTCTTTGGCGCATGCTTCGGCGTTGCAAGTGTGGCTGGTCCCTTGCTAGGCGGAGCGTTCACCAGCAGCAGCGCAACTTGGAGGTCAGTAATACGCTTTGACGAATCGCATGTGAGATATATACTGACTTTATACCTCGCAGGTGGTGCTTTTACATCAACCTACCACTCGGTGGCATTACCATCCTTGCAGTATGTTTTTTGCTAAACCTCGAAGAAAAGAAGCCGCAATTCGAGAGATGGGGAGAGACGATAAAACATCTGGACCCGCTGGGTACCGCATTGTTCCTTCCATCGATCACCTGTCTCTTGTTGGCCCTAGAGTGGGGTGCAGCGGAGTACCGTTGGAACTCACCACGTATCGTTGCGCTTCTCATCGCCTTTATAATTCTTCTAATAGCCTTCATATTTTGGCAATTCGTCACCCGAAACACCACGGCGACGTTGCCAGCACGCATCGTCTTCCAGAGGAGCGTCGCATTCGGAAGTGCCTCACAGTTCTGCGTAGGCGCGACCATGCTCACGGTGTCCATTTACATCCCTCTCTGGTTCCAGGCCATCAAAGGTGCCTCGGCCATGCAATCCGGTATCAACACCATTCCCCTTGTGCTCTCAGTCGTCGTCGGCTCGATCATGTCCGGCGGTTTTGTACAGCGCATCGGATACTACACTCCTTTCATGATTCTTGGCTCTCTGTTCATGGCCATTGGTGCCGGCCTCATCACCACATGGTCCGTGAATACCAACAACAGTATCTGGATCGGGACCCAGATTGTTACGGGCTTTGGGGTCGGTTGCACCATGCAGCACCCAAATATAGCCGTACAAACCGTGCTAGATAAACCCGATGTTCCCATCGGTACGGCAGTCCTCTCGCTTTTCCAGACGCTCGGTGGAGCAGTCTTCACAGCTGTGGGACAAAATCTCTACATAGACAAGTTCTCTGCCGGCCTGGAACGAATCGGAGGTCTAAATCCTCAACGCATCTTAGCCGCAGGAGCCACGGACCTGACGACGGGTTTTACTCCAGCAATCAAACGAATGATACTGGCAGCCTACAACGACTCGCTGACTCATGGGACATTCTTTGCGGCACTCATCATCGCTTGCCTTGCAATACCAGCTGCTCTAGGCATGGAATGGCGCAGCGTGAAAGAAAAGTCGGACACGCCTGTACAGCGCAACGATGAGAAGCGGGACCAACAAGCATACCAGCCCCGCAGTATCTTGAAGACTCCAGGCACTGGTGCAGGTCGACAAGAAGCGAACAAGGTGTCGTTGAAAGCGCCACCTCCAGCTTGGGTGAAGACGTTCCGACAAAGCGGTCAATTTTCGTCGTACTTAACGGCGAAGATCAACCCCGATCTCCGTGATCAGTTAGGCGCGGGTGGAAAGCAGGATCGTAGGTGACGAAGCGATGGATTTCTTTCCGGAATTAGATCTATGGATGAATGCGAGGTCTTCTAGCGTGTGATGATGATAGGGCAGATGCCTCACCGCGTCGTATCTCTGCCAATAATGCATAATGTATTAACTTTGACAACCGGTTGAACTGTATCTTTTGCTGGTGAAGTGCAATCTTTGGCCCTGACTCTTTTCGCGCAAGACTGGAAGATGATCAAAAGCTTCTGGGATAGCCGTGCGTCATCCTGGCTCTTTCTGGGGTGCACACCTCGGAGCTCATCCGCGCAGCTAATCAAACACGAGAATAAGCGAAGCCACCATGACATGGCGCAGATCATCCCACGTCTAAGATGATAAACAAGCAAAGCCGAGCTTTAGCGAAGCTTGATAACCAAATGCATCTCCTGATCCCACCCCTACGAGACCATTTCCGGTGCCTTTACATGATCGAGGACTGGTATCAGTTTCGCTATCGCATTACGAGATACAACTGTTCAGTAGGTGCAGACGCCATGTTGCTGTGTAGCCGTTTCCGTCGCGGTTGAAGCGAAGCTCGGTGGCTTGGTACGAAAATAGGTGCGGCCATCCTGGTCAGCTCCGATATTGTACGTACACTATTGGCTGTTTACGGATCCAAAGCCTGCTTACACCGACCGTCACGTCGTATCCGTCTGCTGTGCAAGCAGTATTGACCAAGAACACGTCTCGCAACACGTCAAAGGCATTGCTGAACGCCTCGTTTCGCTATGCAAAGGTGGTCAGCATATTGCAACTAGCGGGAGGTTGCGCCTGCTATGTCAGAGTCTCGAACGCATTCACCGGTCCGACTCCGCGAAGGACCGAACGTAATCTGGATAACATCGCACCTCTTACGGTTCCCCGCAGCTGTCGCGAGATGTAGCATGGCGTGGCCATGAAGCTGGGTCGGGCGTGAGTGTTGCACAGCGATAGTCGAAGGTTTCATTCGTATTTTGAGCTGAGGCTGACCAGCCCACGGTGCAGTAAGAATGAGCCGCAGCTGTGCTACACGGCTCATACCGATCGCTGTCGTTTCGGAGATCATAGAGGAGAGACGAATATGATCGACGCGGCTTCCAGAGAGGGGCACGAGTTTGCATGTGAGCCTCCCAGATGTTTGTATAAGACTCCATACACCAAGGTGTCCTGAACGTCATCCAAGCCTGAAGCCCTATCTTGCTGCTTTCAACCTCCTCTTGTGCAACGATAGTAGAATTGAACCGCACAATGGCATCCCGAAGCGTGCACATCGTGCTGAGCGTAGCATGGCAGGATGCTGGAGACACCACACGTGCCATTGCGATGGCTGTCGCTTTGCGGGACATGTGTCCGCCCGATATCGACCTAAAGATCGACTTCCTCTCTTGCGGCGCGCGGTTCGAATATCAGATCACAGACGCTGGGTTCAACATCGTCCCAGCTCAACCACGCGTGAAGGGTATATCTGTAGCGCACGACCTTGGATGGGACTGGCCTGAGTTTTTCGGATCGGAAGAAATTGCGAAGTCTTTCATCGACGGCCAACTTGCGGCATTCAGAGAATTGAAACCCGACATTGTGTTCCACGGCATGTGGGCTCCAGCTTCTATCGCTGCACGACTCCTGGGCATTCGGACAATCAACTTTCTTCCAGTGCCATTGCATCCTGGAGCTTTTGCACATGGCTTGATTCGCGATCTTCCGGATATGATGCCCTTGTTCACAAGGCTTCCTCGACCGTTCCGGCAGCGCATGGCATGGTGGGGTAGTGGTCTGATGATCAACGCTCCTATTTTCCAACAGAAGCGCCTTGGAGCTGCGGCTGCTGCCTGTGGATGGCCAATCAAAGGTCCCATCTCACTTTTCGACATGAACATGGCCGACCTCAACTTGGTTAACGACCATCCCATATTTCACCAAGAATATTTGCACCGCATCCCAAAGAACATCGTCCTTACAGGTCCCTTGTATGCGCGAAACGACTCAAAGCTGGACGAAGACATCGCAAGTCATCTGACAAAGGGGTCTGGCCCGTCCATCCTAGTTACCATGGGAAGCTCAGGAACAGAAGAGTTCTTGTTCGAAGCGATCAAGGCTCTGAGGATGAACCCTGAAGACAACTGGAACGCAGTCGTGCTGGCTTCAAAATCGATCTGCGACATCGGCAAGGCCAACGAAATTGCGGGCGGAGACGCACGCCTGCTGGTGACTGATCGGTTCATCCCAGCACCCGCCGCCAATGCGCTTGCCGATTTGATCGTAACACATGGAGGTCAAGGTACTGTGCAATGCGCCTTGGCGGCAGGAAAGCCTATAGTCGGTGTTGCGCTACAAGTCGAGCAGCAAACGAACTTAGACAACGCCATGAATGCTGGAGCAGGTATCCGTGTGCAAAAACAGTCCTGGAAAGCCAAGAATATTCGCAACACGGTTCTGAAGGTGCTGAATGATCCGTCGTATGCCGCGAAAGCGAGGATGCTAGCGGATACCTTAAATTCGATGGATGGCGCGAAGACGGCGGCGGAGGTGATGTGGAAGTTTATCGTCGAAGAACAGACAGAAAAGGTTAAGCTTCAGGCTCCATGAGATTGATGAGTAGGCGCGCGAAGATATCATGACGTCGACGAGCCATTTTGGAGGCTGGGAGCGAAGCGTATCGATTGGTCAGATGATCGTGGCTTTGCCGGCTCCTGGTAAGTGGCATCGTGTTATTCCTTTCATTCTGGCGTACATTAGAACATCGTAATAGCTTTCATATCTACGCGTTTTCATACATGGACAAGCACGTATAGATGTTGGGTGGAAGTGAATAGCCGGCCGACGCGTTCCGCGTCTTTAGTGGCTTGGCAATCTCTCAATCCCTAGATTCATAGCCAATTCCCAAACCCCTTTCACATCCAACACGATTCCATTCGCCCACATCTTCAAGTGTTTAATCATACTCTTACTCTTTTTCGATCTGATGCATATATGTCTTGCGACCCCACCAGTGATGCTTACCTACCTAGGTAGATAGACATGTGCTCCGGGCGAAGTGATGACACGCACTTCACCATGATACCTCATCTCTTCTTCCACACTGGTTTGCTTCGCAGGTCTGCTCATCGCCACCTCGAGCAGAGTATGTATTCAAGAGTCTGTGCTCTCTGATCGGCATTTTCGATGCTACAGTTGCTTGTCAAGTACCTAGGTATCTTTAGCTTTCCTGCACCACACTTATCACAGGTCTCGGTCGACATAATGCGACCGCTTTTGATTTATAGCTATCAAGCCTAGTGGGAAGCATGTGCAATATCGCTTTAGCCAGACAGATCTTAACACACGTTACAATTCATCCATCTTATTGACACCAAGTTCGACTCGAACGTCTGGACCCACGGCACGGTCCGCTTGCTGACGCAGGATCACGATCATGGATATCTACAACAGCCCAACAAGAATGTGTTTCGATACATGAGTGGGCGAAGGTCGCATCTCAGTCGTTTGTTGGGACACAGAAGTTACGACAGTGGTCAGAACCGATGTCGGCTAATATGAAGCTGACAACACGTGCGAGGCTCACCACTCGACAGAGCCCTGGGTGCTCGATGTTTTGGAACCAACACATATACATGCTGGGTTGAATTCTTGGACAACATCACAACGCGTTCGTTGAGCGGCACCTGTCAAATCAGCTCTTTCCAGGACAGGAATAGATAGCATGGGTCCGCAAAGTGCATGGTGGCGGAGCACAACAACAACTTCATCCAAGCCTCAATCAGGAGTACAGCAATCGGACAATCTTTTGCGTCCAGAAGCCTTATGTGAGGCTCGAGACTTACGCAACCTTACGCAGCAGCGATACACCCTGTCTGATTGACTTGATTTGAATCGACCAAGTGTGGCATCACATGATATGACCACTAACATGCGACACTTTTCGATACCAGCTTTAAGTCAGCCTCTACCCGTTTATGTTTCGGCTCGACTTACGAAAGGTATCGTAACACGACAGCGCAAAAGGAACACCAAACAACAGGCAACACGCACGCGATCAGAACACGCCAGGCAGTCTCAGTCACCTGCAGAAGTCGACCCGATCATGCATAGAGAGGACTTGAATTTCATTGCATTCATGTTCACGATTGAACAACTTAAGTGCGAAACGTTAGTAAACTGAGAGCGTTCCACTCTTGCCTGGATTTTCGTTAATGAGTGCAGATTGGACATGTTGGAATGTCACGACAATGTTCCAGAGACCCGAACCGAGACGCCGAACCCCAGAGCCTGAATCATAATACTTGCTGTATGTTTGTATAATCTCGGTTACATGGAGGATGGTGCCTGAAGGGTGAAAGAAAGCTTATTCAACTTCCCAAGTGCTTCGGTAATTGCTAAAGCATTGGTATCAGCACTTATGTGGCCAGACGTGAGGATGCTACTGAAGTTACTCATGTTACTGATTTTGTGGGATTCGGAGATTGACAGTAGATACACTGTGGTTTTTATAGCAAAGCCCTATAGCTATGCGGCTTGTAAGAGTGGTAGAGGGTCATATGGTCGCTGCAAATAAAAAGAAGATTTGGTACAGTTGCTTTACCATATGTCGCACGATTGCTCGGGCTACTAGGGAAACCCGTATAACGAGTTTCTGCCTGGACATCCAAGGCGCTCTGGAAATCCCGGCTGTGCGCCTTGGAATCATCTTCAAAGCGCTTCTCGCTGTCTGGTTCCGATATCTGCCTCTTGGCTAGGATGAATAGGTACTACAATGACATCAACGAAGATCGACTCTTATCTTCATCGCCTAAAGCGCATCCCGAAGAACTTAATACCCCTACTCAACCTCGCAGGACGCCTCTCAGCACCAACTATTCGCTATCTGTACCACTACCGACCATCCCTGAGAGCCCAGACAATTCGACTACTGCTTTAGAAACCAGTCTTGCCTTCAAGATAGCGCCTTTACCAACCTCTGGTATACGCGAGTGGAAGGCGTAGATGAGAGATCGTCCCTCCTTGCCAGTGTTACCGTTTGCAAATCTTGGTTTCCGTAACCCCGACGCCGTCCCTGCTTTCCATCGCTTCGAGTGCATCATACCCGCAAGCCTGTCCTTTGGTGTTCGGTGCCTGTGTGATAACAATGATGTTTCAGGGGTAGATTTCGGTTTGGCTGCGCTCCAGATCTTACTTTCACAGCTTACTGGTACCGACGACTATAGACCTGTCCAGGCAGTATGTGCATGAGCCAGTCAAGAGTTTACTATCCGATTTAAATGTCTCCCGTCAAACACTGCTTCACCAGGTCACCTTCGGTTGGATCGCCAATGCAAACGTAACCACCCGGACTACCGATATGTAATTCGAGCATGCGCAAGACCTGATACTAGTTGTTCGCGAAGACCGCAAACACAACCTAGTCGTATTCATTGGCCTTGCCTACTTCGGTTCTGAAGACGATGAAAATCGTTTCCAGACGTATTCAGACACCAGGTTAAGGTGCTTTCGCACTGGTGACTAAGGGTCTATCAACGAAACTGGGGAGCGTTTTGTGGTCTCTCGACATTTGGACCAGTCGATCGCGCACATCAGCGAATTTCACGTTGAGCTGGTAGATATCTCACGGACTATCGTCGACCAGGGGAGCGGCTCAGTAGCGGAGACAGTTTTGGTTTTCAAGAGTGACAATGAGCAGGACGAGCCACAGATCCAGGTTTTTGTTGTCATGAACGAGGCACCCAGCGTGAAATCGCGCAGATATCTACAAAAGTTACTCCTCGGTCTCAGCCTCCCAGTCTATATGCGTCCGACATGCGCTGTCATTTGAAACAAGCTACCTCGCACGTCTGGAGGCAAAATTGACCATCGAACGTTGATGACAGTTTCCATACCAGATACCGAAATTATCCAGGTCATGCGACTGGCGAGCCTGCCGATAAGTGACTCATGAATAAGGTCCGGGGGATATCTGAGGGTTGCACACTCGTAGATAGACAATAGAACGGATTCTAGAGGCAGCAACACTTTGGCATGATTAGACAAAGAAGTAATGTGATGTCTGTTTCGAAAGACGAGGGGCTAACAAGGCGAAGAACATGCCCCTCACACCCCCTCCAGAGCCCCCATCACCCCTCCATCTCCGCCTCACACACGACCCATTGCGGCTCGCGCCGCATGATGCATGCCACACTGATTGTATCCGTGACTAGAACACAGCCCGCCAGCTCACGACTTTCTCTTTGATTCCGGTGTCTTCTAACCCCAAGGCAGCGTATCAGCCCAACTCTCCCCACATACCCGGCCAATCAGCACCTGCCATCTTTCGCACCGCCGGCGTCACCGTACTTTTGGGCCATGCACATGCAAAACAGCTAGCTAGCGCTGCGCGGGAGCCCAAAACAACGCGTCTTCTTAAATGTTAGGATCCCCAGATCTTTTGTCGTTTGGTAACTTCCTGCCTTTTGTGACTGTGTGACATCCGCCCACTTTGAAGATGGCGGAATTAGTTGTTGCGGGCCCGCCTGCCCCACCTCCGATGACGTTCCGCGATCGGTTGACGCAGTTTAGGATCCTCGAGGAGAAGAGATGTGAGCTTATCGAGGTATGCTACTAGCTGCGTCTTGGAGGTGAGGAGAGGGTTTTGACGATGAAATAGGAACTCCTCGACAAACTCGAGAAGACAGAAGCACGCCTCGCACAATGTGAACTCGACCTTGGCTCCGAACAAAATGTCCGACGGACATTGCAGGCGGAAATAGCAGATGTCACGCGGACGATGCAAGGTCAGCTGGCAGAGTCCAAGGCAAAGGAAGAAGCTCTAGTGCAGTCACAGGCCAAACGGCCGTTCGTGCTGGTGCTTATAGACGCCGATGCGGAGGGGTTCCTGGTATGCACAACAATGCCGCTGCCGACCGTGTATTCCAACTAATGATTCTAGTTCCACGATAAATACATAACACGCAAAGCCCAAGGTGGGGAGTCATTAGCAGATGAACTAAACATACGAATTCGGGAATATCTGCGTGAACAGTTCCCAGATGATGCCGACTCGCTGGACATCATTGTGCGCGTATATGCCAACTTAGAAGGCATGGCGAACTATCTTGTGCGGCTTGACAAGGTCCGAAACCTGGGCCAGCTGCGAGCTTTCTCCACTGGCTTCTGTGGAAGGATAACCAGCTTCGACTGGATAGACACCGGGGTAGGCAAGGAAGGCGGAGCGGGACGAAAAGTTCGAGGTATGTATCCATGGATCCTCGAAGGAAAGAAACGTGAGATCGCTAACAAAACACAGAGAACCTGTCATTCTTCGCATCCAACACCCATCTACGGCACGCGATAGTCGCATGCTCACCCGTCGACTTGCCCGCCTCCCTTCTCACAACCATACCACTAGAGAAGCTAACCCTCATCGAATCCCTACCACTACCTACGTCGCTCACTACGATGCCCCTCAAGACTGCCAAATTCCACACCCTTTTCCCTCCCCCACCACCCTCCAAAGCCCCGAAACCGAGTAGAGAGCGCGGCCGCAACGACCGAGGATTGAGCGAGACCGACGTGAGACGAGGTGATAGGGAGATGCGGAGAGGAGACGAAAGGGGTGGAGGCCCACAACTACAGCTCATGGAACAAGAACACGAAGGCGGAGGCTCGACATGGCTGGTCATACAACCCGAGAGGAGTAAGAGTCAGACTGTGAGCGGCAGAGACCGAGACAGGAGGAGGGCTGGAAGCGAGGATGATACTAGCAGTTTGAGTATCAGTATCGGGCCAGACAATACTGTTCAGGTCGACAGTGGGAGGAGGCGGAGGCTGATGGGATAGTGTCAGTTCGTATGTGGAAAGCGGGATGTTCTTGTGAAAGAAAGCTGTCGCATCACGCACCATTTGTTGAGTTTGATATCATAGCATGGCATAGCATAGCGTAGCGGCATATCGTCAAAATTTTCATATTAGGTCGTCAGAGCGATTGCAAGTACGGTAGCAATATCTACAGCGTTTGTCGGAAGCCCTCTTGTCCCTCCAAGATCCTCTCGCCTCGATCTGCCTGGCGATTCGCTCGTGAGTACACCCAAAAGTTCTTAAGCACGTGGACTATGGTCAGAACTTGAGTCGCAATCACAACAGCCATGGCAGGTCTGCTTCGGTCAGCCTCGTGTTCCGGCATATCTCTGGTGGATGGAACTTACGTGTACTTTGGCGCATCTTGTTGTCGAAAGATATTCGATGCTGCAATACCTCCACAGGCTCCGCCCCCAATCAATAGCGCACTAGCAACGCTTCTCTTCATCTGACCCACGATGTTGTTATGCATATAACTCAACAAGCTGGGCACATTCGCATTCGCTCCACTAACACCTAAGAAGACTCCGGCATATCGTGCACGAGCGTTGCTGAGGAATGCCATCATGCATACTCCCAAGACAGCCCATGCACAGTTGAATATAATGATTGCACCACGCATCCTGTACCGGTCGGCAACCCATGCTGTGGCGAACATCCAAGCCGCAGCCAGCACGTATGGCGGGAAAGACAGGATCTGACTCATAGCGACGGAGTATTTCATGTCGTTGCGTAGAATGATGGGTAAGAAATACCCCCAGCTGTACGCGACGACGTTGTTGAGGAAGTAGAGCCAGGCAAACTCCCAGATCTTCCAATCGCGGAGATGCGTTGAGATGGTTGACCAGGTAAGCTTATCGGCGACAGCATCACCGCGATCGCGTTGAATACGGGCAAGAATTATGTTGGCTTCCGCAGAGGTTAAGAAAGGGCGCTTTGTTATTGGGCTAGGCTGGCTGGCTTTATCGGGAAAGTCGATTATTGTTACGAAACCCATGAAGCCGAGTAGGACAGTGATGGCGCCCTCCTTCAGATGGGTTAGCGGTTGATGGCAGTAGGTAGGAACTTGACTTTACTATAGCGAATATCCATTGCCATCCGTTTAGACCTCCAAGGCCTCTCATCTCGCTTAGTCCCCAAGCAAGGATGTTCGAGAAACCACTTGCAAGAAGGGCTAGCAGATAGAATCCACTGAACCTCTTCTGTACCTCAAATCTCGCGTACCAACAGCTTAGCAGGAAGACACAACCTGGATAATACCCTGCTTCCAGGACGCCGAGGATGATTCTGCAGCCTAGTGCCTGCGTCCAATCATTCGTAAAACCTATGCCAATCGTGACAGCTCCCCAGCAGATGACTAGAGAAGGTAGCCATACGGCGGGACCAAGTTTTCTGATGATGATGTTGGCCCTAAAGATTGTGTACGAAGTCAGTGTTTGTCTCAAATGCAGTTTGTAAGAGACACTACTTACGGGAACTGAAAGATGATGTAAGGGATGAAGAAGATCATTGTGAGGATTGAATAACGTGAGCCGATAGAGAGGCCTAGGTCCTCATCCATGCCTGCTATACGCGCCTGCATTATGGGTCAGTATACGAATTGTGATCGCAACAGGGGTACACTGTACATTTGGAAGATTAACGCGGTCGATGAGTGCAAAGGCATAGATAACAGCGAGTGTTGGCAGGAGTCTGAGATCTATCTTTCGAATAATGCGACGGGTTTCCTTGTCATCCTTTTCGAAAGGCGACGATGCTTGTCCTGATGTATCATTTGGTTGGTCGACATCCTCAATGTTAACGCGGCCATCTTCACCGCGATCGCCTTTCTCATCGAACGAGATCTTTCGCCGTTAGTATTCAGGCTTCATAGGGATTGGGAAAACGCTGACATGCTCGTTTCGCTCAGCTTCAAGGTCCTTCTCTTTAAACGACATTCTACTACGTGGTAGCCCAGTTCATACAGCATTCATCAAGCATATTCTAGGCCTTCTTATTGCTGCATCTTCTCCGTTTTTCCAACGATCGATCCCCGCAAAACGTCTCCCGAATCGCGGGGTGTCATGCGCATCATTACTCAATTCGGCTATGAAGAACCACTCGTTGAGGTGAGAGCTCGCTTCGACTTCAAGTCACGAGACTAGCTTCATGCGCTTTTATCCGCGGAATGGATCTTCAGCAGCGGAGTGGAGGCTTGGCTGTTGAGATATGCATGTCCAAGAAGTTTACGCATGACGTACATTGACTCGACTCTGCCATGTCAGCGTCGGTAAATAGAATGACGCTTGGCGAATGGAAATCTCGTTCGGATCTTTGCTTGGGTCTTCCGCACAATACATTGATATCCAGGTGCAGGCAAGATACAAGATGGTGGCGAACACCATTGCGATGCTGACGCTCCACGGCTGTTCCCAGACGATGTGATAGACGATAAGAGACCATACCTAATTCAGCTTAGCTATGCGCGAAAATCTCGCGCTAAGCTCCACGCCGTGTATACATCTGCCTTGAAGTAGAATCAAGCTGCACATTGCTTCACCGTGTCTGTCGTAGCATTTCTTTGGACCTCAGGTATAAAAACACGTTGTCTGAACGATGCCAAGCTGTGTCATGAGGTTACCCGCTAGGGTTGACAGCAAGTCTCGACTTTAACATTCATTTCCTCCACTTCTTCCAAGCCCCTACAAAACCTGCGTCATCAACACTCTCATCGCGCGCACCTAGTCCACCCGGAAACTCCCCCCTCTCTCCCAAATCAATAAGCGGCACCATGCTAGGCCGTCCATGCGCACACATGAACGGAAACACACAACTCGCCAGATTTCTCACCAAAGCTTTACAATCCTCGATACTAAGCACATCATTAAACATAATAGCGGAGCGACATGCACGAGAATTGATGAGATCGACAAGACCTGGAGGACAGGTGGCTAGACGTCTGACCCAATCGGTGGGATTACTCGGTGATGAGGTGAGTGGTGCCGGTAAAGGAGCGAGATGCGGATCTTCTGCGTACTTCCAGACCGTTGAGCGGAGGAAAGAAATCAGGACCTTGGGATCAGCTTTGCATCGTTCCGATATACCCGTTGGAAGACCAGTGACGGATAAAACGTGCTTTTCCCTATCGACAGTGTCAGGAACAGCTGAAGAGGTCGTCGTTCCAAGGATGTCGTAGAGGATGCCCCATGCTGCGAATCTTGCGGCATGGGTTGCGAAGTGTATTCGTTCCTTGGAAGAGATTGCAAATTGCGTCGGCTTCTCGAGCACGACAGAAGCTACCTGCGCCCTGTTGCCGAGCTTTGTCTGATACCCTTTTTCGTCTTGTAGTGGATTGCAAAGCTGGCTTAGGAGTGACTCAACCTGTACGCGTTCGTCTGCTGCGTGCTGGTCAATTAGCACGAGAAGCCCTGAGCGCGCATCTTGCACTTGTGTCGAATCTTTCATCTTGACAAGAATGAACTTCTTGTCGACCTGCGCGATGACCTGAGCGTTCTGTAACCCCTCTCTCGACAGTCTACTAGAGCCACCTGCTGAAGCCTGGTTGAAAGCCTTGTCGATATCGATGCGGGAGCAACCATGCCTAGAATAGCGGTGCCCTCGAGACTCGTCTTCGTGTAATACAGCCTGTTGTATACGCTTCTCGCTTGGCTTGAAGACTGGATTGTCCCACGTGTCTAGCACATTGTCAAGCCAAGGCGTTTTGCCAGGTACAGCTGTCGAGGCTCGTGTTGGTAACCGCACCGACTTATTCGTAGATGTCTGCGTGTTGAGGAACGTAGATGAGCTAGAATCGGTGGTTGGTCGCGGCCGGGCATCGGGCACTGCGCAACCTGTTCGAGCGTTCAATAGATATACTTTCTTGGTGTTTGGGTCTGTCCACAGAATAGTATCATCATTCTCCTTATTTTCGATACCCAGAGAGCCTGTAGGTGTGGAAGCTTCGACGGGAAGATGTTGCCCACTCAAAGCACCTTGCGATAACGGCGGTATATCAAACTTCGCAAATGCTTCGGTGTTTGTGCCAGCCGAAGTGCTCATACTAACTTCCTTACCGAGATCTGATTCGGATTTAGATTTCGACACGGTCGAAACGCTGCTGAAGAACTCAGGCTTTCCACTTTTGATGCGTGACCACTCTGCGAAGACTCCAGGACGTGACCTCTCGCACAATTCGCGCGACGCCGTCTTGTCCGGACGCTTCCTCTTCAGTGACTGCGACGAAGTAGAAACTGGCTTTGGTGTTGCAGAGCGGCTTCGGATAGATTGCCCACTTGAAGCCATGGACGTAGTCCGACCCTCCGTGGATGACGAGTTACTTACAGCAAGACTCTCCGCAGCACTAGAAGCCGTATCAAGCCGTCCACGCTTCTTGCGAGGTTGCCGTGGTCTAAAATGATGGACTGATAACCATTGAGTTATCATCGCGTCCAACACCTCCATCACGCTTTGGAGGCTCGCCTCATCCCCAAGGAACTGCTCTTCGGGGACGCTTCTTCTACGGGCGTCCTTCAACGAGATGCGAAGGTAGAACATGGGATATCTGTCGACGTCTTTGCGTGCTTTGAGCTGTCGGTTGGTGTACCCGTCATGCTTGAAGCGCTTGTCTGACTGTCGCCGCCGTTTCTCCAGCTCATCGATGTTGGTATCATCTTCGACAGTGCCAAAGCTAGATAGAGCGAAGAGGCGGTTGACAGCATCGAAGAGTTCGTTGTGGCCGTCGTTCGCACACAGCGGTCGTATACCGAGCGATATGAACTGAACATGCTTGCTAGGTGCCGGGTCTAATGATATGGCGCCTTTGATGGAAATGGCAGATGTAGCAGCTGATGCTGGTACCCACGACGGCCACTGGTCAATGGCGATATAGTTGGCCTGGGTCAAAACGTTGAGGAGTGATGAGAGCTGCGCAGAGCGTGTCTTCAACGTCTCCCTCTCTTTAGTTTGTGCCGGTGCGCCTGAGCCGGATATGCTGAGGTTGACAACCACCCTGTTCTCGCTGTCGCGAATACGAATGGATACGGGACTCTGCCAGCTAAGCAAGAGACTCGTGACGTCCTTCTTCAGCCCATCCCACAGTCTGTCATGCTCCGCTCTTTGCTCCGCGATGATCGACCGCTGCTTGACGCGCACAGGCAGATTTCCGAACAAGTTCCGCACGGTGACACGGGTGCCATGCCTGCCTGATATCTCGTGCTGCGCCGAAGCCGGCAGTTGCCTCTCCACGGCTTTTGATTGGTGAAACGTTATCGCGTTGTGCGAGCGATGTTGATAGTGGTGCGAGGAGATGGTCAAGAGGGACATGGCAGCGAGGGAGGCGAGGAAGGTGCCATTGCGGCCAAGAAGAGGCTCGGTTGCATGGTACTTGGACGTGCCTGTACCTGTCAATTGTCTATCTACAGCGCCCTCGGTGCATGTACATACAGTAGAGCTTGCCCAGGCCTCCTTCCTCGCGAAACTCGAGGGGCGATATGCCGAGGCCGTCATCTTCGACCGAGCATCCGCCGCGCGCAAAGTCGATCGCAGCTTCAACCTTGGTCGCTTTCGCGTCCAGAGAATTCTTCAGCAGCTCCAGCACAACTCCGGTGAGGGAGACGATTGCCGTTGACGACTTGATCTGGGCGACGACATGCTCAGGCAGGGGCAGTATGGTTTGGGTCGAGGCATTGGGGATAGCATGGTTGGCGCCAATTGGGGTGTTTCGGGTCATGACGTAGTGTTAGGTTTGGTGGGCGCCCCCTCGTTGTTTGATAACCCGCATGCGAGCATGTTTAGGGGTCGCTCCGAGGTCAGTGGGGAGGCAGGGCGGGTGGTTACATGTCGATCTACAGAACATACGCAATCACTGTGTCGTGAAAGGGAACTCGCAGCTTAGCGCGGCGGGCGGCAGGTGCGCTGGGGAAAAGGGTCAGGGTCCAACTGGAGGCATGAGCGACCAAGCAACTCCCTCGCCCTTTCCACATCAGCAGATTGCCCGGCCCCAACCGCGTAATCCACATAAGACGCACTGCTTCACTCGCCTCATCTGGCAGACAAACAGCGATACGGTACTCCGTCACACCATCGCGACAATCGCGTTCCGCCCGTCTGCGCTGGCTTTCCAACACACGCGCGCACACACTAAGTTACCAACCAACAGCCGCGTCCCCAGTCCTGCAGCCCTCCAGTAGTTTCGACGTGGAATCTTCCGAGACCGAACGTGGCATCCCGCGCCTAACTGCTAGCTCGACGACCTCCTTCACTCACCACCGCGGCACTCTATATTTGGCAGCCGGCATAATGGCCACGGCCGAAGCTGCATCGAGACCCCATGGTACGGTGAACTAGCCCAGCACAGCCATTGCCTCAGACAACTACCCAGATTATTATATTCCCCTCCACCACTTCCACTCTCGTTTGACCAAATTATGCTCAGCATGCTAACGCGATACAAAGACCGACACCCGCGCAAACGACCCTTTGCGGGTTGGATGAAGCGTCTTGCCAATCTCAAGCCCTCATCGTCCGACGCCCCAGGCAAGAAGGGCAACACCGTTAAGAAAGGCGCCGCGAAGAACAACCCCTATCCCGAGTCTGGCTACATCAACACCAATGTAGCCCCAGCCGACAACTCCTCCGTATCCACTCCCGCCACACAGCGATCGCATGACAGCTACACGTCCATCGAGGAGCCCGCAGCCGGACAGCGGCAAGGTGTAGAGAAGAGCAACAAGTCCACAGCACCTACCGTAGCCACAGTCCCTGAAACCGTGCACTCCACAAGATCAAAGGCAGAGACAGGCGGCAGCAACTTTGTCAACGGCGGCAGCACTTTCTCGTCGCCGAATGGCTCGGAACACTCCCTCACCACGACTCTGACGACAATACAATCAACCGCGCCCTCAAATGTCCTTAACCTTGGCCAGGCCCAGAACCAGAACAATGCGACAAGCTCAAGCGCCACGCCCGTCCACTTCTCGCATCAGTTCCCCGCGTCCCCGCCACCGTCAGCTATACCGCCGCATCTGGCGCCCCAGCAGCAGCCCAACTCATATCAGGGCGCTACCGCGAACAACATCCTGACCGACAACGCGTCTATCCTCACCCTCGCGTCATCGTCGAAGCGTCGCCGTCGCAACTCCGTAGATACCAATGCTTCGATGCGAGCACTAGCCCCCTCATCGCATTATGGAGGCAGTCGCGAGTCGCTGCCGCTCAGCGTGCTCTCAGCCAATCCAGACACCATATACTCGCCCTCCAACAGGCCAAGCAACGTTGGTGCTTTCGTAAATGCCGAGCGCGCGAGCGTCTACTCAGCGTCCGGTGTCACTGCGCCGGTACTACCCAGCGAGCGCAACAGCTACTATGCGACCAAACAAGCCGACGGACTCAGTGTGCGTAGTGGGCTTCTTGGCCATGGCCGCACTGATAGCATCAGCAGCATGCGCGCCACGCCTACTAGCCCACTCGCCAGCCCACGCGACCCCATGGGCCCCGCCAGAATCAGCCGAAAGAGCTCAGAGTGGAAAGACGCGAGGGAAGCAAGTGATGAGGATGAGGCGCCTACGAGCCCCATTGTTGAAGAGCGTGAGGATAAGCCGGCGCCGAATGCGCAGGTTTAGGTTCGATGGAAGAAGGCGCACCAGTGCTGAATTGTTACGATACGAAACCGAGATACCAACGTAGGCGTTGTGGGGTTGGGCTGTGTTACGATATTCGGAGTAATAGCATGGAAGGCAGGGGGTTTATACTAGTGACTTGGATGGGAGGCGTTAGTATGGGGTGGGGTGCATGTGAGAATGCGCGGGCATACGGTTTACTGCTTCTTCATCTTATACCCTAGTATCGAATGGAGCTTTTTTTTTTCTTGTGATGTTGAGTGTCTGTGTCTTCTATAGGGGTGTTCATTTTCTTGTTCTAAGGTTCTAGTTTACACATGAGCAGCTTTTGCAAGAGGCGTGGATATGGTACCGAAACTATACGCTGGCTTTCCATCTTCTGCAAGTTTTCCTTGAGCACTTGTTGGGATCGAGTTGCAAACAACTCAACTCAATCAGCTCCCTTCATATAGAAATCCTCTAGTTTGAACTCTTTAGATCCGATGTGGCGGTCTCGTAGCTCAGCAAACCTGACCATCACCTGAATAAAGAACTCTTTAGGTAGATCAAGGCGGCTCTGCGTTTCCACCTCGTTGTCGAGCGTCGTGGACCAATACACGCATTGCGTTTCAACCATGAGTTCTAAGATCAGGCTGTCTTTTGGTAGGTTCTCATAGGCGAAGATGATCTGTTTGTACATTGCGCATTCACAATCAAAAATGTGGTCGATGAACAGATTATGAACGATGCGCTCGTAGTCTGCGATGAGGAATCGGTTTGCGAAGACGTATGCCTTGAGCAGCATCATGCCATACTCCACGTTGTAATCCGGACCTTCTGGGTCTACATCTGCATCGTAGATAACATCTCCGTGTTTTGGGAGTTGCTGCATGTACAACCAGTGCACGAAGGTCTTAAATACTCCAACTTCGACGTCATCCAATGTTAGTCCTTCTTCTGCCTCTTTCCAGCGCCCATTGTAGGCAGCACGGAAGTACTCTGACTCGCGGCATAGGGCATCTTTGTGAATCCTAAAGACTGTTTCGGCTGGCCCAACCTTGATGGCGACGACTTCTCCGACGGTGGCTTCGCTATCAATCGTCAGTAGATAGACTTCGATTTGTCTTGCTGCTCATCTATACGTACGCAATGCCAGGTACCATCTTTGGGGGCTGCTAGAATCACAGACAATACGATGTGGTGTGGTGGGATTGGAATGCAAGAGTAGTGAGGGGAGTGGGTTAGAAGGCAAGCTTAAATATGCATGCCAGAATCGTAATTGCAGTGAAAGTAAAACATGAAGACAATTTCGGAAGGCTCCTACTCGTGGTAAAAGAAGCGACATCATTCGGTCACGCCTTCGCTATCAAAAGTGAATCTAGTGCTGAAGCACGACGTACGAGTGTTCTGTCAAAACGCCACTTCACTTCGTTGGTGCAAATTCTCCAACTTCTGAGAATAAGGTAAGACTAAGTCGGTAAACAGTAGCAATGGACGTGGTGACAAGGTTTCCCCATCTCACGATTGCATCCTCCGACACGCACCAGACATAACATAATTTGGAGAAATAACTCCTGATGGCTTTTTCGATACGAAAAACTGCTTGTTCGGCAAACCGTGGCAGATAATACACGTAGAAATACACTCACGTACATTGTTGATATTCTTACTACCTAGTCTAACGAAAACTCCGCGTATATCTTCAGGGTAGGCGTTCTACATGTAGTAATCACAAGCTTTCAACTTGTCGTCTGTCATCTTCAACGTCTTCAACACACTCTGTCTCAGCATACAAGCGACAAGGAATTCGTGTGGTAGGTGTGGAAGCAGCTGCTTTTCCTCTTCATTATCGTCTTCCGCATTCCAGGCAAGACACTGAAGGTCCACCATCATAGAAAGGACCGGATTACCTTCCGGCAAGTTGCCGAAACTCCAGATGATGGTTTTGTATGCAGCGCTGAAGGCCGGCTCTCCCTTTCCTGGGAAGTGACCATCAACGAACACGTTGTGTGACAGACGATGGAAACCCGGTGCAAAAAACCGATCGCCGAAGATACAAGACTTTAGCAATAGTATGCCCCAGTGAGAATTCTCAGAGTCTTCGCTTGCTAGTTGAGCATCTGTTCCGGCGGCCTGTAGTAGGAGGGACATATCCTTTGGTAGCTCCTGTGTGTACAACCAGTGAACGAAAAGGTTGAAGACTTCGATCTCGACATCCTCTAGTGTTACGCCCTTGTCTGACTCTTGCCACAGTCCGTTGAATGCGACTTGGAAATACTCTGAGTGATGACAGATGAGATCTTTATAAATGCTGTACCGCTTTCTCGTGGGACCGATGAAGACCGTGACCATCTCGCCATTCGCCGCGGCGCTGCTAGTCTTGTTAGTCCATACACCTCATACAAAGAAAAAACCAGACAGATGCAGAAATAACAAGCTCTAGCTTACAGCCTACATTATCTTCTAATAAGAGAATTTGTAAAGATCAATAGCATTGCAGTCTTCTAGGTTTTCTGCCCATACCTAGGTATCTACACACACCCCACACGCTCTTTTGTAGTAGGAAGGAGTACTCTTGAAAGGAAAGTTTTTTTCTTCTCTTTGATACAGTACATATGTATACTGCTAACCACTCGTACTGGAACACAACAAGAAACATTAGGTACTAACATAGCTGTCGTGTTGACAAAAACGCTCTTGGAAGGAATATGAGAAATCAACATGTACTTACCCGAGTATGGGTGCGACCTGACGGATCGTGGGCTTTTCAGTCATGGAGTCGATCTTGGATGCTTGCGGTGATTGAGAAAGCCAGGAGAGATTATTTTCGAAGAAAAACATGGGTATATCTATGGATAGACAGTGGCAATTTTACCAGAAGGGAAAGCAGGATTGCAATAGAATTTTTTGGTTTTGTGAAACTGTTGGTCGTCCTTAAATATATCTAGAAGGTGCAGTACCATGGAATGAAGTGTAAAGCAACCACAGTACGGCATCCCATCAGCCAGCTAGTCACACGAACCACGCGAGAAACTGGAACTTCTCCTACACAATCCGAAGTAGTGGCCATCACATCCAATAACCTCAAAGGCCAAATGACACCCGTCCTGCCACACCACGACCTCTTATGCCCAATTAACTAGATGCGATTGCTCGCCTTCGTCTTACACTTCGACGTTTCCTCGCATACTAAACATAACTCTTATTAGGGTAAATGTCAAGGTTGTGTAAGCGCGGTATGTGCAAGTCAGTGGGTAACTCGATATTGGGCCGTTCCCTGTCGGCATATATGTTTAAAGTATATTGTCTTCTGGCTCATGATACTTGGCCCGAGAGAGGCACGACAAAGAAGGAAGGAAATAGAAGTAGAGTTCTCGAACCTGAGTTATCAAGGTGGCGGTTTGAGCGACATCTTTTCCACTACCGCTTTGCAAACTCCAGACTACAAAGCCTTCCTAAGAGCACTCTTGAATGGAATAATTTGCGCCTCATCCACATTCCACACGCCATCCTTGACATATTGATCCTGCTTTAGCCTCTCCACGACCTCCTCCCTCGTCTTGGCTCCAATGAGGCACGCGGAGCCTTTCATCTTGGGAGGGTTCGTATCGCCTTCTTTGATGGGTTCTTCGAGCATTGCTCCTGTGGGAACAACAGTATCAGCTTTGGACGACTGTCATGTTTATCAAGGCGGATGACAGGAAAAGATGGCAGAGAGTGTGCGTGAAGACATACCACCCCACAACCACATATCCTCCCTATCGGCCTTCAATCCTTCCAGATGTTTCGGCCGGCTCGCAATACGCTTCTGCAGCGCACCCGCATGGTCGGGCACAATGACGAGCCATTCTTGTAGTGGAGCACCGGTTGATGATGCCATTGTGCGTTGCTGGAACTTCGATGCAGATCTTAGTGGTGTTGCGAAGGAAGGTGTGAGAGGACGGAAGGAGCGGAGGGCGAGCATATATATCGTAGCTGGCAGGTAAGAGGAGGGCGTGTGGGGCTACGGTAGTTGGAGCTTGGGGAGAGCTGTGAAGAGATACGATGTTAGCTTCTTGGTTTAGGGAATTCCTTGACGAAGTATACGTACAGGAGCTCCACTTGGTTTATATCAACGAGCTTTGGTGAGACGAGCGGTGCAGTATGTACTTCCAAGGGCGCGGGTGGTTGTAGGGCGCAATGTGGGGAAGATGTAGCTTTCGGTCGGAATTGAGCCGCGGCTTTCGGAACAAGTCGCGCTATAGTAACAACAGCACGGGGAACTTGCCTGAGGACATCACGCATGTACGGAAAGGCTCATGTGTACGTACAAACATACGTATTCGCTACACATACTACGGCTCGACGATAAACACATTCAAACTCATGAACTCATGCCTCCTTAGGTTGATCCAAATGATACCTACCCCTAAAAACCATCAACGCCTTGTTGCATTCCCGAAGACCCAATGGCAGAAAAGCACGCTCGGGCAAACCGTAATTATCACGTAACAGCGACGCTTTTAACGTCGCCCACTGCAGACATGCGCATCGGTGCGCCTAACCACTGCACATGACGCAGGACTCGGGGTTCTCTATTGAGCAAGCGAGGACAGCGTCGGCGTAGATGTCACCATCCCGTGCCTCACTGTCGTCCTTCGAGTCCTCTTCCTGTGGGTCCTTCTTGGCCACCTCTTCATCGGGCTTGGAAACGGCATCGGCAGCAACCATCTTTGGGCTATCGCCCTCCTCCACGTCAGCCTTGAATGGCTTGCTTGCGAGGGCGTTCCGGTCCTCTGAGACTGGCAGCGGGGTAGCAATTGGTGTGGAAACACCATTCTCCTCAGCCTCCGTCTTGGTCTCGCCGTTGATGGGCTTGATGGCGTACATCGGACGAGGTGCCGATGATGGAGTCTGGGAAGCGGTGACAGGCGAGTGTCGGATAGCCTCAGGCTGGAATCCGGGTTGCTTTCGTACCTTGGGCAGGGCTTTGGCAATGTTTGTGTCTGCAACCTTGAGTGCCTCTTGGTCGACAGTGAATTGAATGGGAGCCGAGGCAGCCATGGTACGGAGATAGTACATGCCAGTCTTCAGACCAGCCTTCCAGCCAGCAAAGTGCATAGAAGTGATCTTGCCCATAGTAGGCTCCTTCATGTGGATGTTTAGCGACTGAGACTGGTCAATGAAAGCACCACGGTCAGCGGCCATCTCAATGATCCTTCGCTGCGAGATCTCCCAGACGGTCTTGTAAAGGGTCTTTGTCTCCTCAGGGATGTTGGGAATCCTGGCAATAGAACCTCCATCGGCGATGATACGGTTCTTCATGTTCTCAGACCACAGACCCATGTCGACAAGGTCCTTGAGCAACCATGGGTTGACAACCTGGAACTCACCAGCGAGGACACGGCGGGAATAGATGTTGGAGGTGTATGGCTCGAAGCACTCGTTGTTGCCCAGAATCTGTGAAGTGGAGGCAGTTGGCATGGGTGCAATGAGCAGCGAGTTGCGTACACCGTGCTCAGCAATCTTCTCCTTCAGAGACGCCCAGTCCCAGAGGTCAGTAGGTGTGACATTCCACATATCGTACTGGAGGATACCCTGGGATACGGGAGATCCTTCGTAGGTCTTGTAAGGGCCAAGTTCCTTTGCGATGTCGCATGAGGAAGTGAGAGCAGCATGGTAGATGGTCTCGAAGATTTGGATGTTGAGCTTCTTAGCTTCGTCTGACTCGAAAGGAAGGCGGAGTGCGAGGAAGGCATCGGCAAGACCTTGAACACCCATACCGATGGGTCGGTGGCGGAAGTTGCTGCGGCGTGCCTCTTCGACAGGGTAGTGGTTGACCTCGATGATCTTGTTCAAGTTGCGGGTGACGACCTGTGTGACTTCGTGGAGCTTCTTGAAGTCAAACACGCCGGCCTTGTAGTCGACAAAAGAAGGCAGGGCAAGAGAAGCCAAGTTGCAAACAGCGACCTCATCAGGAGCGGTGTACTCCACAATCTCAGTGCACAGGTTGGAGCTGCGGATGGTACCGAGGTTCTTCTGGTTGCTCTTGCGGTTGCAAGCGTCCTTGTAGAGCATAAAGGGGTTACCAGTCTCGGTCTGTGCCTCAAGGATGGCGTACCAAAGCTTTTGTGCGCGAACAGTCTCGCGACCCTTGTTCTGCTTTTCGTAGCTCTCGTACAGAGCTTCGAATTCTTCACCGTAGACATCGGCGAGGCCAGGGCACTCGTTCGGGCACATCAGTGTCCAGTTGCCGTTGTCTTGGACACGCTTCATGAAGAGGTCAGGAATCCACAGAGCGTAGAAGAGATCGCGAGCGCGGACCTCCTCCTTGCCGTGGTTCTTGCGCAGGTCAAGGAAACCAAAGACGTCAGCGTGCCATGGCTCTAGGTAGATGGCGAAGGCACCTGGACGCTTGTTGCCACCCTGGTCGACATAGCGAGCAGTGTTGTTGTATACACGGAGCATGGGAATGAGACCGTTAGATGTTCCGTTAGTGCCACCGATGTATGAGCCAGTAGCACGAATGCGGTGCACGTTGAGGCCAATACCGCCAGCGGTCTTGGAGATCAACGCACAGGTCTTGAGTGTGTCGTAAATGCCGTCGATACTGTCCTCCTTCATGTCGATGAGGAAGCATGACGACATTTGCGGTGATGGTGTGCCCGCGTTGAACAACGTCGGCGAGGCGTGTGTGAAGTACTTTTGAGACATGTAGTCGTAGGTCTCGATGGCTTTCTCGATGTCATCACCGTGAATGCCAACAGCAACACGCATGAGCATGTGTTGTGGGCGCTCGGCGACCTTGCCGTTTATGCGGAGGAGATATGAGCGCTCAAGTGTCTTGAAACCAAAGAACTGGTAGTTGAAGTCACGGTCGTAGACGATAGCCGAGTTGAGCTCGTCTTGGTGTTCCATTATGACCTTGTAGATGTGATCAGAGATCATGGGTTGTCTCTTTCCGTTCTTGGGGTTGACATAGTTGTACAGATCTTCTACAACGAGAGAGAATTGCTTCTTTGTCTGCTTGTGGAGATTTGATACAGCGATACGCGCAGCGAGGATTGCGTAATCGGGATGTGTGGTGGTCATGTAGGCTGCGGTCTCGGCGGCCTGTCCCTTTGTTAGACGTTTTCATGGTATGAGACGCGTTCAAGAGCGTACCAAGTCGTCTAGCTGGACGGTGTTAACACCCTGGTAGACACCAGAAATGACCTTCATTGTGATAGCAGCGGGGTCAACATGGTCTGGGTCAAGGCCGTAACATAGCCTTGACACTCGTGCTGTGATCTTGTCGAACTGCACGCGTTCCTTGCGTCCATCTGAAGTCGAATATTAGCGGTGAAGATTTGCAGCGGTGAAGGACAGGCAGTACATACCACGCTTGAGAACGAACATGTTGAATTAGAAAAGTAGTAGAGGGGTATCTGGGAGTGGGTATCGTGAAGAATGGGTGTATGGGAGGAGTGTGCAGGAGTGAGGGGTGGATGGATGCAGGCACACACTTATAACGCGTTTCTTCTCTTTACGCGTCCCGTCGCGTTGCTTGGGCCACGGATCGGATTAGTGCTAAAGTGCTTGCTGCTTGTGTAAGCCGTGCAGGGATGTGGGGTCGGGGAAACGACGGCCGATGCCCGAACTTTTCGCGGGCCATGGTATCGCAGACGGCAAGACGCTGAGGTGCCGCAGCGACACCAGGACGCCCTCCACACCCTCCCCGGCCTATACAGAACCAATTGCCCGTCATGGCAGGCGGTCACATGAAATATCGCCACCTCAGTCGGTCGTCGTCGCATCGCCAGGCGCTCCTGCGAAACCTCGTCACATCGCTCTTCAAGCACGAAACGATTGCGACAACATGGCACAAGGCGAAGGAAGCCCAGCGGTTAGCCGAGAAGCTGATTACCCTGGGAAAGAAGAACACAGAGGCGACACGGCGGAGAGCGACGCAGATATTCTACGTACGACACGCCAAGAGCATCTACCAAGAGCGCATACTGACAATGTCAGGAACCAAATGAAATGGTACCCAAGCTATTCGGACCCATAAGGAAGCGCTACGAAGCCAGACCCGGCGGCTACACTCGAGTCCTCCGCATTGAGCCCATGAAAGAAGACCAGGCCGAATCCGCCATCCTCGAACTCGTAGACGGACCAAAAGACATGCGCTTCGCCATGACCGCAAAAACACTAGCGAGGAGACCAACAAAATTAGGGTTGAGCCCGGGCATCACAATGCACGTCAAGAAGGTCACACAGTTTCGCAAGGATGGTGTGGAGGGCCTGCGGAAAATGGTTCAGTCACTGCGGAAACTACATGCCAAGGGTGTGGATGAGAGGATATTACCTGCGCCTAAGAAGGTATACCCGGAGACTCAGATGAAGAGGGAGATGCACTATCCCGAGGAGGTTGACAGTGGCAAGTACCCGAACAAGATTATGCGAGTCGGAAAGTCAATGAAAGTGACGTCGAGAGCGAAGCCAAGAGTGAAGCCGAGGGCAAAGGTAGCAGAGGAGAGCAAGAAGGAAGAACACCTGATCAAAGAGTAGGATTGAGCCAATAGATGAGGAAGTGGCTATCACGAGGCCTCTGTAGTAAATGTGTAAATGTACAACATATCCATATCCAACACTGCATCAACACGAATCAAGAGCTTGACTCTTTACCACACTACTCACGATACTCTGCACATCTTGCGAAATTGGAGGGCCAATCGACAATCTCTCTCTCACCTGGCTCAAGTGATTGCTCATATATGCGCTCGAGTCATCAAGGTGACCAAGGTCTCGGAGTTTAGCGTGTGGTAACGAGTAGTGAAGTACTTTCTTTTTTGGACAAACACGAAGGTGAGCACGGTAGTGACTCCAAGATAAGACAGATGAGCAGTCTATAAGAGGGAACCTATTTGAGCTTTTCTACCTTCTCCCTCCATCCACTCTCCACAACCTGTTCGGTAGCCAATATGTCGTCAAACAACCAAGACCATTGTGAACAGAAAAGACCGCGCATATCGTAAGTCCTTGTGTATATGATTTTCACACTTCACTAATCTCCTGCAGAGCCCACAACGCCACTTTTGCCAAGGTCGTCGTTGGCCCCGAAGCACTAACTTTCAATGTGCACCTCGATCTGCTTATCTATCACTCGCCCTTCTTCTGCGCTGCCCTTACAGGGTCCTTCAAAGAAGCCGACGAGAAGCTCGTTACCCTCCCCGATACTGCTAGCAACACTTTTGAGCTGTTTGTCCACTGGCTTTATTACCAACGACTTCCTGTCGAGACAGACTCATCCGAGCTATTTGCACTTTATGACGACGCTGAGGATGATGAAGTTCTGTATGAGAACCTCGTCTCTCTATACATCTTCTGTGACAAGTACGACGTACCCGGGCTGAAGAGGGAGTGCCTCGATACACTTTTCTATCACATTACCGATCATCACTGTCTAGCCCAATTCAATATTGTCCGGCGCACATTCAATAACTTGGAAACAGACCAAGATCCACTCTGTCGTTTCTTGGTCGAGTATTACTGCTACTGGAGTGATGAAACCCTCTGGGCATTGGAGGATGTTCAAGACCTACCTTGGACGTTTAAGGCAAAGGTCATGGCTCATTACGCTAACATGACGTCTGGTGGCCGCGATGCTTATTCACTTGAGTTGTGTAACTACCACGACCATGCAACAAGCAAGGAGAGGAAGAAGTGTGAAAAGAGGAGAGGAGACTGAGAAGGAAGAGAAAGACCACGACGATGACGAGAGTGACTAGACCAGGGAGTCATCTAATGGTTGATCTTCGTTAGGAAGCTTGCTGCATTCTTGGGGTCGATTCTCAAATGATATTGGTTAGTAATGTGTGCTTCAGCTCCAGAGGTTGGGTTTGCTTTGGTTTTAACGACAGGCATGGATGATGAAATAGCTTGGTTGGACTGCACTTGAGTTTGGTGGCTTCGATATTCTATTATCAACTTTAATCGCAAATCTGTCTTTTCTTTCTTCGATTCCAAGTGCTACCGACACGCACCAGCTGATAACAATGTTGGTAGGCTGATCGCCGTCTTTCCCACCATCACGAAGAGTAATTCTCGAGCTACTATTCATATCATCACACACTCGTAAATACTCCATTCTGATAGTCGACAACAATTGCCTTCTCCAGTGCCGTACTTGCCGCCTCCTTGAAAGCTTTGTGAACAGGGTCATCATCAACGTAGTAGTCACGATCTTCGATGGAATGAAACTGCAGGACGAAAGCGTGGGTGATGCCGTTCTGGTGGGCGATGTCAGATTATTGATGATTCCAACACTTTCATCGGCGTTGAATACCTGCAGATTTTCAGTCGAGATATCTTTCCCACCCGAAATCGATACAATGTATGGCCTCAGCGTAGTTGGATGTATGCATGCCTTCTTCAGTCCGAAGAATTGCGCAACCACCTAAAACGTGGCCTCAGCGTTGCTCATCAGCGTTAGTCTTGCGAGCATCTCACCTCTTTGACAGCGAATTTGCTTGTGCCGTCTTTGAATTGGAACAGCACGATATGCGTGGTGTACGGAATAACCGGGCCATGCGGTCCAAAGAAGTACTCTGCGAGCGAATGGCCAAGAGTGCGTGAGAAGAGTATGAGGCCTGTAGCTAAAAGCAGGCAGAATACGAGCCCGAAAGCTCTCTTTGGTATCATCATGCCGCTAGGAGATAGCTCCGTCGAGGGCGTGGAGTTGGCAGTTGGGTCAAAAGCAAAGATATGCGCTCACTGTGCTGCAAAACACCGAGCGAAAGCGCATTGGCAGCGGCGCGACCAGGATAGAAGGAACATGATCCCCCTCCCCTCCGCAAAGGCAAGGTGTACCTGTCGAGGCAACCGAGGGGGATGCGAGCGCTAAATCCTTGGGAGCTGTCGAGCGAATAGCCTGTAGCCGCAAATTGCTGGCAGACGGGGTAGTGGGTCCAAGCTCCTTACCTGCTCCACCTCCAAAGTGGCCCGCGGGTGACGTACCTGAATGAAAGGCATGCGAAGGAAGCACGTCGAAAGGCGAAAAGCCAGTCTTTGGCCGCGTTATGTCCATGCTAAAGTCAACTATGGCGTACAATCCAGACCCGCTCCAGGGCAAGTGGATAGACTTGCGTCAATTGGGACGGCTGAAGCCAGGTTCTGGCTCGATTGCCCACCATGAGTGGGGCCTTGGCATCTACGTCATACGAATGTCAGGTGCAGGCCAACGCTGCGGCTACGACTACAAAAGAGCTCGCATTCCTTGTCTCCTGCAAACCATCACCACAAGCAAATTCACTCACCCCATCACCTCATCCAAAAACACAAATCCTCATCACAATGGCTTCTCTCCACTGTAAGTATGCCCAAGTCAATGGACAAGCTGCTGCCCGCACTTGCACAAGCAATTGCGCAATGTTTGGCAGCATTGGCATCATAATACAACAGTCCAGCTAACAATTGACCTCAGACCTCCCTCCCGTCAAGCCCTCTGCCATCGCTCTCGGCACGGCCTTCAACCACGCTGTCTCCCTCGCCGTCCTTGGACCCGTCTTCGGTGACGCATACCGCCGCGCGCAGCAGGCTAACTCCAAGGAGGAGTACTTCCACACCAAGGAGGCCGCTACCGCTGCCGCATCGTGGGGTAGCTCTATCCTCGGCTCTGGTATCCAGGCCTACGGTGTCGGTGCTCTGATCAACGCTACCGGAACTCTTACCTACAAGGGTGCTGCTTACCTCGGTTCCCTCATCTTCTTCGCTTCCGCCGCTCCCTCAGTACGTCATCCCACATGTCAACCAAAGTCTTCGAATATACGCTAACATTGGCCCAATAGATCGTCTCCCAGGTCGTCACCGAGAAGCGCCCCATGGACACCATCGCCGTCGGCGCTGTTGCCCGCGTCCTCGAGACTGTCGGTCTCAGCTTGTTCCTCACCTACTGGGGAACCCGCACCAACCCCTTCGACTAAGCGTCTCGCCCCATAGTGGTAGAGGAGTTTAGGGATTCTCATCTTTGGCGGTTTAGATTGATTGCTTCAGTCAGCAAACGATGCAGATGATATAAGCTAGCAAAAAGCTTAAAAGGGCTTGCTTGCATTACGATGTAATATACCTCAATGAAGGAAATAATTCACGCTACTACCTTTCTATGATGGATTGTGATGTTGTCTTTCCAGCTTTCTACATTGTGCTTCCCAATATGTTGTCTCGCCATGGGTTTGGGCAGTTGTCCAGAAAACATCTGTTACTGCGCAACAACCTTTCCTTGAAGAAATTATTCTTGCACAATGTTAGTGACCTCGACTTTGAGTCAACAGCTTCTGGAATGATAGCAGTCGCTTGCTATCTGTGATTGCCATTGGTGTTGGGAAATCGAGATGGTTACTTTCTATACACTACAGTTTGCAAGATGTATGAACCTATCGACATAATTTTAAAGTTATTGAAAAGGACTATGCTCTCTTTGTTTTATGTATGACTGCTACGAAGCGACAGAAAAACAGCTTACTGGAGTCTTACTGCGGTGGAATAAGCTTTGATGCCAATTCGGTGTAGTAATGCTGCTAGAGAGCTTAGCATGATAATCTTGATGCAAGTATGATTTCTCAAACATTGCGCATCAGCTACATGCAGCTGTAGATCCGTAAAACCAGACTCGTGTCGGATGTCGAGCAATTGGGCTAAAGACAGTACTCAGGTCTCATGATACACGACATAGTCATCGAGTACAAAGGAGCGATTGGTTCTTTTTCGACTCAAAAAGGCAGGATTCATGGTCACGATTGGTACCCGATTACACGAAGAGTGCATAAAGCAAAGACTGTGCGTCATTGTTATTCTTTTGGAGTCTTGTAGTAATTGCGTCGTTCTGATGTCCGTCTGACTACATGAAGTTGCGACGCCAAAATCTTGATGTCATGGAGCTTAGATGTACCTCGAAGCCATAGGCAGTTTTCCGACAGCAATTTTGTAAGTTGTTCCTTCTCCTAATTTCAGGTATATATATTATGACATTACGCGCTGTAGACTCGGCACGGGGTATATGCCATTGGTAAAGTAACCTTTCGTGAGATGAGCTCCACATGCCTCCATGACATACATCACTCCATTCTTGCAGGCTCGTTCTCATACTGAAACGATAGTATGCATCCCCATTGCTTGTCCTTTGGCATTGCGCATCCGATATTGCAAGCCTCGCCCTATGGCTTTGTATCACCCTCTCCTCCCGGCCGCCTCAAGCAAACCAGACACAGTCGTAACTCTATACCCTCTCCTCTTCAGTTCTGGCAACACCTTTCTCAACATCGGCGCCGTCCACTCTCTCCGATCATGGCAAATGATAATGCTGCCCGGCCGAACCATACTAAGTATATGCCTCGCGTTTACACTAGGATAACCAATCTGAGGATCATGAGGATACACACTACCCAAGACCATCTGGTACTCCATCTCCTTGATCTGCGCCCTCATCCTCGTGCTGAAGAAACCAGACCCAGGTCTAAAGTAGCGCGGTGGATGCGGTTTCCCCACCGCGTCGTACGTGCCGTTGATATACCCTTCTACCTGAGTGACCTCTGCGTAAAGAGTCTCAGGGCTCAGAGAACGAGACGGCTCGTCGTGCATGGCGTGGTTCCCTAGTTCCATACCACTTTTCACAAGACGCTGGAGTGCATCTTCTCTTCCACGCACCTGCCCACCGATAACGAAAAATGTCGCATGTGCTTCATAGTCCTCTAGTACTTTTAGAATCTCGCGCGTGTATTCTGACGGCGCATCATCAATGGTCAATGCAATGACTTTCTCTCCTCCTTTTGCTCTGGGTATAGGCACGTGCCACAGTACGTCAGGCCACCTCCGTTGGAAATATCGGATCAAGACATGTGGCGGCTTGTAGATGACGTAAAAAGGCAAGATGAAAGTTACCACCACGAAGACGATGAAGAACATGGTGTACATGCGTCGCCGACGCGCGGCTCGGGTAGTGGGTAGGCGGAAGATGCGCAGAGGAAGGCGGGGCATGGTATGCCTGTGTGTGCTGCGAGTACAGGGACAGCAGATCTCATTGTCGTGAGCGAACGCCGAAATTAGATGTCATGATGTCGAAGGGTTGCGCAATATCGCGGAGTTGAAGATACGTGGGTGAGGCTTGTGGAGTGGTTGTCGTGGATCAAAGGGGTTAGGGGCATTCGCAGGGATGTACCATTCGGTCTAGCGTGGACACGTGCAAGCGTGGTTTTGGCGAAATTCGCAGCGCGCGAAGTTTCTTCCTTTCTGTACAACTCTTTAGCTACCTACGCAAACTGCTGTGCTCATCAGCGTTTCGCGTTCCACTGACGCGTATGCGTATGTCACTGCTCGGACTTCATGCGCATGTTCTATAGCCACGACTATGTGCTTACGACGTTTTCTAATGTTTGAAACGATCTACGCGCAACAACCTTGCCTATACATCAATCAGCATTTCTATCTTCTATAGATTCAGGAACCAATTTGTCACGCTTATTCGAACAGTATCAACTTCGATATAAGCCCTCTAAGAATGTTCCAAGAACGACATCGTGAGCGTTTAATTGACCTGGCTGCCTTTCATTTGTGGCTACTCGGGTCTCATTGCGCCCATACATCCCTTCCCAAGCTCTTTCGTCTTTGGATATGATATAGTGTAACAACGACGTTGCGTATTTGGAGGCCTTCGCATTGCTGAGATAGACCGGCACGGCTCCTGGTACATCCGGTACCCGAATACCATATGTGTCCGTGGTTGTGCACGTCCGATGACGCGATAACATGCTACCAGCGTATCCGCTACCGCTATAATGATAGGAGAGCCTTGGCTATGGCTGTATACGACCGTGGTGGAATTACAGGCACGGCCACTCCACCCATATTGTGTTCATCGTTCCTCGAAAGGATATCCTTGGACATGCAGTCACAGCTAACATCATCTCAGCATTCCATATTGATCCGATACAGCCGATCTCATTTCAGCACATTACCAATTCTGTGAATAGTCAACGGCCATGTCTCAACCCGTATATGGTGGTCTATATGCTATTCTCAATAAGTGAGGCATTGCTTTACCGTATTTGGACTTTCTCCGCGTTCCCAGTGATGTGACGTCTTTGCTCAATCTATAAACTTTTAGCCCCCGTCAATGCTGTTGTACCGTTGAGACACATCAATTTCCCAGACGCCCGACTTCGGCAGTTCGTCACAATTGCAGCCATGCAGCTTTGCGGCTGATGCCTTGTGAGCGGCACGAAGCGAGGCTGCCATCGTTGTCAAAAAAAAATAGTGTGGATGCTTGTAACGCGTTTCATCGGAAACAAGTTACCGCAGTGTCTGTGGGACTATCACATCGCGATCGAAGATTGCTACACATGTGGCGAGAATAGGCGCTCTTGTGGTGGTTGTGCCAGGGTGAACGTTCTGGCCATCTCAGGCTTGTAAGCCAGAAATCCGACAATTTGGGATCCATGAGAAGTACGAGTAGTGTATACAGCAATCTGTCGGCAAGCGCCGAGGCCGACGGCATGATGGTAACGAAGACGGAGTGTGGAGATACCAATCAGCTGCCCAGACAGCACATACTTTATCGATTAGGAGAATGCAAGGTTTCGAAAACAAGCCTCCGAGGCTAACATTTACATCGGTGTGAACGGCTTCAGGGTACGAATTGGGTAAGCATAGAGATTCAGAGTGTAGGAAAAAATCCCGAGTGTAAGGAAAGTTTCGACACGAAAAGGACCGATGTGGGTAGGGGTGAACTGGGTGTCTGGGTAAAGCTCGGGTGAGAACACCATCGCCACACGCGACAAAAGTCCGTAACTTGGGCGAAGATTTGCGGAATCACGATACCGCGGTCCAGGTAAGCCCAAGATACGAAGAATGGGCGGGTGCTTGCGTCTTTCCGACGCCGATAGATTGGCTTGGTACATTTACACCACGAATCCCAAGATACAGGTCCGGCAAAAGCAATGTGGTCGGTACAGTCGAAGATTAGGTTGTGTTCCCCTGCATTCCCTATATGTTGTGCATAACATTACCGCTGGTGTTTGCGCGGCTGGTACCTTGCTTCGCACAGGGTGTTTCCCTGTGTAAACGCGGCATGCCGACGATTGAAGTTCTTCAAGGAACGTTCCCAGCAGCGGGGGTCGTTGCGCTAGGTTTGAGAGCAGTGTGCGGAGAGGACTCCGCGGCACGTCTAGACCGACAAGGTTTGGCGAGCGATCGTGGGGGAGGCCTGAAACGATCCTCGTTGTGAGATGCCGGATTTAACGTTGGAATTGACGACTCTTCACCGGAAGGTGAACGCGGTAGCTTTACAAAGGGGGGCCACTGGCGACTGAAAGCTTTTGGACCAACTTGTGTATCAAAGGAAGAAAGAGGTAGAGAAGAATAATTTGAGTATATCAGTGGCTGCTGTCTATGGTCAAGACATTGTGGCAAAGACCAAAAATGTACATTGCGATCAAACGTCATGGGACGTTAGGTCTGCTGAGGCGCTAGCACTAGAATGTAAAAGAGCTACGCTTCTTACATTCGTGTCTTACATATGTATGTTGTTACAGAGTCGTGAATGCATGAATGTACAGGGAGTAATATCGATGGGCCGTGTGGCGATTGCGTGAAAGTCTGTTCGGAACAGATCTAGACTGGCGGGGTCTTTGGCTTTCTCTTGCCAATATTGTAACCCCAGCTTCGCAGGGTCTTGACAACCTTGGGGAGGACGGCTGCGGTAAGTGGCACACGGAAGAAGATGAGGGATTTGTGCACGAGGTAGGCTAGTCCGAGTTGTGACCAGATTGCTGTGGCTGCTGTCAGCGTTGTTCATTGCCCCAGAGAGAAAGGTTTCCCATACATGCGTTTGACCCACCGTTGTGTCCTACACTTCGTCCAGCCTCGACGTAGCCTTCTCTCGCAGTGGCCTCGGCAGTGGTTTCCTCGATGCCTGCTTCTTCTGGCTTCTTACCAGCGTCTGGGACGACGATGCGGACAACGCTCCAGAGTGCGTTTTTCAGCACTTCTTCATAGTGGCCTATCCGGTCGGTTCCCAGCCAGCGTACTGCTATGAAGCAGAGAGGGAAGTCAATGAGTGACAGTCCTAGGTACACTCCTACCGCCGTCCACCCATATTCGCGGGAAAGCTTCTTGAGCCGCTGTGATACCGACAGCGCAGGCTCAGGACTGCCTAGGTGCGGCGTGGGGTTGTGCGACTGGACAGTGGGCTTGTCACTTTTGAAGCGCAGAGAGCGGAAGCGGCGGGCGAGGGCAGAGCGTTGATAGCGGAAGAACAGGAGGGCGCTCTGCTCGAGCGATTTATTTCCCAGTCTGGAAGGGGCGCCGGATTGGGTAGGCGTGAAGAAGGTGCGAAGGAAGGGCGGTGATGGTCGTGAGGCGGCGCTTCTGGCGGCACGCGCAAACGGCAGCTGGGCAGTCCAGAGGCGATCTACTCGAGGCTTCATGGCATGGGCGGGCGAGTGTTGCGGCGGCAGGTGAATCGGTCTTCACGTGGGGCGGTGGTCGTCGACTCAGGCTCACTGTCACAGCGCTGTGGTGCCGGAAGTCCTCGCCAAAGCTACCTAACGTTGTTGCAGCGTCACTATTGCCATATAATTCTGCCAGGGTCCGCCCGCGGCCAATAGTAATTCCGAACCCCGAGCATTCACCGTCGCCGCACGAATGCCCATGGCGCCATCGTCCGCTCGCGCATGCTGACTTCCTAACGCGGCTGCCGACTCTGCTTTATCCGTAGACCTCACACGCCGCCTTGGGTTTTGTCGCTCGGAGCATTCGGTAGGGCCAACGAGCATCATCCATACACCATGGTTCTCGTCTCGAAGACATCGAAGACGCACAACACGTCCCGTCTTCGACCAGCGCTAGAATGGACCCAGAATGGACCCAGAGTTTACCGAGTCACTGACCGCAAAAGTCATTGCCTCAGGCTTGTCATCGCCATGTCGCATGACGAATCCTGCCAGAGGGACATGTCAGGGCGCACCGACCGAATGGCTTGAGGCAGAGGCGGTGGAGCTGGGATTCAACTCTGTCTCGCCTGTCTTTGCCAGAGTAGAATCGTCTCATTTCCTCAACGCCTTCAGTCTCTCTATACGACAGCGTTTCTGGCCACATGCGACAAGTCCGCGGTGATCCAAGACAAGGGCAGACCAGGGATTACGTCTTGCGCACATTCTCAGAATTGCCTGACAGAAGCGTCAGCCTGCATCAGCCCAACTGTGGCCAAGAGCTTCCTCGGGGAGTCTCGAAGCGTGTTTCCTGCAAACATCTGTTGCAGCCCATTACCAATCAGGCTAGCTACACGCCTCCTTGCGGGCGGAACATGGGCAGCACATGCAGCCATGCACGCTTGACTCCTTCACCCTCGCTTGGCCAGGAAAATCATTGTGATGTCTCGCAAGCGCTCCGGTCATTTGCAATTCCAAAAGCCCGTCAAGCACGCCCGAGGTGTGGCGTTACTGGGTGCCAGCCTGCTCCTCGCTCGACATGCAGCATGGACCATGGTGTGCCGTACTGCATTTCACACGTCGTATTCCTACTCTGCATCTTGAATTCTAAATTGCGGGGGCACCACGCGTAGCTTTATTATCGACCGTGCGGGTCCATTTTGTCTGTATGCGAACCTGTTCGCTGGTACCGATAGCGCAGGTGGTGGAACAGGAGAGCCCTCCGTTACAGAAATCCATCCAACACGACCGTTTCACAACCCACTACCCACACTCCTTTAGACCGCTTGTCATTATCCGGTCGCCTCGCTACGCATGGGGTGACCTTTGGCAAAGCGGTGGGGCACATCACTCTTGGGATAGGACAATTGCCTGCGTCCTGACGGTGGAGTGGCTGATCGAGGGCGTTGGCATCGCGCGGACGCATCCGGCCTCTAACAGTCTTCAACGTTTTACATTAGCCTGATTCGATCTGACAAGGTTCCACACATGGTTCCGCTGTGCTGCAGTCGCCGACTCGTTCAAATGCCTGGCGACGCGTCTGTAATTCCCGGCGCCACTCCCACTGCCGAACAACTGCATCACGACATCGCAAACGACAACTGTATAGTCTTCTGCTTTAGTGAGCCCTTCTCCTGCCATCAACTGGCTCGCCCTTCCTTTTCGTCCAACTTTGTCGGCAACAATCCTGCAGCACGGGTCGGCGCCTGGCTGCGAGGGCCTGGGAAGGTTTGCAAGTTGATCCTTTAAAGTTTTCGGCGTTCCCACAACCCTGCAACCGCACCAGTCTCAAACTTTGAGCTTTGGGTACTGAGCTGACGAGTGATGGAGACCACTTTTCATCTACCTGGCCTTAACATCGTCCTCTTGCCGCCGCATTACCCCCTTGATTGGCCCGTGGTCACGAGCGTTCCTCTGCCCTCTGACGTTCCAAAGCACCGGACAAGGGCTCCTCTCTGAACGGCGCCAGCGTCGTCTGTCCCCCCTGCTAGCTCGGCTAGACTCTGGAGTTGATCGCCCTGCCCTTGCAAAGCTCGGCGCCGTTTGTGACTTCCTGGCGGACAAGGGCCCTTGCCTCTCACATTATTCGGCGGGATGATACTGTGCTTTGGTGTTACACCCATTCCTTCGCTTCACAACTTGACAGCGCCCAAAACGGCACGCTCCCGGAGCCAACTGTTTGAGGCTTCGACTAAGCTCTTACCCTGCAGAGCTGCATGAGTTGCTGTTCAGGATCTGCCTGTTTCTCCACGTGGGTTCGTCTCATTCTCAAGCTGCCTATTAATATGCCTTGGTATATAGACTACCTGTCCGCACTACTTCCTCACCTATTCTGCACCGTGTCTCACTACCCGTCACCGCTCTCTTGACATACATTTCGACTCTCACGCTCCTTATCTTTGTCAACACTACTATCACCAATCGCTCCTTCCTCTCTCGTTTAGCTTCATCACCAACCAATATACTCTGCATTAGACAGCAACATGGGTGGTAACACGGAATATATAGCAGGCCATGGCTACCTCTCTCTCGGTCAGGCTGTCCACGTTGCTCAAAACAGCGAAGGAGGCGTTGACCAGCAACTTGCTCAATTCCTCGAAAAGCGTCTCGCCGTAGTCTGGTCAAAACTAAACGCTCAACCACAATCCTATATCCTGCCTCCAGACGAGTTCGCGCTTATGAACTATTATCGCACACGATTTGGAGATAACGAAGTAGTCCGCAACGCTACTAAACGCTTTTGGGACAATCACAAAGGCGGCCAATAGTAGCTCGCCGGACATACTGCTCTCATTCGCATTCGACGGGTGACAGAAGAAATTCGCGGATGTCGGAACGGCACACATACCACCACCCACCTCGCAACTGCTTTTCCCAAGCCTTCGTCTACAACACCCACTTTCCGCAAGCTTCCGCCGCATATCGAATGAGGCACCTGCTGCATTTTTGAATTGATGATGTGAGTTACCTTGCGCTATCACCAATCCATGACGTACTGACCTGAACTAGCTGGCTATCACATATCGACATCGAATTTCTTACTTGGCGTTCATCGGTGCACCAAGATACCTGGACTTTTTCCGAGATACCTCTGACAACGGAGTAACGGCGTTAAACACAGCAAACCACTACTGGCCGGTTGCAAAAATGGCGTTTAGCATGTGTAACTGGAAGCGCAAGAGCGATGGAGTTTCTGCAAGGCGCAATGGCGAATTATTAGAATTGGCATCACCTTTACGAGCAGCACCCATCTACGGACAGTCACGTCTCGTAGCACTGCTCTTAATACTAATGACGCTATCTCAATCTGCTTCCGCTCTACTGACGACACCCCCGTTTGCGCAGTCCCGTTCCCAGACCTTGTCCTTGAGAAACCGTGCTACGAACGAATCGTCCCTTCTAGAGTGTCTTGAGGTTACGCCACCGGTCCTGAGTCCAACTGACGCATGCCAGCAAACTTTGATGGTCCATACTTTTGCCTACTCGTACGGCCAACCTTTTGTAGGTCAGTACAATCCACCGAACTGCAGCTTCAACAGAGTCACGATCAACTTTACGGTCACTTCCGCTGGCCGACAATTCGACCGGCTTGCTTTGATGTTCCTTGATGACACCGAGGTATTCCGTACTTCTACCGCTGAGCCGACTCAGAGCGGCATCATATGGAGCTATGTCAAGGACATGAGCGGCTACCTTGCTCTGTTCAAGACGCCGCAGAAGATCATCTTTGATCTCGGCAACATCGTTGACGATACATATACTGGCCTCTGGAACACCACGCTGACCGCGACCTTCTTTACTGCCGATGATGCGATCGAGCCCGCAGATGTCATCATTCCAATCTCAGCACAAAAGTCTAGCGAGGATGCGTCGAGTGCGTTCGTCGTCCCGGAAACAAGAGCAGTCAACAGTGCTACACTCCCAAAGAACGCCAAGAAAGCTGTCTTCTCGATTTCCGCTTGTGGTCAGGCCGCTGAAGAGTTCTGGTGGAGCAACGTACTGTCATCAGACACTACCGCATTCGGCAACGATACTACATTGTATGGTCACTCGGCCTTCCGAGAGCTTCGTCTTCTGATCGATGGAACCTTGGCTGGTGTTTCCTGGCCCTTTCCAGTCATCTTTACTGGAGGTGTGGTGCCGGGATTCTGGAGACCTGTCGTAGGCATCGATGCATTTGATCTGCGGGATGACGAGATAGACATCACTCCATTCATACCATTACTCAGCGACGATCAACCTCATAGCTTTGAAATACAGGTTCTCGGGGTTGATGATGATGGTCACGGACATGGGAACTTTACTACGGCAATTGGATCGAATTGGGTCGTTACTGGAAAGATATTCGTTTGGCTCGATTCCAGTAACAACCCTACAACAGGCACCATTGCCACCTCTCGCTCTACTTCCGCCATCACACTGCAGTCGACAACACATGGAAACTCAAACGCCAGTGAAAGCATATCTTTGGATTACTCTATACAGGTCACTCGTAATGTGGACATCAGATCTACCATTGACACGCCCACAGGATCGAAAACTGTAACATGGACACAGAAGCTCACCTTCTCCAACGTCGGTACTCTCAGCAACGGCGGTAACGACCAGATCGTTCGCCAGTCGACAACAGGCACACATACATCATCCTCCGACTATTCTAGAAGCTTCGAATATCCCCTTTGGGTTCTATCATCCTACAACGCACCAGCAGGAGGCAACGTTACCATTGACGCCAGCATGGATCGAAGTAAAAACGTGCTGCAGCAAGGCGACTTGGCCTTTCCGAACGACCTGAAGACATTCGACTACACACGCCTACGCTCGATGCCTTACAGCAATCAGGCATTCCTTAGTGCAGACTTGAAAAACAGGCAGAATGGTACAGCATCTTATCTGTCCGTCCCCGCACTCAAGAAGTCATTTGGATCAGGCAACACGGAGCAACGCCTTACACTCAGTGATGGCACACAAGAAGTGTACCAAAGGCACATTGTAGCTTCTAACGACTCGATCGTGTATGACGACCAAAGCTTCGGTGGTCAGGCGCGTGGCCAAAGCAAATTCGCCGCACCCGGCCAACAGGGCTCCCGAGAAAGAGCGCATGACTTTGCGGCAACAGGCGTTAGGGCAATGCTAGGTAGGGGGCCACTGTAGGCGGCAAGAAGTAATGATGAGGAAGGTGGAGTCGGATCTACATGGATGAAGGAAGGTTTACCGGTATCTGCACGACACTTGACGAGCAAGCGATGTGGCACCGCCGACATGGGCATCTTGACAGTCTGTGGTGCTTGGTAACTGTCATGTTGCTTTCGGGATAGGTTGAGCGGATCTCAAAGGTGGTTTCCTGCTGGCTGCTGTGTTTGCTTCACTGCATTTATTCTCCGTTATCGCACTGCATGGTTACTCCAAATCAATGGGATTCACGACATATGCGCTGTCAGTCTTCTTTCAGTATTGTTTCGCGAGCAAGCACAGTGAAGTCTTACTGCAGTATTCTCCTATTCTCATCGCTCGATCTCAACACTATGACCTCACGCTATGCAACTGATCATCCAAAAAACTAGGCGCCATGTACTCTTCACAGCGGGATGGTAGTCGCAGTACGAGTCGCGCGACGATACTCATCCTCTCCATCAATGTCTTAGCTAAGCCACCAAGTCCCACAGCATAAACTTTCCAAGCTGTCACAAGGTGACGAGACTAATCATCTCATGGTGCTTACAGCATTTTTAGGAAAGAAAATCTCGCTTGCCACTGTCCATGTGGCCGTTCGATAGTTCGCGTTCATGCCGTCTCGCCCCACCCTACCTATATCGCTTTCGCTGATATATCCCTTTCCCATCCTTACCGGTATTACCAGCACCCCACGCCGATCCATATCGAACATGGACCAGGAAGTAGGATTTTTTTCTTGGTATTCCCCAACATGGGTCTTCCTTGGGCACCAACGTCGCCATCTCCGAAGTGTTTACATTGCCGTCGTGATGTGGGGATGGACAAAAAAAGGACACCACTACCGGATATCTCCATTCCCGCGCAAGGCGCACCGTCATAGTCTCGATGATATAACCCTTAGCTTTGTTCAACGGCGACCTAAAACTTAATTGCGACGTCGAGTGGGCGAGTCGCAAAGAGTCGGCAAAGCTGTCCACATGAAGCATCAAGATAGACATGTGTCTCACTACTTTTTCTTTTTTCCAACCTTCAACAGAAATATACGATTGTTCATGTGTTTGGGCATCAAGCCAAGCTGTTGGTGATACAGCGCGCTTAGGTCACGTTGTTGATTCCCTTTTAGCCGACGGGCTGTCCTTACGCGCGCTCCCGTGGGGCGCCTTGAGCGGGAGATTTGCAGTCGATCTGTGCGTACGCTGCCTCCCCTCGTGGCAAGCCTGAAACGTCGGTAATGCGTGGTGAACTGTGGTTTTCACCTGGGATTGTCTACTTGGGCAGAATGTAACCTAGGCGATGCGTTGTAAGGGAGACCTTCCGTGACCACGCAGTACTACGGCTAAAGCTGCCTCACTAAACAAAGGGTTGCGAATCCGAGAATTTTGTCTTGCATTTAGGGTTTGCAAAAAGGAATGCACTTTTGTTGTAGGGGGGTTTGGGGCCATCTGCCGCAGACACCGTCTTGCTCTTCGACTTGTCGACCCCTGAGGGTAGATCCACTCTGTTGGAAAATTACGTTTCCTGGATGGGAACCGATAGCGATTGGATGCCGTGCATGAGCGCTACAAAGGGAAGACACTCATCACACCAATATCACGTCGAGTGTAGCGCGTGCTGCCGTGTGTTCCAGCCTTATACGCCCCATAGCTGCGAGTCATGATAGTCGTTATGAAACGCTCCACCACTTATTTCCTTTTTCGATCCAGCTCACTGGCCACAATCATTGGGCCCACTCATGACGCAAGGATGGTGTGCACCTTTTTCCCGAAGTTCGTAAAGAAAGTTCATAAATTATCGCTGACAGCCGTGGTGTTGTCGTTGTCATTTACTTGTAACACACAATGGGGATCCCAGTTTTCGCCTTCCGCGACCCCGGTATACAGACGTGTGACTGACAGGCCGGGGTAAGTGCTTCGCTTGCATCATTTGTGTGACGAGCAGTAGCGTTGCCCATGGTCAAGCGATGTGGCAGACGATGCTGTTGTGCCACTAGAGCAGCGGCTGGACGCCGTTTTACGGGCTGGGAGATGCCGCAATCCACTTTCAAGAGCGGCAGACTAGCGCCACTGATACTAGTAATGGTGTGCTGCGAGATAGCGACCATTATTAGGAATTGCTCACAAATAAAGGGTTGTCTAGAATCGCGGGTTTGGTGACGAGATCCGCACGTCACGCCTGATTTGAAGATAGTGTGGGGGACCTTTGATCCGAGGAAGTGCTCCCTGCAAATCTCCTCCTACGATGGGTTATCACCAAATCTGCAGCATCGCTTCCAAGCCATCATTTTGTGGCTGCCAGCCGTTGGCCCGCCTACATGTGGATGAAAAGTTTGTTTGAGCCACACGGCTACAAGCGTTGCTGGTCCTGTCCAACATCTAACATCTCTTGCCGTTGATCGGTGTAGTAAACCTTCTCGGTGCGCGAAGCGCCCAAAAGAACGCCTCTAACTCTGTCTTGACAGCTCATGCATAGCGATGGTGTGCCAACGGGTTTGTCATCAATTGGAGTAATGTGACGAGAGGGCGATCATAGAAGGAACGGGTTGGTCCTCCGCGTTCTCAAGGATAGTGTCGGTCACCAAGAGCGCCTGTGTACCAACAATCGCGAGCGTAGCTGCCTCTGCAAAATACGGGTCGCATGGCCTTAACGACTGGAAAAGGGCCGGATAGCCTTGTCTTATATATGGGCAACTTCATTTCGATGTTGATCAAATTTGGCTGGTATTCATGCGCAACCAAAAGAGAAGGAGCTGCCTAGGTGAGAAATTCGATGGTAGCAGGGTTCAGTGTGAACTGCTGATAGAATGTGAGTATCACCAAATACATGAGTCAGGCAACACTCACTCGTTCTTCCTACATGATACACCCCTACGTTTGAAGAAGTCCTCTTCATGTGCCAACTGACCCGCCGCATTGATTGCCAAGGTTGGACCGAGGTATCTGCATGGATCGATAATGGCGGGGTAGGTAGGCCAACGTCATTATGAAAAAGCAAACGTCCTCTGCAGTTACTTCAACACATATCAAGTCTTTTGAGAACTAGAGAAGTGATCGCGTCTAAAATGGATACTCTTCGATGAACCAGCGGGGTCTGGGGGAAAGCTACGCGAAGGAGGGGCGAATGTGTGGATCTGGGGCAGTGTCGCGTGCCTGTGACTCGTCGACTGGATTGCCGCCTTCCTCATTCACAATTGGCGCCCGTGGCTGGCGTTTCGTTCGCCGTCCATCATGTCTTCATGTCATCGTCACCGACCTGCAACCCTCTATCATTCCTCCATGAAGCACTATGGTACAGGCATCGCTCTCCACCTCTCTTCAAAACGATGATAAATCGCTGCAGCAGCTCAACGAGCGCGAACCCGAGGCTGAATCATCTCTAAAAACCGGTGGTAAGACGGATGATACGCCAACTGTTCATCGCGGGGCAATTCGTGTTCCTTCCCCGGACCCATCCCTTGTATCAATAGACGATTCGAACATTATACGATTTGGTCAAAATCCAGACTATGCTCCTCTATACCATGACAGATATGCTTCACGCTTACCCACTCCTCCTCGTACCCTCAAAGGCAAAGTCCAAGCATCATGGACATCGAACAAGGGCCTCGCACTTGTTCTACTCGCTCAGCTATTCGGAACTCTGATGAATGTTACCACGAGAATACTAGAAATGGAAGGAAATAAGGGTATGAAGACCCTCCGGTAGCGATATCCGCATGTACTGACTGTCATAGGCAACGGATATCACCCATTTCAGATCTTATTCGCGAGGATGAGTATCACCGTGGCGTGCTCTTCTTTCTACATGTGGTACAAGAAGACAGAACATTTCCCTTTCGGAATGAAGGAAGTCCGCTCGTTGCTAGTTGCCAGAGGGCTGTTCGGCTTCTTTGGAGTCTTTGGAATGTACTGTAAGTTATGCAACGTCGATCAAGGAACCATATGGGTACAGTAACTCGTCTCAGCTCGTCAGATGCTCGGTCGCGCTTGAGGATTCTTGCTCACCCACTGCTGTGATGAACTCCACAGTACATCATATGGGCCCTCTCTGTATTTCATAGCGCTAACTATCATAGACTCCCTGCTGTACCTGCCTCTGGCCGATGCCACAGTCATTACGTTTCTGGCACCATCGCTCGCCTGCTGGGCATGCTCATATTTCATCAATGAGCCGTTCACCCGGATGGAACAGATCGCTGCTTACGTCTCGCTCTTTGGCGTTGTCCTTATCGCAAGACCCGTTACATTATTCTCTGCGCTGTCGCATTCCGACGCACCTATTCCTCCTGCCACTGGCGACTTAGATGCTCTTCTACCGAACACAACTGTATCTTCACCCGATCGTCTCGCCGCCGACTATGATTCGGTGACGCCAACGCAACGAGCAATGGCAGTAGGCATTGCAATGCTGGGTGTCATTGGAGCAGCAGGCGCATATACCACAATTCGATGGATCGGCAAGCGGGCACACCCGCTCATATCCGTTAACTACTTCGCAACATGGTGTACAATCGTCAGCGTAGTAGCAATGTTTACCATACCTGGTGTTGGGTTTCTGCTTCCGAACAGCCTGAGAGACTGGTGCTACCTAATCTTTCTGGGCGTCTGCGGTTTCGTAATGGTATGTCTGTTGCATAGTGCCGCCGTGTTATGCTTCTTGACTGACACCGCCTAGCAATTCCTCTTAGCCGCAGGCCTTCAATACGAGAAGTCATCTCGCGCAACAAACATGGTGTACATGCAAATGCTCTTCGCACTAGCATTTGACAAGCTGGTCTGGGGCACAACACCTGGCGCTTTATCCATAACTGGATCGTCGCTCATCCTTGGTTCGGCGATATACGTTGCGATGAACAAGGAGGCGCCGACGAAGAAAGTAGAGCCAATGGGAGGAGGAGACGACGAGGAAGAGAGGGGGTTGATATCGCCGGAATTCGAAGGTGAACAAATAGACGAAGAAGACGCAGACATACCGATGAGGCCACTGAGATGATGAAGAGACGTTCACATGGAGTGTTTGCAATAACAGCGACTTGATGCGCTTTGGGAAATGAAATTGCCAGGGTATTTTACATGAGTATGGAAAGAAACATAGATCATAGACGGTTATCGAAACATGATTGCATCTTTACTTGCGATGCTCACGTATTCAGCTCACTATAGTATTGTTATGAACTTCCTCTTGCTTCATTCTCGACGTGATAGGTGTTCTGCTTTGTTTAGTGATGGAACCTCCGATGAGATCTTGAAGTGGGGGGTAGCTACCCCACTTAAGCTTACGTTGGGTGACTATCTTGTTTGAGGTTCACACGGCGCGGTGCGACGAGGATCCATGGTCAATGCTAATATATACGATAGATATTTTCAACACTTCATCAAACAATCCTCTGTGGCGCAATTGGCTAGCGCGTCTGACTGTTACACCAGTGGCTATCAGGAGGTTGGAAGTTCGAGCCTTCCCGGAGGAGGATTATCTTTTTGCTCGTCCAGTATACATCAATCGTATTCATGTTACTGTGGTGGCACGTTCGCCCGTATGTCTTGTAGAATAATGTTTTTGCTGCACGTTCCATTGGCTGTAAGCGTGGTCGCGTTTATGTGCAGTTTTCTCGGTGAAGAGATCCTACAAACTCAAAGGACATACATAGATTGTTACACACTATTCCTTCAGACGGACTCATGTGTTTGCCATCCATTCACTCGTATGATGTGAACCCTAGATTCTGGTCTTTTGCACACTTTCAAATCTTACCCTACCGTCTTCAATTTTCAGCACATTAACGGGGACCTTGACGCGCAATGGCTCCTCGCCTGGCAGATTCATGGGAGCCGAGAAACCTGCTACATGCGAAACCATGCTGTCGCACGTCGGACATTTCCAGTCTCTGTGCACTGAGGCAGAATCCTCATTGCTGTTCTGTTCAATCCTCTTGATGCAGACATTGCAGAACTGGTGGTCGCAGGGACGGATACTGACTGTGTAAGCAAGAAGAGGCAGAATTGAAGAAGAACTGCTTACATGCAATCACACAGTCGCAGCTCGCATGTCGTGCACATCTTCGGCTTTGTTGGGTCGAACTCTGGTTCAGTGCTGATACCGACCTGTTGGTCCATCTGGCTAACACTCTTCATGTTGTTGAAATCACCTCCGTCGAGGCGCTCATCTACCTTTTCTTCTATAACGAAAAATTGTCCAGAAGCTTCGGCGTATGCTTTGACATCCATCGGCGGAGGCCGTGGGACGATATGCGTTAACTTTTCGCAGCTTACTGGGTCGAGCATGTGCACATAGAGAATACGTGCAGCAGTGTGGTTCCATAATGTGGCTGGGTAGGGGTCTTTGTATATATCTTGAACTACATCCTAGGTCAGTAAAAGTAAAGCGAAGGATTATCTAGCCCTACTCAGTTTTCCGCCAGCGGCTAGACCCATAGCGCTGATGTCTCTCGCATCATTGGTCTCGAGTTCTTTGTTAGTGTTATGCGTAACGACCTCTTTCTCAAAGCCGTAACTCGGGCTTTCTATTGTTGGAAAACCCTCGATTGGTGTCGCTACTTTCGCGAATTCGCCTCCAGAACAGTACGTAAACAAGTGAGACAGTCGCCCGATTGCCTTGAACACATGAGTTAATAAGAAACCTACGTAAGTTTTAGCGCGACTTACTTTACACTTAATATCTGTTCCTGGTTCTGCGAGATGCTTCGCCTTGAGAGGCACCTCGTAAGTAGAGTCGGTCGGGTAAGATCTCAAAACGTCGCCAATATCTCTACCAAGCTGCTCAGGCGTCTTCATTTCGTCAAGGTCACTAGAAAAACCGCGTGCGCTCTTCACTATATATTTGTCCTTGCTGAACGACCATAAGCGTCGCTTTGGAAGAAGTTCCGGTGTGATTTCAATCTGAAGCCCTCCATGCTGCTCTTTTGATGTCTTTTGGCCCTCGACAGTGTATCCAGATCCCACTTCCTTCAGTCAGCTGAGTTCCATGATAGGTAAGCTAGAGACGTACGCGGCATAGCGACAAACTGGCGAACTACGCCAGGCGCTACACAAATACCATCTAACCATCGTTGACCAGGTATGACGATGTAATCCTGCTGCTTCTCCTCGGCGTTTTTATCAGTAGTCTCCTCTATCGCACGACCCGAAATAGTGTTGATGTGGCCGATGAAAACACGAACAGCCCACTTATGCTGCTTTGGCTTGAAGTTCAGCCACATAGCTTCTCTCTGCCACATGGGGAAGAACAAACCGCCACTCTCACTGATGTTCTTCGGAAGATGGCTGGAACATGCTTCCACGCTGAACAGGTCGTAACTACCCAACGAGCCTGGTAGCTGGTGCAGCCTGTTATCATCCGGCATTCTTGGTGTTCTTTCGAAAGACATGCGAAATCCACAATCAGTCTCCACTACGCGCTTCGAGGAAGATAGCGGAGAGATGCTGAACTCAATTCTTTGGCCATAGTGAGTGTTTGCGTGCGAGATCAGCGATTCTGTAAGTCTGATTGTGTTCTTGGTGGAAATCTGGTCGTCATTGACCACAACGACTTCGTCATGATCACTCACGACGTATCTGGGTATGTCTTCGTAGTAGTGTATATTGTCGATTATCAGCTCGAGAGGCTTTTGAAAACCGCAGTCTGCTTTACGTCAATAAAATACCCAATTATCCGAAATATAGATTGAAAACCTTCGATCCGATTCCAAAGTTCAGACATTGGCTCGTCGTCATGCATGATTATAGAAAATGGCGACGAGTTGACATTCTCGGCTAGCGTTTCTTTCGGGTTGACCTGAGAAGTATCCTGGAGTTTCTCTAGGCCCTCGATCACAATTCTACGAGAGCCTATCGGGACGACTCGGGTCGATGTTGAGCAGCTCATCGTAGGTAGCAAACCTCCGTTTTAAGCAGAGCGTTGGGAGAGTTTCTGAGCTGGAAGGAAAGATGATGTGGTGCTTGTCTTGAGGTTCAACTCAGCTTGATGGCTGCCTTTACGTCTTGTCAGGTGGGGTCATCTCAGCCGCACACGCGCCCCCGCTCTTGTTGCGTTCAGCTGGGCCAACGTCTGTGTTTTCTTTATATCGTGGTGTGACTCAGAAAAGATGTCTTTTGGCTTCTCGATAGGGGACATCAGTATGTATACGCGGTTGCGTCGTTGGGCAAAGAGCACTGACTGTATCTAGTCCTCCTCAGCCAGCTAGCATACAGTCTTTACGATAGCGTCAGCTCCGGGAGGAAAGCAGCAACGCGGGACTTAAGAGAGCTTGAAGAAGTACTGTTCAGCCTGAAATGTGCTCTGGATCACCTTGGAGAAGTTTCAAACGACATACTCGCGCGGCCAGGTTTCCGGAATGGCGGATCAGGGTTCAAGGAAAAGCTTGATATGATGATCAACTCGTGTGCTTCCACTCTGCAAGAACTAGATACCGTAACGAAGAAATATCGTGACGTTGAGAGTAAGGCAAACAAGGGCAAGACGAAACTACGCACGCTGGAAGACGTGAAGAAGAGTATCCAGGTCAACTGGCAAAGAGTGCGATGGGACTACGAAAAGCAGTATTTGCAACAGTATCGGGAGAAGCTTAAGTCGCATACCGATGCGATAAACCTGATGTTGACCTCTGTGATCTGGTAAGCATCTTGGCTTGTAGCTCGAGCCAATATCGACTAACAATACAGCAGGGCGAACACTGCATCCGCAGATGCAGATAACGAGAAGAACCATAAAGTAACACAGTCCTTGTTAGGAGATGTACTGCGCAACCCAGCTGCAGATGAAGAATTTCGAGCTATGGTACAAGAGATACACACGATACTCACACGACCGACTACTGGAACAGAAGTCGTCGAGATAGCTACGATGCAGGGTACAGCACTGACCTGTAAGCAGTTTTGTACCACTGCCTATTCACCGAGCGGCTCATCAGTTTTCAAGTCCTCTGGCCCTGTCGCGAGACACGGAAGAAGTTTGCCTTCAGTGAGTATGTATGCCGTGTCGGATCTTCCGTATACAACGTCAACAGCGAAAGCATACGTCGGAGCTGTCTCAGAAGGAGTGTCAACGCAAGGAGCCGTGTATGCCATGCCTGCAAAAAGCTACCCAACTGATGAAAGCGAATTTTGTAAGGAAGATCTACCGGGCGACAGCGAACTGTCAGTCGCTACTGTCAAGCTCAACAATGAACGCCGTGCTTTCGGGGCAAAAGAATATCAAGCTTTCCTGCGGCAACACGCACAGCCGAAGAGAGTTCCGAAGCCATCTTTCCTGACGAGTATCATGCCCACCAGCCAGGAGCTTCAAGCTTGCATACCCTACATCTTTCAGTCGACGGCGGAAGGTAAACAGCAGACGCAGCAGCTGAAGAATGAGATCAATCGCTGGACTGAGGGGTTTTCTCATTTCATCAACCACAAAGCGCCTCCGAGAGAGAAGGACGAATGTTTCCTGATGTTGTTGGGAGCGCTGAATGAGGCAGTGGAAGATAGCTCTAGAGGGACGCGACAGCTATTCTACGAGACTTCGGACTCTTCAGGCTTTGCAACGGCCTTGGACCAGGTACAAACCATATCGAAGAGCGTGAGGGTGATGAAAGAGATTGAGGAATTCGAGGATGCTAAAGAAGAATGGGAGAAGCAGGAGCGAGTTCGTTGACTGTACAGTCTGATAGTTCAGTATTCGGACGAGACAGCGCTGTTAGATAACCCTGTGTAAAGGACGCATTAAAGGCATATCTCCCACACTTGAATTTCTTGGGGGACCGAACAGTTGTAGCAACTTCGCATTCCCTTGTCCCTTCTTGCCTCCTTCTAATGTGCTACTGAGCACATTTCCCATTTTACCACACGCTCCTCTAAACCAGAGAAAGCCCTCCAAATCTGAATCCACAAAGAGTCCAGGTTTCATCGTGACATGCTCATCATCGTCTGGTAGCATTGGATCAAGCACGTCGTGTAGTATCAGCCGCTCACCAGTGGGTAGCAGACACCACAGGTCGCCAAGTGCGTTCCATTTGGCAATGACGTCTGCCGCGGTATGTTTTTCGAAATCAACATAGCGATCTTGCTTAGTGATTTTTGGTGCGTGGTCGATAGGACCGTTGGAGTGTGCGTACCATCCGACGGGCTCATGCGGAGGCACAAATTTGCGTTGCTTCAAGACATCTACCAGCATTTCTGCCCCGGCAGTGGCAAGCTGTTGCTCTACAACCCGAGCCATATCAGGAGTATCGCGAGAAAGGCTAATGTCATGGCCAGGCATGGGGGTTTGGGCAAGGATAGTACCCTGGTCGAAATGCCTTGGATGTAGTGTTTGCACAGAGACACCGGTGTACTGCCGCCTCTTCAGTATGGCATGTTCGATGGGCGCTGGGCCACGCAGATCGGGCAGCAGAGAAGGATGGACGTTCAGGCCGCCGTATTGCGCATAGTTGAGGATCCTCGGTGGGACAAGGAGGCCGAAGGACACGGCGATGACGACATCTATGGGGTTGGGTGGCGTCCAGCCTGTGAAGGTGTCGATCACATGAGTAGGTAGATTGAGCTCTTCGGTAGCTACCTGCTTGATAGGAACTGAATCTTGTCAATTAATGCTGTGTGGCAGTCAAAAGACATTCCTACCCTCTCTTAGTTTTTTCAGTCCTCGTCCAGTAGGCTTCGCTGGTCGATGGACTACATCGATGCTCTCTATGAGTTTCGGCACATGCCGCTTCGCGTCTGCTACGGCGCGCAGTGATGCGATACTGAAATTGTCAGAACCGCAGAACAATATCCGCAACGGCCCCGACGTCCGAGCGGGAACTGCTGTAGAGCTATAGCGACAGTGTGGAGTCTGGACCAGGGAGTAGACGCGGCCTCGTAGCCTGCAGAACATGGTCGGAGTGAGGAAGTTCGGCGACAAATGCCGCGCCGCAGGATCTGGACGTTGCGATCGAGATCTCGTGGGGCATCTTCACCACGACAATCGGGTGCATCCTTGCCGCCTGGCGCCGCATCGCGATGCATCGCAATCTTTGACCATGGAATACAAATAGTCCACAGCGACCGCTTGTTGTTGAGGTTGGCACGGTGGCTGGTTGTCTTCTCCGCGTCTCTTCCGCACGTGTGACGCCATTCATCCCTCACCCAAAACCACCCGAAGCGCTCGCGACCAGGCACTTCGAAGAATGCTGGAATGTCGTCCACGGCGGGCTCTAAGGTCATTCCGGCGCAACTCTCTTTCCTAGCCATATACAACCCTTCCCTCGGAAGGTCAGATGAGACATTCGACCAGCAGATTGTCTTCTATTACTCCAAGGCCGCCAAGACACGCTCCAAACTGAGAGATGGCGATACTGAGAGGGAAGAGGAGTTGCGCGAGCAGGAGAATGAGAAGCTCCGTCAGGTCGGGCTAGCTCAGGGCATGGTAGGCTTTGCGAAGTAGGTCGCGTGGCAAGCACTTTCCGTATATCAAAGCTGATCAAGCATAGGAGCTTCTCTGATGGCGAGGCAGTTGATTCCGTAGAAACGCAGAAGACGCGTATTGTTCTGCGTGAATTGGAGGACGGATGGTGGATATTGGCAGTATGTACATTACACATGCTCAGTAGACTACAACTGACACCACGGTAGTCGATTGACCTTACACAACTACCCGCTGCCGGCGGCCTCACACGAACCGATTCGAGCACCGATACCACCGAGCCCGTCATCGAGTACTCATCACGCGAAGTCAGCCCGCCCGCACTGCTGATCCAACAACTCGCTCGCGCCCAGTCCATCTTCCTGCTCCATCATGGCTCGACAATGGAGGCCATGTTCGCCAAACACGGCCGCAGCAAGTTCTGCAGCATACTAGAGAGATACTGGTCGCGGTTTGCGAGCAATTGGGACGTGCTACTACACGGAAGCCCTGCGGTGGAGATATACGGTGGCATGAAACTGGCAGCAGGCGGAGAGTTGGGCATGGGTGTTGGAGAAGAGGAGTGGGGTAGCAGTGAGCGGGATGTGCTAGAGGACTTTGCACGCAGAACATCAGGTCTCGTGGATGTCATGGTATCCCGCTTCGGCGAAGCATCGCCGTTGCAACAAGCCAAAACCTCTACAGACCCAAAAACACTCGAAGTCTCCGAGTTGGAACCCTGGATAGGGGTCGGGAGAAATGCCCATGCCGCTGATGGCGTTGTCTTTTCAGGTCTGGGAGCGGTAAGCCGAAAGTCGCTGCGGGACTTGTCTCACTGGGTAGAGACTATCTACGCTCACGGCGAGTACGCTTACGGCATACGAGACAACCCGACTTCTGATCGCAGAAAACGGCGGAGGAGAAATCTGAAGCCCGAGTCCGAGCCCGAACCATCGCCTCCAATGCGGGACGAAAGGCCGCGTCCTCCAGTATCGAACGATGGCTCAGACCTGCCACCTGGTATCCCTCCACCGATTGTCAAAGCGGTTGAGAACTCCCTTGATAAGGCAGCAGCCGCCGTCGATAACAACAAATCTCAGGCCACTTCAACTGCGCCCGAGTCTCAGACAATGCTATCGTCTCTGGGTGACACCGAGACATGGATGAAATATATGACCCTTGGCTATGGGACAGCATGGGGCGGAAGCGGAAACAAGAGCGCAGAGACCTCGGGTTCTGCTGCTCCAGCGCCAGCTCCGGTACCACAACCGGTACGCGAACGAACACCTTCCCCTGCAGCGATGCGCTACGTCGATCCTACACCCGATGTAGACCCAGCAGAAGAGAAGATAAAGCAACAGATACGCCTAGAGAACGATGGGTACTTTCTCGTAGGGCTCAAGGGGGATCTGCAAGACTTGGAAGTCGACGACGAGAACGGAGAGGGTGATTGGAACAACCGAATACCACTGCGGACTATACATGTGGAGGTCGACAGGCGAGCTGCCTCACTGCAAACAGGAGACGGTGACTCGGACGAGACTCCGCAATACGAGAAGGATATGAGAGTGCAACCGACGACGACAGGAAGTAATCTAGCCCGGTTAAGACCTGTCGTTTACGTGGTAAGTTTGGACAGCATCTACGACATCTAAGACCCGGCTAACACTAAATCCAGCACCGTCCATTCGTCTACACCTTCCTCTTCGAACACCGCACGCATTCACTAGGCGTCGCATCCTTCTACCGCGACATTCACAACTTCTTCTCGCCCCTCCACCGCTCCCTAGACAAAAGCACCTCCCCCGCAAACGTCGCCGCGCGTCTCCACGCCGTCTCCAACCACTACACAACCGAAGCCTCTACCGGCGGTTCAGGCCCAAACTCAGGCCCCAACACGCAGGCCATTTACGATGTCGTCTTCGACCCCCGCACATACACGATCCATTCCAGTCTGCCCAATATTCCCGACCCAGGAACCTTACTAGCAGAAGGTCTGGGCAGCAGCAGTACCAGCTCCCTCGGCTGGAGCAGAGTCGAAGCCCTCAACGTCCACTCCCAGATCCTAGCCACGGTAGCAGGTACGCGCCGCGACCTTTCTGAAATAGAACGTACGTGCAAGACTTCGCGCGGATGGTGGGTCGTCTGGATGCGTCTCCCGCCTTCTCAAGTCAGCTCCGAAGACGCAGCTGCCCAACAAGACTCGCAGAACAACTCCAACGAGGGGTCTGGCTCCGCGCAGTTCAACACAAATGAGCTGCGGGAAGCGTTCTTAGTTCGCCGCGCGAGGGATAGTCAGCCAGGGAGTACGAAGAGCTCGAGTCGCTTTGCAAATGGTATGTGGAGTGGATTTGGTATGGGTGGTGGCGGAGGTCAGAATCAGAGGATGGGGGGTGCGGCAGCGGGTTGGGGACCCAAGGGGTTGGCAGAGGGGATTGGTATTGATGCCAGGAGGTATGTTGAGGAGTTGTTGAGTTTGAATAGATAGAGTTGGTGGTCAGTCAGGAATGAGAATGCTTCGATAGACAGGAGTGAGATTCAGTTCATCCCTAGTACCAGCTCACCCCGTCACCCCGTTGTTTGTTTGAGCATGTCAAAGGTGGTGATGAAAAGGGGAGGAGTACGCCATTGCTCATGGCGTCCCCATGATCATAACCACTTTCACTTACGTATCCGAGAAACCATTTGACCTGGTGCGACTCAATCAGATCTGTCCATCAGCATTACCGTAAATTCGCTATACTGGGGTATATCTGTACGCTTTTTATACTCAAGGAATCACGGCCCATCTTTGCGATCGTGACGCGATTGTCGTGACTCGTCGTAAACGTGAATTCGGAAATTTCAATCCACTTCAACATGCTCGGTGTCATCCAATGCCCTAACCACTTCCTCCATCTCCTTCGGACTCGTAATACCCCAGACACCGCCTCCTTTGACGGAGCCCTTCATACCCACTTCTTTACCCACAAGGTTTCTGCCCACTTTCCCCGGACCAATGCCCACATAACGCATAATCTTCTCTTGCTCGTGCAGATACTTTACGCTCTTCCACCACTGTACTGTTTCTACACAGCTACGTGCTAGAAGATCCTTGAGCTGCTCTTTGTCCTGGAAGGGCTTGCCAGATACATTCGATATGCAAGGCATGATACCTGGCCATGTAACGATGTCACGTCCATCTTCAGTTTCTTTGTGGAGTATGCGTTTCATGGTTTCTTGAGCGGGCTTCATGAGAAGGCTGTGGAAGGGCGCGTCGGATTTTAAGCGTACGTGACGTGGATCGTGGCCGCCGAATTGACGTAAATTCGTGAGCAAGGTGTTGATGCGGGTGATGCTGCCGCTGAGGACGATTTGGTTCTTCGAGTTGAGATTTGCGATTGAGACTTGTTGGACGGCTGGTAGATGGTCGTGGGAGTCTGCTTTAGAGCCCAGGGCAAGGAATTCATGGATACCGTTGATGAGTGCTTGCATGTGCTCTTCGGACTCGCAGACTAGGGCGACCATGCCGAACTCGCCGCCTTCCTCTGCAACTGCTTCCTGACTGCATTTACTCATGACTTCGGCTCGTCTCCGTACCATCTTTAGTGCGTCCCGGAATGTGAGGTAGCCGCCTGCCACTAGTGCCGCAAACTCGCCTAGTGAATGTCCCAGTGTGATGTCTACGCGCTCACTAGTCTTGAAGCCAAAGTCCTTCTCCAGTATTCGCAGTATGAGGATCGAGGTTGCCATGATGGCCGGCTGCGCATTCTCGGTCCGTGTGAGTTCGGCATTGGTACCAGATTCTATCGTCTTGGTGAGGGGGAGTTTGAGGGTTTCGTCGATTTCCTCGAGGATGGGTTTCGCGGTGTTGGGGAAGGCTTCCAGCCATGGTGTGCACATTCCCACTCGCTGTACGCCCTGACCTGTTGCTGCTTAGCATGCTGAAATAGTGAGGTTTGTAGAAGCTGGGAAGAAGTACCAGGAAAGAAGATGGCAGTCTTTGGTCTCTTAGCTGGCGCGTCTCGTACGCTGCTCATCCAGCGCCGTCGCGCGGGCTGACAATTGTCGCTCCGCTCGCCGCATCGCATGCACCGTCGCGTTAGACGCGGGGCTGCTCTGGAAGCGGTATTGAGAGAAGTAGACATGGTAGGTTTCTGACTATGACTTTCAGGGAGTCATGGTGTTGATCTCTGGAAGTTCTGCGGAGATGCGGAGGTTCGGGACGCGGGGAATTGACGTGAGGTGCCCTGCAGCTCGGTTTAGCGTCGTGGGGTGACAGCATCCCCACGGCCGAGGTCTCTCCCTTTTCCGCGACAAATCGGCGCCGAGGCAATTGACAAGCTTGCGAATGTTCACCATGACTTTTTCCATTGCTAAGTTGATGATGATTCTGGGAGATGACCACAATGTCTGTTCTACCACACCTTATGCGCCCTGGATGTTCAGTCCACCATCAACCTGAATGCGCATACCAGTCATACTAGTATTCTTTGCCAGCATCACGAACGCAGCAGCACAATCATCCAGGAATGTCTCATGCTTCAGTGCTGCAAGGTTCTTCAACTGTTCGATCTTTTCCTGGGAATATTTGAGGCCCTAAGATAGTGTCAGCATCCAATACAAGGTACCAGGAGAGGTTCTTCTTCGCACCCATTCAGTCAGCAGTAAGCCCGGGAGGACCGTATTGACACGGATTTTGGGTCCAACAGTGACTGCCAGACATTTGACCAGCTGAAGTTGTGCTGCTTTGGTAACCGAGTATGGCATGCTTGATCCGCCTTGGCTGACACCCTGTACTTCGCGATTAGCATGTGGTTACTACTAGACCTTTGGCCTGAACGTAAATCAAGAGAAGATCAGAAGGGCAGCTCACCGCAATGCTACCAGTAGTAATCATAAGTCCACCATCCGGATTCGCATCGAATGTAGCCCTCGCTTCAGAGAGTATTGCCTTGGGTACTTTAACATTTGCGTTCCAGCACTTATCCCACTCTTCTTCGCTCATGGAGTCGAGGTCTTTCCATTCAGCGAAACGCGTCCAGCCCTGCATTGGCGTTAGCAGCATCCTCTCTTGTCGGTATCTGTCTGTACATACTGCGTTAGCGAGCACAATATCCAGCCCACCCAACTGCTCGATTGTCTCTCTAACCGCTCGCTTTGCTTCCGCCGTCGATGTCATATCCTATCGGACACTTTAGCTTACATTCACTACAAACAAGAATACGATGAGCGTACCGCTTTGATTACAATAGCTTTGACACCATGTGCCTCACATGCCTTTTGCACTTTTTGTGCCGGCTCGATACGGTTGAAGTAATTGATAGCGACGTTCGCGCCTTCACTGGCAAACGTCGTACTGAGGAGTTCGCCGAGACCACTGGAGATATTGTCAGTGACAAACTTCTAACGTGACACAGAGATGGCAGAATTAATTGAAGCCTTTTTAGGAGTTGCCCTGTACGTACGCTGATCCACCTGTGATAAGCACGTTTCTGCCTTTGAGATCGTACGGCATCTTTGCTACTTGGTGTGGTAGTGTGGGGTAGAGATAGAATACTGTCAACGGGTCCTCGTCGAGAATAAGACACGGGATTGTAAAGAGTCTATGAGAAAACTGTAATTTGTGAATCAGTATGAGACGTCATTAAAGTTGTTTACACTGTGTACTGACGGACTCCGTTGGGGTAGAGGTGGGGCGAGAGCTTCCGGAGCTATGCAGGTACACCCCGCTCCATCCATCTTACTTCATGCCGTTTCCGAATTAGTGTTTGTTACCTCGGTACATTTGGCACAATAATCACACCGAGTCCGTTTTTACTTCCGGTGGTAACATGATCTATTCAAAGAATAACTCCAAAGATGCGGTACTGGTAGTCTCTAGACTCGATGCCCAAACAGTCAAGTCCGATCCAAGCGCTTATCCAAGCAACTCCCCTTCATACAACATCTGCTACATGTTATCGAAATCCAACCCCCAGTCATCGTCACCTCCACCTCCACCCATATCCATGTTCATGTCCATATCCATATCCATGCCCATACTACCCATGTCGCCCAGATTCAGATCGGGTAGGTTACCCAGATCCGTACTCATGTCACCCGCTCCCGCATCGCCATTACCCATACCGATGCTTGACAGATCCAGGCCTTCAGGACCCGTAAGTTCGTCCATACTGCGCTGCAGCGCTTTGTTGTCCATGTTGGAGATGTCGTCAACAACTGTTGCAGCGGCCGCATCATCGATAGCTCGGTTGAGATCGTCAGATATGGTTTGCGATTGCATATCTGCGATATTGACACTTGGGATGTTGATAGGCGGTGCTTGGAGTCCAGCTTCACCAAGGGAGGCAAAGTGTGCTTCTACGCGGCGGTGCAGGCGTACTATTGTCTCCGCCGTTAGGGGATCTGTCGCAACCAGATTTGCAGCGCTCTCGAATTCTTGCTTGAGCATTTCGCGGAGATTCATGTGATTTCGCTGTTGGGGCGGCGCTGGTATCGAGCTTCCTACCCAGTCAACTGTGATGGGACTATCCTCGACAGTGGGAGCACAGATGATGGACACGCCGATGTCTAGTGCAGCCGCACCGTTGCCAGCATCTGTCTGTGCCTTTACTTCATCTACGACTGCGCGCAGTGTTCTCGTCGCACCCAGCATCTTGAGCGATGCATAGATCTGGCGGTGTGTGTAGCCAGGTGGATTTGGCTGTAACGACGAGGTCGAAGCCCACTGTGACAGTTGCTGTATGGTGTGCCGTATGGATGAGTTGAGAGTGCTGTTCGGCGCATTCGTCCACTGATCTACCTCTTTCAAGCTAGCGTACACGGAACGTTCGTAGTATGCGTGAACTTTGATCGCCTGGATAAAAGGCTCGAGTGTCGTTCGGTTCGGCTCACGTCGCTGTAGCGTGCGGAAGCACTTTTCCAGGCGATTAGAAACCATAGCTATTATAGTCGAATGCATAGCTTGTGCGTCGCCAGAGGAGGGAGTCGTTAGTATGACTTCGTTGAATATACGGATCATCGCATCGAGATCGTTGTGCGTTTGAAGGAGCGCGTATGAGGCCATCCAGGTAAGACCTTCTATTAAGGATGGCAATAAGAATGTCTCTCCGAGATCTGGGACGGGTCAGTAATGCTAGGTTTAACGAAATGTATCAGTATGAGCTTACATTCTAAACCACCTTTGACCGACTCAAATGACAGAACTCCAGTCGAGCATGCCACGACTGTCTGTCTGAATAATGTGGGAACTATGAGGTAGAAATCTTGAGGACGGCAAGATGCAAAGACTTCGTTGCTAAGCCCTTCCTTATCGGCGTCGTAGAGTCCTTTTAGCCAGTTACCAAGATGCTTGCCTTGCTCTTCGCTCAGTTGGTCGGGCAGCATGCTATGATGACCACGTTTCAAAAGTTTGGCGATGAACGTATCATGACCGATACCGATGTCGTGGTACGTAAGATCATAGCGGTGTATGAATGCCATGACGAGGACCAGTATCGCACCGAATTCGTCGTATACTGGTTGGTATTCGCCTATATATGTCAGCGGAATACAACACTAGTATTGTTGAGAACTCGCCTTGATCGCTATCATAGTGCCAGTCGTCAAGAAATTGGCATAGAGGTCGCAGAATGCTCGCTGGTGAGGTGAATTGGAGCATTACGTCCATTGCCTGCGGTTTCTTGAAGAGTAACGAGGATAGTTGCTTCAAGTACATAGTCGTTTGAGTTTCACAGAGGTGTGCTATAAACTGTATTCATGTCAGCAAGTCTCTTTTGGAAGTCATGCAATCAAGTCGTACATCTGTAACAGCAGCGACTATGGCACCCGCATTTCCGTCCAGGCTCTCAAGTCCGTCGATGAATGTGCTGACTTTGTCAAAGTTTGACTTGCACTGGTTTAGCAATTCTTTCCTCTCGTATCTCTTCGAAGGTGGGCCCTGCATGGGGGCTTCACCAAGCAACCGCTCTACGGTACCCGTTGGGATGAGAGCATGAAGCGCACAGGCGTTGAGGAAGTCTTGCCTGACATCGGAGAGGGAGTTGTTATTGCTTCCCATGATATCATCGAACCCTTGCGAGAATGATGGAAATGCGTGGGGGTCCACATGACTGAGTGCTTGAGTGATGCACATCTCGACTGTCATGGGGAATATCGATCCGGTTAGCTGTGCCAGGAGTAATGGCACCTTATTGATTAGGAAAGATTTCAGGTAGAACATGGTTTGCGGCGGTTCACTGCGATACATGGCGTTGGCAAGAACATCAAAAGCAGCGGTGATCAAGTCTGTGGCCATGTTCTGCGCTTCCAACTATGACGAGTCAGCATCTCTCCCGGAATGAGAGACCACCACCTTACCTTGTATCGTGAGTGAAGATGATTGATAATGATGAAGTCATCGGTTAGAGGACGCGCGACAAGCTTGAACTTTTAGCAATAGACTAGCTCAACATCTGTATGACTTACCAATGCATTCAAGAAGATGTAGAGACCGGCTCGCGTGTTCACTTGTGGGAGCTCCATTACAGCATCGAGCTGAAGGGCAGCGACTTCAAGACCTGCGTTCCCATTCTCCTCACCGTTGACGTTAGGAAGTTTCTCGTAGAAATCATGCCGTTTCTGTGAGAGTTCCAATCTTTCAGCTAGTTGTAACGATTGATGCGATCCGCCCGAGTTGTTGGAGAGAAACGGGATGAACGAAGAGAACGATTGAATGAAACTCTTGCGTATATCTGAGTTATGTGAGTGGTGCAGTCACCAAGGATCGAAAGAGTCGTTTTGAGCTTTGCATAGGAAGATTTTACGAAAGTAAGAGAGCCGCTTACCTTTGCCTTTGGGATTATTCAGTATCCGCAGGATCTTTGAGTTTTCTATTACGCCAATCACAAGCATTGCAAGGCCTTCCCGAACATTAATAGAGTGCTGCTGGGGCTGCTGAATACCAGCCATGGCCTGGATCATGCTATCGCTCGTATGCGAGGTCACCATTGCCTGCATCCATCTTGTCAAGACAATAAGTGTGCGCAGGCCTTCAGTATTGTTGATAGGCCGCTCTTCTGCAGCAAAAGCCTTGTGTAAGCGATGAAAGACAATTTCCTCGAGTTCTGGTGGATTGTCCCATTGCGCCTCCTTGGTTGGTTTCTCGTCGCCTGTCTTGACTGGAAGGCGATCCTTGGAGTACAGGAACGTCAGCGTCAGGACGTCAGAGGCATCGACCTTCTTCAAAGCCAGTAGCTGCTCAAGAAAGACAATAGAACGTGGATCGATGTTGTTGGAACCTGCGACGCGTGGTCGAAGCACCAGTGCAGCAAGCTTCCGGCCGGGCAGTGGAGACTTCGCGTGGAGCTGCGCGACGGCTGCAGCGAACAAATCAGGTTGGATACGCCGCTCGAGGCACTTATCCAAAAAGACCGACCATTCCTTAATCATGGACTCCATGGTACATGTGCTTTAAAAATACGCCCCGAAGGTTGGGCCGGTTGTTGAAAAGAAAAAGAATATGAGGTGTGTTCTGACGAGGAACAAATGCAATCGTAGGTAGCTGAGGCTGGCCGAAGCTTCTTGGCAGGCACGATCCACGGATGCGGGCCGCACAGAACTTTGGAACCTTGGAACTTTTTCCACGTGTATTGCCAGCAGAAGAAAATCACTCGTCGGGCCTTTAGTACTATCAGCCACGAATAAGAAATTGTATTCGAGTTGAATGCGCAAGGAGATGAATGTGGAAGGGACACAGATCGTCAGGACTAACATAGTAACATAACATTGATGGTATCGAAAACAGTTTACATTACAATGAAAAACGTTTTGCTCATGTTGTGAAACATGTACAACCACTGCGTACTGGTGGCGCATAGTGCTGATCGCTGAACACTGACCGCTCACCCTAGCTCTCGCAAATCCAAAAAAACCTACGCACGTCTTGGTGCGACGCGGATTACGACCATGATGCTTGACGACCATCGAGCACTATCGTGCACTAAACAACGCCATACTCCAAGCCAAACTTCAAGATGGACGGCGACGAGCATCCTGTGGCTGGTCGTCCGCATCCGGTGCGCGTGGGCCCACCATCCAGTCCTCCATGGCTAGCCACTGACTCCACGTCTTCTCGGCCCCCTCAATCTCGGCCAGCTGAACCTCCTGCAGTGGCTTCAGGAAGGGCACCGACTCGTGCGGCGACATGTCGTACTGGCATTTGACCTTGGCCCAACCCACACTCTTGGCTGCAAAGAGGTAGTTGCGACGCTCACACTCGTGCATTGGGCCGACTCCCTTCCTCCAGTCCTCGCCGAAAAAGCCGTGCATGATTCCTGGACTGTCCATTCCTGTGATGACGAGACGTCGAATGAAGGGCACAAGGGACACCCATGCCGGGGCCGGCTGGCCTCGCGAATTGGTGACAGGACCCTGGCGGGGCCAAGGCATGTTGTAAGCAGCAGCGCCCGACGAGTGCGGCAGCGGCCCTGATGCGTTCATGAGGGGATTTTGTGTCCATTGGAATGGCAGGCGGATGTTGATGAGGGCGCAAACGGCCTGTACGCCGTTATCGTGTTGAGCATGGTCGAGGAAGTAGCGCTGGCAGCTCTGATACGCCGGGTGCCAGTCGAAGATGTCGAAGTGCGGCTCGGAAGATGCGTTTGGGACAGATGGCGAGCCTCCTGAAGAGGTGCTACCGCGCGCAAAAGTTCCACCACGCCCTGTCTGAAAGGTTGGGTATCCCGCGGGAAAGTTGGTGGTGAATCCGGGTAAATTCGCCATGATGGAGGGCAGTAGGGGCTACTGCAGGAACGGCAAAAGTCAGCACTGCTGGTTGGCTGGTTGGAGAAGAACACCAGTTTGTGTACTCGCAGCTCGCAACTTACCGAGCTGGGTGCAACCAATGTCAAATAAACGTGCCGGTGCAAAATGTCGGGTTTAGCTAAGGAAGCCCAAGGAAGCCAGGGTCTCAGGTTTCTGACAGGTTGTGACGAGAAGTAGGATCAATGACGAAACGACCCAGTGGGCGGCTAGTTTAAGGCTGCTGCAATATGTTTGTTGCTTGGGCTTATGGCAGCATGTATAGCGGGCGCGATAAGATGCTTTATACATGCAAGAGGTTGAGTATACAGATGATGAGGCTTCAGAACTTGCTTATATGGTGTGGCTTCGGTCGACGCCGCCCTGCTAACCTTGCGAGGAATTATTGAAGCCTCCGTGAGATGGACTCGATTTGAGAATAATCCCGGTGGTGATCAAGTCGAGCCACGCGGGCTCCTCTGATCCTTCACAAGTAGACTCAGGCTGCCGAGCCAATTAGCGGCGGCATAAAGCCTGGTGGGGACGGAGATGGTGGCTTCGCAGTTCGCGGGTTGGCGGATGGTCGACGGCCCCAAAGTCGGTCTATTCAAAAACTGTGTAAACCAAGTGTCGTTAAGACTGCGCTGCCTGTGCTGTCGTTGGTTGCTTGCGTGCGCTTCAGCCGAACGCTGCCCCCCTTTTTAACGTTCCTTGTAGATTTTGCTGCGCAATGATGGTCCTTTTGCGACCCCAGACAGTTGGCATACATCGACGGAGACGCCGAGATCCAGGCGCGTCGAGCCAGATTCGCTTCTGAGCCTCTCTGAGTGCGTTGGGTCTTTTTTGTCATCATTCAAGTTGGCTAGAATGACTAGAATGACAGGCGCCTTCAAACGCCCTGGCTATAGATCTCGTCAATCGTGGTAGGGGATCCACAGCCATGGGATGTAAAACGGATGTTCGTGTGTCCGAGAGCCACAATAAAAGGGCGCCCACCAATGCGCTGCCTGTCCCTTCCAGTATCACGGCAGCGCATCAGGCTGAAGAAGAACCGTTCATCGCCGATCATTCAAGCCTTCAAGCCCTCGGTGAGGCTGCCATACGAGTTAACGAGACACTGTACGACCGGGCACTGGGCACTCGGATCTATCGCGGCGAGAGCTAGTCGCATGGTGCAAAGGTTAGAGGAACGCGCCCCAATCGGCAAGCACCGCCCTCACGACACAGTTGGCGGGCGCTATAGGTTGCTCACACACATATCGCCTTTTTGCTTTTGCATGTGTAACGCCATCTTTACTGCAGGTGCAGTTGACCAGGGACGCTGCACAGCCATAGCCGCTGCATTTGAGATCTCAAAGTCGTGATCGTGACGCACCCACAATAAAGTGAAGACCCCGGTCGCAAGCGAGCCATGATGTAACCATTTCGCCGAGGATATCCATTTACCTCTGCCGCTATCGTGGCTTGCCTCTTGCAGCATCGCAGATCTACTTTGGTTTATGCACAACATAGCCTCAGCAGTGAACATGGCACAATCCTCCTTCTCATTGGCGTCACGGACTAAGGTGCGTTGAAGATCGTTGTACAATTGGCCGCCCGTGTCTAACTTTGGCAGCTTCCTAATGGCTTATCAATGCCAACGATTCATCTCGGCGTCTATTTGACGTCCGGGAAAGAGACTTATCAAGCCGTCCGATGGGCGTTGGAGGTATGTTTCGGCTGTTCCTGATGATCAGTAAACACCATGCTCACAATTGTAGGCTGGCTACCGAGCGTGAGTAGCATCACGGGGCACAACCTTTGTACCGCAGCTGATAGATGACGTATACCCAGAGTCGACTCAGCTCAGATGTACCATAACGAGAAAGAGACCGGAAAAGCCATCTCGGACTTTCTCTCAAGTGATGCAAACACAGACTCTCTCAAACGCGAAGACATCCACTTTACTTCCAAGTTGGCATCCAACTCCGCATACGAGACGGCCCGCAAAGCTATTAAGAGATCAGTCAAGGAAGCAGGTCTTGGCTACATCGACCTGTTCCTGCTACATTCTCCATATGGAGGCAAGCAAGCGCGTCTTGATAGCTGGCGAGCGGTGGAGGACGCAATTCACGACGGCGAAGTCAAGACTGGAGGCGTCTCCAATTATGGAGTCAAACATGTAAGTAGACCCTGGTTCCCGTCTTTTTGCTTTGGTTGTCTCGGGTAGCCCCGTATCCTACCTTTAGTGCGAACGTATACCCGGGATGGGAAAGTCGTTGTAATCCCCTTATTGGATCTGTAGTCTAGCCATGGCCATCACAAGACTTCCAACGTCGCCGAAGTCAATCACTAATAACAGTCTAGCTGCAAGAATTATTGGACTCGAATCCTACGATACCTCCAGCGGTTAATCAGATCGAGGTTCACCCGTTCAACACGTGAGCTCCCTGTGTGAACTATGTGTATGACTATACTGATTCTGGACACTAGACGGAAGGATATTACTTCCTTTTGCCAACAGCATAACATTGTTGTAGAGGCATACGCGCCCCTCGTCCGAGCCTTGCGGATGAAGCACCCCAAAATTGTATCCCTGTCCAAGAAATACAATTGCACTCCGGGCCAACTGTTGGTCCGCTGGAGCCTGCAGCACGGCTATGTGCCGCTGCCTAAGAGTGTGAAGAAGGAGCGAATCATCGAGAACTCGGAGGTTGGAGGCTTCGAAATCGAGGATGGCGATATGGAGACGATGGACGGATTGGACGAGTATCTCGTGACCGGTAAGTTCCTTGAACTGTCTGGTCTACACAGTCACATGAACACCCTCATCCCGCTGCCTTTACTGACAAACAAATTTTTCTCCAGATTGGGATCCTACCGATTGCGATTGAGTGTGGAGGCGGAGAATCCGCGCGTGGGGGTGCCAGCTTATGAAAGGTGGGAGCATCGCCCTCTTCACGGTTAAAAAAACCAATGTGATATTCTATGCGTATATTCGATGCATGACTATGCAAACCTCAATATGCTACTACTTGGGAGTCTTTAGCCGTCATCTTGCAGCTCAACGACTGCAACAGATGCATCTGCTTGATGTCGGAGGGCGCATCGACAGTTAACGAGGCTGTGCAACGTCGCATCAAGGATATCTCCGTATTGTGTAGGAGTGTGAGGTTGTCAAACTGACGTTGCATGTACGAAGCAGTAATGTTGCGGCATCTCCGCTGCAACAAGTCAAAAGATGCATACCCGCGGAGGCCGCCGCATCGCCAAGACAATCTTGTCTGGCCAAAGCGCCTGCCCACATCCCGGCTTCTCCCACTCTCTCTGCCTTTCGCCTTTACCCTGACAAGACACTAGCGAATGTTCAACGTAACAAGCTCGCCCGCCGACGTCGGCTTCACGTCGCCTCCCATGGTTTGACCCTCGACAATTACACGGCCGCCACGAGCCTGAGGTGGCCGGAGCCCCCGCTACTTCACGTGCAAACACCCCGCGATACTTGTCCTCGCCCGCCCATTGGCCAGATCCTTATCAGTAGAAAAAGTGCACACCATGGTTTGCATCAACATGGCGTGCAGTAGAGCCCATTGACCACTGAGAAGGGTCCATGACCCCAATCTTCCGGCCTCTGTGACGTACTCAAATCGAGTGCGACTTTCTCCCGTACCGTCACCGCGAGCCCAGGCGAACTATCTAGCTTCCGTCAACTGTAATTATATATACCAGACTGTCTCTCCTGTGCCTTCTCTCCATCAACCTTTGACTCTTCAACTGTATCGGTTTCTGTCAATCTACTTCTTCCACCAGTCACCAATACAATCCATCAAATCACAATGTCTGAGCCTGAGTTTGAGCAAGCCAGGAAGGGTACGTTTCCACCTCATGCGTCATGTCGCTGCAGAATCATCGGGTTACTACTTTGACTCTATGCTTTCTACCATTTGCGACTCCATCTAACATTCCATAGAGCTCGTCTCCACCCTCGAGGCCTCCTCCCTCTTCTCCAAGAACCCCGAATACAAGAAGGCTCTCGAGGTCGTCTCCGTCCCCGAGCGCATCATCCAGTTCCGCGTTGTCTGGGAGAACGACAAGGGCGAGTGCCAGGTCCAGAAGGGATACCGCGTGCAATTCAACTCCGCTCTCGGTCCCTACAAGGGCGGTCTCCGCTTCCACCCTACCGTCAACCTATCCATCCTCAAGTTCTTGGGTTTTGAGCAGATCTTCAAGAATGCTCTCACCGGCCGTACGTCATACCCGAGCCGATCGCATAAGAACATCAAGCTAACAAACACAAACAGTCAACATGGGCGGTGGCAAGGGAGGATGCGACTTCGACCCCAAGGGCAAGTCCGACAACGAGATCCGCAAGTTCTGCGTTGCCTTCATGAGGGAGCTCAACAAGCACATCGGTAGGTCTTGACCCTAGCGCGTACCTGCGCGTCACTTCCAGCCTCAGTGGGGCATGCACCCTTCAACGGGTTCGCATACTCTTCCGACAGCAGACCAACGAGATCCGGCGCGTTCATGTTGCCCTATCTTTCCGTCTGTCTGGCACTGCCCCGTCGGCGACGTTCGCGCTCCTTTCGTGCTTCTCCACTAGGAACATTTCACTTACGTAAACTACAGGTGCCGACACAGACGTACCTGCGGGCGACATCGGCGTTGGTGGTCGTGAGATCGGTTACCTCTTTGGCGCATACCGAGCGGAGCGCAACCGCTGGGAGGGTGTCCTCACTGGCAAGGGCGGCTCATGGGGAGGTTCCCTGATCCGTCCCGAGGCCACCGGTTACGGTCTCGTATACTACGTTGAGCACATGATCAACTACGCGTCTGGAGGAAAGGAGTCCTTCAAGGGCAAGCGCGTCGCCCTCTCTGGTTCCGGAAACGTTGCTCAGTACGCTGCTCTCAAGCTCATCGAGCTTGGCGCAACCGTCATCTCCCTCAGTGACAGCAAGGGTGCTTTGATCGCCGAAGACGACAAGGGCTTCACTCCCGAGGTCATCAACCAGATCGCCGCCCTCAAGCTGGAGCGCAAGGCTCTTACTGCCCTGGAGAACCACAACTTCAAGTACATTGAGGGTGCCCGCCCATGGAAGGAGGTCAAGAAGGTTGACGTTGCTCTTCCTTCGGCGACCCAGAACGAAGTCTCCGAGGACGAGGCCAAGGCTCTTATTGAGTCTGGCGCCAAGTTCATCGCTGAGGGTTCCAACATGGGCTGCACACAGGAGGCCATTGAGGTCTTCGAGGCTCACCGTCGCGAGAAGAAGGGTGAGGCCATCTGGTACGCACCCGGAAAGGCCGCCAACGCTGGTGGTGTCGCCGTCTCTGGTCTCGAGATGGCCCAGAACTCTCAGCGTCTGTCATGGACTGCCGAGGAGGTTGACGAGAAGCTCAAGGGCATCATGAAGGACTGCTTCGAGAACTGCCTGGGTACCGCCAAGGAGTACTTCACTCCTGCCGAGGGCGAGTTCCCATCCCTCGTTGGTGGTGCCAACGTCGCCGGTTTCCGCAAGGTCGCTGCTGCCATGCACGACCAGGGTGATTGGTGGTGAACAGGTCGCTACTAAGCGGGCTGCCTTTTGTATATGATACCTTACGATACCTTCACATTGGATTTGGCGTTCGGAAGCTGGATGCTTCCACTTGTACATAGATACCTTACATGAATATGATCATGATACACTTCATCATCTACTCTCTCATTCTGTGAGCCTGATGCTTACTTTACAAGCGCGCCTTCCCAATACACAGTATTTGCACAAGCTCTTTCCCAAGCCAAAACCGGGACTTGTACCCGATGAACTTTCAGGCGCACTTGCCAGCTGTGGCATGACTCCAAGATAGGTAATCATCTTCGAAGCACAAGCATGATCGCGAGTCAAAAATTCATCACGTCACCAAGCCCCCCATGGGAAAAGCAATTCAACTTCGCAGCACAAAAATGTGGCGTTCAGCTTGCCTGTCTGCCCCTCCACGCGCCCCATACCCCTGCTTCTTGCCATGCCCCGCCAAAACAGAATCGTAAAAATCCCGACCCCACCAAAGAAAGAAGCAAAAAAGCCCAAATGAAGAAGATAGCATAGCTCATTACCAGTCCTGGCTAGGCCCGCCCACGCGCGAGACATGACGTGAAATTTTCTTGTCACAGAAGGCCGAGACGTGGGCGGATGCGTGGTACGGTGATGTCTAGACAACTAGTAACGCGTTCCGCTCGGCCACAGCGCAATCTGGCCGGGCGCGAAAGTGTCGCGTCGCACAGCAGCCGTGGTGAGCTGCCGGGTTCGGAAAACAGGCGCGGAAAAGATGTTTTGCGCGGACGGATTGCCTGGGCTGGCTTGGGCTTTCGATATCGGAGGGGGATGGCGATGTCGGGAAATGTAGGGTTGGGAGTGTGCGACGGTCCGACAAAGTCGATATCGGACGCTGCTTAGATGAGACAGCACATTGTAGTTCCTTGTCAAAGTGTTCAGGGTCTTTTAGTTTAATAATCAGAGCGTGTTCTTAGTATGTAACATCTTTAATCAACAAGCGTGGAACTGTTGCGATACCAACTACCAAATATTCATCCGAGCACGGTAGTCCATTCCCTCAATAATTCGTCCACCTCGTCAACATTGGATGGTTTGGAATTACCTCTACTGGAGACAAAACCTCCTCTTTCTGTTTGGACTTTCTTAGGCCCGTCTTCCATCTCGTCTGCCCAGGATCCGAGTGCTACACTGTATCAGTAGATTGTTGCAGTATAGGGTCTTCATGAACTTACATTGATCTCCAAGGAAGTCGCCCAATTTCAGCTTCTGTTGTGAATCTTTCCGTCTTCTGGGCACTGTTGGTAATAGCGTCAGCAATGTTTTCTTAGTTTTCATGGTATAGAGATATGCAAGCATTGTGCCTCTTTTGATACCATTCGGGTCTACCTACCATCTCTTTGACGTGTCTTCGCCTTTTCCTCTGCCCTTAGTAACTCCTTTTGTTCCTGTATCTGAGTTTTCGTCAATGTTGGTCTAGGGGGTAGGGAGTTTGAAACCCCCAAATTCGCCCTGATTTCCCTTTCTTTATTTCCTCGCTGGGAACGCGAATGCTCGCGTGTCTTATGACCTTGGTATGCGCTTGGAGAAGAATGCTGGGATGATGTATAGCTGCACGATGCATTTGATTTTACATCGTATTCAGAGGCAATCTGTGCAGGTGGAGGAGCATGAGCGAGAACCGGTCTCGGTTTAGGTTTATCTCTTTTGGGACCCGGGCCGTTTTGAAGAGGGCCCGTACTAGATGCAGATGGCCGACGCTCTTCTACGAGATAGTACCTGGAAGGTGAACGAGAGCCATCGCGGGTCGACTGCGATGGCTGGAGCGACGAAAGTGAAAGCCGCTTGGGGGATTGGGCGTCTCTTGCAGAGGAAACAGTCCCCTCTCTTCGTCGAACCTCTTCTTGGGCTAACTTTTGAAGGCGTTGCTCTCTTATCTTCAGTACTTCTTCAGGCGAAAATTCTGGCCGAGACACTCGTTCTGTGTCTTTTGCTACTATCGCAGCATATGAAGCGGTATTGGTATGCCTGTAGGGTAACTTCTCGTGTGCTGCATCAGGCACCGACTTTCGCTGAAGCTCTGATGCAGCGCTTTTGGCACTCGTTTCGCTGATGATTTGCTGGGTTTGTGTGCTAGTGAATTTGGCTTTGGAGTTGCCAAGCAAAACACTGTCGAGATGGGAGCGAGCGATGAAGTAAGACCCAATAGCCTTCTGATGATGATCTGAATGATCATCTCCGTCTACTTCCCTGGCCAGGGCAAGCTGCAATGTCTCAATATCTACCAAGAGGTTTCGAACATGGTTTACACATGTCGCAAGTGTTTCAGGATTGATCGCGGAGCTGATGGATGAAGCAGCCTTGAAAAGATCAGAAGGCGAAACAAATCCATCACCCTCTTGTAGGGACCGCTCGTCATCATTCACAGCGGTACCATCATCGCTTATACTGAAGCTTCTCCGCGACTTCTCGTATTTTTCGGCTGCTTCTTTCGCGATTTTCCTCAATTGTATGATCTCTTTTCGTTGTTCTGCTTCGGCCTCGTAGCTGAGCTTGTTTGACGAAACTTGCTGGGCAAATATGAGTACCTGCATCAACAACTGCAATGTACTCTTAAGTTTGTCGATCTGACTTCGTAGGAGTTCGATCTTGTTATCCCGGAAAGGTAACATAAATCGACCCATCTTTCCTGATTTGGTCTTGTCGACTATCACCTTGATCTCTGTAAACACCGTATCGCACTCTTTGATCGTTTCCTTCGCCGTTATAATTGCATTTCCCGAAATCAGGTTTGCCGTCTTGTTTTGTTCAAAAATGCCCCCCAGCTCTTGGATAACGAAGCTTGTAAGTTTGACTTCGTTCGCGATATTCTTGATTCTTCGATCGGCAGTAGCCACCCCATCAGCATATTGGTACAGCGCCGATGACAATTTCAGACCTGCATCGGCCAATTGCACGACGCTGGCGACCAGACCTATTATCTCTGCCATGATTGAACTGCATGTAGTTATAGAGTGATATGGTTTTCAAGAATAGGAGAAGCGTTTAATCATGGCCACAAGAGTGTTGAGATGCTTTTCGAAACTTGGTGGCCATGATGAGATTATAATGCTCAGCCCCACTAACTACCTCGAGCTAAGCCGAGCGGCTGAGCTTAAGGCTGAGTGCGGGGGGCAGCACCTCAAGGCTGCTCGTACACCTTTCACTATGAGGAAGCGGTATATCTCAGAATATGAGCAAGTGTCGATTGAATGCTTCTGCCGTGTACTAGTAAATGCCAAATCCTCACACGTCCCAGATTGGTCCGGATGGCCTAGCTGCGCGAAGCATAGCGCAGACCGAAAACTTGGATAGCTCGCTGGCAGGGTTCCCTCCATCATCATTGAGCGTCAACATCCATGCCTGTCAGCCGTCCCTCCACTGATCGCCGCGCGATGGCTATCCCCCATTGGGTGCCACACCTGCCCTGCGCCACAGAACTACGGTATGATATCATGGGGTCTTCAGCGGGCAGAGAAGCCTTGCTTCGGGTTTCGTCCTCGATACAAAGGCTTCCCCGCTACTGATACGATGCATCTCTAGACACACTCACATATTGATTGGGATCTCTTCAGTATTTTCTTATTCCAGGACCAAAAGCTCCGATCATAGTTCTTTGGACCAATTCTTCGCGTGTGCATCGTATCCGGGTCCGTTCCTCAAACCGAATCTGGGTATACCGCTGGCAATGGATGACGGTTTCCGACAGCCTGCCAAACTTCAAAAGCGAAAGAGTCGCGAACGACAAGAGCTTGAGCAGATGACAGGAGGCCTGAGTGGTCAACCAGCAGCTAACTCCTCGCAACCTATGTCTGGCTCCGAGAACATGACGTCCGCCGAGAAGGAAAAGCGATCAAAATGGCGCATGTCCAATCCGTTCTCTTCCAAAGAGAAGGCATCGAAGGATAGTCTGAACCACACTCACAAGGAAGAAGAAAAGGAAAAGGCCCGTAGGGATGCCGACTCGGCATATTTCAGTAGCGAGCGCAGCAGCGCAGATCCAAGCTTCGCGAACCAAGCTCGTCCCGTCTCCGGTGAACAGTACCACCACCCACCTGCCACGAACAATCAAGCACCTCCTGCTCAAATTACACCACAAAACGCACAGAACCATAATACCCTTGCGCCTCCACAACAGACTCAACAAACACTCCAAAGTCGTTCAAGCCATGAGGATGTGGGCAGGGAGACGTACCGCGATGCCGGCACTGGGAACATCGTCACAGTCACAACGACCACGACAACGACAACAACCACTACGACAGGCCCAGGCGGCTCCACCACCGTAGAGCAGCCCCGCGACAGTGTTACTGGCTCTGCACAAAGCGTGCACACTTCTGGTCCCAGCCCACCACAGCCGGCACCTCCTCAGCCCGACAACCACTACCATCAAGGGCCAGGCCTATCAGCACAATCTGCCATACCTCAGAACATAACCCCGCCAGTACCTATGCACAATAACCAGCAAGGCAACAGACTGTCTCCACAAGTCTCCAACATCGAGGGTTCTTCGTCTCCGCCCATTCCCGCGAAGAACAATATTCGGCATAGAGTAGAGCTGGACTCGGTATCGCCTGGTGTTCAGCGGCCAAACCCGATGGAGGAAGTTGTCAGCCCAGTTGCTCCTAGCAGTCCGAATCGAGCGAACTTCTCATATCCCGCGAGAGCACCGCCTCAAGGAGTTCCACGGCAAGTGCCTGTTGACGGTATGCCACCACAGCAACAGCAGGCAGGCGTACCGCCTGTACCTCCAGTACCGGGACAACAGCAACAACGGCGATCAAGTATCCCTCAGCTACCCGCGCACCAGCAACAGCAATCTGGTATGCCGCCGCCCATGCCTAGCCAGCAGCCGTCGAGTATACCCCCTAGCCTACAGTCTGGCATCAATTCCAACCCAAACAACGACCCAAACCGTCCGGTCCCATACCGAGCCGGTCATGATTTGAACAAGCAGAGCACAATGGCAAACCTCAAAGCGGCGGCAGCAGGTATCCATGTAAGTCCTTCAAACCGCTTAGCCACTCACACAAAGACATACTAATACCATACCTCAGGGCGCGGGAGAAACCCTCCGCGGAACATTCAACGACACATTCGACCGTCGCAACCCCGCCGCCCACGCAAAAAACCAAGCCGTAATCGACAAAGGCCGATCGGAAATCGAAACCGCACGCGCCCGCCAATACGCAAACCAACAACAGCAGCCACATATGGCGGACCAAACACCAGTGCAGCACCAGCAACAACAAGCACCTATAATCGGAGCTGCACCGCCACCTCCTTCCCAGCCAAGTATAGGACCATCTGCGGTGCCAGGAAAGACGGCGTACCAGGGGCCACCAGTCTCTGGATCACAAATTGAAGGAGGAGGAAGAAGTGGTGGAGGCTCGAAATTGAGCAATATTATGAAGAAGATGAAGGAGGGCCCAACTCCGCGTCAGGATGGGACTGCGCACCACTAAAATCTCTTAAGTGGGTATACTGTATTATAGCTAGGTAACGGGATTTATAGGTTGTTACAAGCATCGGCGTATGAAAAATGAACATGCCACGTGGAATAGATCATCATGTATAGCGCGATGAATACGCGTGACATGACTTGAGATTGATTCATTCAATCTTTCTAAGTAATCGAGTCGAGTTCAACTAACATGCGGAGGCATCTGGTAACGTCACAAATGCTCAACATATAGAAAAGAGAAGTTCAGTATTATGATTCATTCATTGAGTATATTTTACATGCTCATAAAGTCGTAAGATACATCGTCCGCGACAAGTCAGGGAAGTAAATGCTTAACCGTTGACGATAGTACCACCGTTGGCGTGGATAGTCTGACCGCTAATAGAGCTGCTGTCGTTGCTAGCCAGGAAGACGAAGCAAGTAGCAATCTCGCTAGGTTGCGACGGCCTGCCAATAGGAGCGGTGAACTGCTTGATGGCTTCGTCGTTCATGGTGGCAGGGATGAGAGGAGTCCAGACAGGACCCGGGGCGACAGCGTTTACGCGGATACCCCGTCCGACGTACTGGTTTGATAGACCTCGGGTAAAAGCAACAATGGCGCCCTTGGTTGAGGTGTAGTCGAGAAGATCTGGACGACCGACGTAGGCGTTGATGGAGGCGTTGTTGATGATAGTTGCGCCGCGCTTCATGTGTGGTAGGGCGTATTTCGAAAGGTAGAAGAAGGGGTGGATGTTGGTGTCGAATGTGTGCAGCCATTGCTCCCTATGTGTTGTTAGAAAATTTCTTAGATGAAACCTGGGGTTGATACTTACTCAGACAGGTCGCTGATGTCGTTTACCATCATCTGGTAAGCGTGGTTGTTGATCAGGATGTCAATGCCACCCATCTGCTTGACGGCCTCATCGATGACCTTCTGGCAGTTCGCCTTCTCTTTCAGGTTGATTGCAAGAGTATAGCACTTCTGTCCCTTCTCCTCAACCATCTTCTTGGTATCTTGTGCGTCCTGCTCCTCTTCGGGGAGGTAGGCGATGAAGCTGTCGGCGCCCTCCATGGCGAAGAGAACAGCGATCGAGCGACCAATACCGGAGTCTCCACCGGTGATGATGGCGCGCTTGCCCTTGAGCTTGCCAGCAGCCTTGTACTTTTCAGCACCTCCCTCGGGTGTGGGAAGCTCATCGACCTTGGGGAGAGGGTCGAGTTTGGACTCGAGACCGGGGGCCTTCTGATGCTGAACATCGGGCTGGAAGCCTGTCACATTGGATTAGCAGGAACACATGGAAAGAAGCTTGGTGTGTATTTACCCTGCTCGAACTGGCCCTTGCTAGAAGACATGATGCGTGATTGTTGTATGGGTATCTCGGAATTAGTAAAGAGTTTATAAGACAGAGAGATTGAGCACAATTGTGTGGTTTAAGGTAGAGTTGGTGAAGTTGTCCTGGCCATCGTGGCTCGAGGTGGAACTTTTATTGACGTTCATGATTTCTTGTGACATCACAAGGCTGTCACGGCACGCTCATGTGCGAGAGTGGAGCCCAATGTGGTAGGAGAGTTAGGCGGAACATCAGAGAATGCGGTGCTAAGTTGTCCATCGACGATAGAATAGCATCGGTCGATGTATCGATGCTGGCACGAACTGGTGGGAACGGCTAACGTCGCTTCAGCCTTACCCGTAGCCTCAACACGCTCTTTCGCACGGCCTTGCGATCGACACATATATCCTCTTGAGTGTACAAGTAGCTTGAGCTGAGACGAAGATTGAAGCTGCATCTCGGATTACTTACGAAAGTCACTCGGGGCAACTTCTGTAGCAACCCCACCAAGCTTCTCGGTCGCGACGTCATCGAGTTGATCAGACCTACAACACCTCCACCAACTTCACATCGTTCGGAAGGGCCAGAACCAATGTCGATGGATTCAACATTCCATTCTCGTCAGATTTCATCTCCACCAGCCCCTTGGCGCTGTTGTTGCAGTCCTCACAATCCTGCGATGACGCTCATAAAGCTATTCAGAGGTATGACGTACCCCTGCGCTAAAATCAGGGTCCAGACACAACGCGCTATGACCGCATCCAGCCTCGCCCTTTCACTTCGATCCTAAGACCCTAGCACCAACGGCCATCGTAACTCGCTCTTACATTGAGTGAGCCACACCAAAGCCGTTAGAGAATGTTAGGGCACGTCATGCGCCACGACTCATGCGTCAGGGTACAATCTTGCACGGGTCCCTGCATGACGTTAGATAGTCGATCGCAGCCCTATACAGGGTGCTGGGCAAGGTAGAACTTGATTTCAGGGACTTGGAGAGGATCAGATCGAAAGCACTGGGCATTGTGCCTTGAAGTATAAGATGGAAGTTATAGCACGCTTTGTGAATTCACATATCAACACCAACTATCAATCACAAGCAATCGATCCTAAGAACTTTCAACCCTACATCCAACTCATCAATACCTCAATCAACCTAATCCTACCAAAACCAACTTAAGCAATCATGCCTCTCGCCCGCCGCCACGCTCCCCGCACTGCCGTGCGCACCTCACCACGCACTACACGTGCAGCGCGCCCTTCCCTTAAGACCCGCCTTCTTGGTGGAAACCGTCGCACACACACTAAGCGCACAGGCGGCACCACCGTTACCACTACTACAACCACCAGGACGACTCGCACTGGTGGTCATCACGGTCACGCTACTACTGCCGCTCCCGTCCATCACCATAAGCGCCATGCCACTATGGGTGACAAGGTCAGTGGAGCGTTGATGAAGCTACGGGGTTCTTTGACGCGCAGACCCGGTCTCAAGGTAAGCAACTGTCATTCATAATACACTGTGCTTTACTAACAATACATAGGCTGCTGGCACTCGCCGCATGCATGGCACTGACGGCCGGAACGCCCGCCGTGTGTACTAAGCATATTGGACTGGAGTAATGAAACCGTTTCCTTTGTTATTGGCGCTACGATAAGTGTACGATAGGCCTGGAGATACCCGATGTTGTGAGCGTTTAGTATTTAATGAATCACATGAAGTTCATATTGTTCGTCCTGGATTTGACTCCAATGCACTAAATACTGCACATTGTATTTCGTGATTGACAGCTCCAGTAAAGGCCACCCACTCGGCTCGATACAGGCCAAAGAGACTGCATAATCTTTCTCCCAACCACCCCATGAGTCTCATCCGAACAGATTCAGATAGGAAAGTGAACAAGATGTGGTTCAGATGCTCTGCTGTATTCACCCGTCTTGAGACACTTACTCCTCCTCAGGTGCGCGGTAGCCGTCAGGACCGCGGAGAATCTTCTCGCGCATGTCCGGTCGGCCGAGCCATGAGATGTACCACGTAGGCTGTCCATGCTTGATGCGGCACTGCGTGTCCCAGCGACCTCCCACAGGCTGATTGTGCGTCTCATACTCCTCGTCCAAGTTGTCTCCACGAGGCTTGCTGCGATCCATACAGTCAAGGCACATGCCGTTGAAGTATCCAAGTGTGTTAGAAATAGCCTTGAGGACGATGGTCTCCCAGTCGATGCTACGGCAGCGATTGCATTTTGGAGTATACGCGTAATCGAAGGCCTTGAGGCGACGCACGACCTGGCCGATGCTGGAGTAGTTGAGGACGTCGTCGACTGGCCACGCATCGCACTTGGTGAGGGCAAGCTGGTAGCGACCGATCGTAGCGTCCCAACAGGAACATAGCGAAGAATCAGAGCGAAGGATCCTACCAACGCGGGAGTACAGTGACTTGTGTAGGGAGTTACGCAGACCTCCACGGGCATGATTCAAAGGACCTATTCGTTGATATTGGTATTCAACGTTTCCCGGCTTATGCCGTTTTTACAAATGGAAGAGGGACGATAAACAAAAGAGAAACAAGGATCGAAAGATGAGAGAGACTTACCGATGAACATCCGCTCGTTAATATGAAGGTGCTTAGGACCCTTGAAACCCTTGAGTGGGCGCTCCTTGACGTGTCCGACGTGCTCGTAGGCGAGGTATTTGGTGACGCGTGCATAGCCGATAGCATGGTTGAACATGTAGCATGGGTATGCAAGAGCTTGAGCAATCGGCACAGTCAAGTTGGCCTTGACCATGTTCCTCTCATACCACTTGTTGAACCAATCACCCAAGTGTTCCTTGATGTCGCCGTCATGGTGGAAGTCCCACAGCGCAATGACTTCCCAGACGCCTAGTAGTGAAACGTCAAAGAGGCGCAATTCGTCTAAACGCTGCTCTGAAAGCTCGTGAAGATTCGCAAGCCATACTATGGCAGCCTCTTTGTTTTTGTCATCGTGTTTGGATGTGGCATCTCCGCCAAAGGTTAGCTCCGACTTGTCGTCGCTATCGTCAAGAAGCGCCCTCAAGTAGGGTGACTTTTTGCAGATGTCTGAGGCGACAAGTAAATCCGTAACGTGCTTGACGCCATCGTCCCCAACGGCACCGATGATAGTGATTGTCAAATCGGACTGCACGTAAGGTCAGTAGTCGATGAAGCACGCAGGTGGAAGCGGCATACCAAACCAGGCTCGGTTGTGAGCACGATATCTTGATCTTGAACCAGTGATACAGCTTGTCCTCTGCAGACAGTCAATCCTGGCATGGTGGGCGAATTTCTGGTGCAAGAATTGTATCTGAAAGAAAAATGGATTGAAATTAAAGTGTATACAAACACCGTAGACGGAAAGAGCAACAATTGGCGTTGCCGCTAGTGACGCGCTCCCATGTGACTGGTTGAAGCAGAGGGTAGCGACGCCCGCACTGCTCAGCTGAGAGAGCAAACAACGATGTAATGGATAGACAATTAACCCAGAGGCTGCCATGTGTTCCATCGCCGATTGGACAATAGTCAAATGATCTATGGACCATATAATGGAGATGGATACAGGTTGGAATAATGGTTTTTCAAAAGAGCCTGAGAGAAGACGAAAACGAGAAAGGCTCGATCGGCATACTTACGGGGTTTCCTCGGATACATCGTTACTTGAAGTCTGGCAACAGGCATCACAATAGCGAATCAGTATGCATCTCACCTGGTTTTCAGTCTACGAGGCAACTTATATGTCTGGAGATCAAGCAATTGAAACCTAACTCCAAAGACATTCACAACGTTTTGGATGAATACTACGACGAACTGAAAGCTGTAAACTCCTCTCATGAGTACTTTAGCGTAGAAAATGAACATCTTTGTGATTAAATGATCGGACTATTGGGAGGTTCGTGATTGACACGTTCGTATGCGCAGAAGCTTGGGTGGAAAGTTCATGGGATGGAGGGCTCGATAAGTCGGAACATGTCAGCTACCGCACTTCAGTTGCAAACACTAACATATGTTACCGAACATGGTGATGGAGATGAAGTTGAAGTGAAGTGAAGCAAGTCCCGCCGAACCACCCCCGCTAGCGCCGATGTGCAAACCATGCAAACATCACCACCGGCATATCGACTGATCTCATACACCCATCTCCAAACCCACCGAATTGCGATTCCACAACAACACAATGCCTCCTCCACGGCTCTCTCCAGCATTACTCCGAGCGCGGCCGCAAGCAAATTACCAAAGTCTCCGCCGCATAGCACCTTTCCGCCGCGCATCAACCACACCATCACAAAATGACATAAAACCCGTCGTGCCCTGGAAAACACCAACAAGTGTGTGGTCGCCCGAGAACCTCATCCCCCCTCCCAAAGATGGCGAGGTACTACTGGAGCGCCGACCAAACCGCGCATTACCACCGTACGTTCGCCCAAAACCTTCTGCCACGAATCTGCCTACCATCTCGATGTGAACATACTAACAACAACCTCTAGAGTACCACCTTTAATCTCCCCGCAAGTCATAAAAACCCTCCCGCTCTTCATAATCGCTATGACAATCTCCCTCTTCGCCTTCTTCAACTACCAAAAGCAAGAATCCTCCGTCGTAACTGCAACCCTTTACGCGCTGCGCACAAACCCCATGGTCCGCGAACAACTCGGCGACGAGATCTACTTTGCGAGTAAATATCCTTGGATCAAGGGCGAAATCAACCAGCTTCATGGGCGCATTGATGTTAGCTTCTGGGTCAAGGGGACAAAGAGGGCGGGAGAGGTTAAGCTCAGGTGTAGGAGGAGGGGTCGGGGCGGGTTGTACTATACGCAGGAGTATAGTTTGACCATGGAAGATGGGACGAAGATGGAGCTTTATGATCCGGAGGGAAATGCCATTGATCCGTTCCAGGCTATTGCTGTGGAGGAGTAGGGCGGTAGATGGAGTAGAGAGATGTTGTGGCTATTTTGAGGAGAGTGGCAGGACTGGTCTGGAAAGTATGAGAATACTCGAGAGATCATAGAAGTAAGAGCTGGCGGCTCAGCACCTTCTAGCCATTAGCAGAGACTTCGACATGGCAGCAAATGAAGAAGATTCAGCCGATCTTATCGCTGTGTAACATATGTAAGTATATACGCGCATCACACGCCACCAGAAGGCAACGAGAACCAAGTCATAGATGGCAATACTAGACATTGCTAAAGGTGTGTATGTAGTAGCAGTAGGAAAAAGAAAACCGAAAAGAAAGTAGCGCTTCCAGTGAAGGACAGCTCGCTCGACAGATTTAGTCACTCTGGAGCGTATATGATTGTGGTCCCAATGTGTAAACGCCAATGCCGTATGTAGCAATATGCTGATGCAACAGACAAGGAAAAAGAAAGTGGTATCATAGTAATCGTACTCCTCCGCCGTCAACTGCTCTGCTCACCCCCATGGCTCGACAGGCCCATCTAGATCTTGTCATAGTCTGCCTCAGGCCTCCTTACGCTAGGATGATGCGCAAGGTTTGGCTTGACAAGGTGTGCAAATTGTGGGTTAACGTTCAAAGGGTAGCTAATCTCAGGCATACGTGCCGTCTCTTCCTCTTGCTCCTCGCGTTGTCGCTGCCAGAACTTCTTCCTCGCCGGCTCGCCGGATGTGGTACGCGAGTAGATGGAGCTTGATGGGCGATGCGAGAAGAAGCTGGGCTTAGCAGGTGATTGACTGTGGTAGGAGGGTAGGAAGGATTGGCGAGCTGTTCGGAAAGCGCGGAGGGGGCTGAAGTCGAACTGGGAGAGGCGGTTGGGGTCTTCTTTGTTAGGAGAAGCGACTTGAGGTGAGCCACAGTCAACTGGTGGGGTACCCATTCGCATGGGTGGTGTGCCGCCGTGGACGTTGGTTCGAGAGGAGGTGCTTCCAGTGTGGTGGGTGCTGATAGTGAAGGCCTTGTGTTTGGGGTCGTACTGAGATTGGGTCTCGATGTCCTCGTGAAGCGTCATGGCTCCTCTCGAGCGTACCATGCGAGCAGTGATCCTTCGGGACTTATCGCGGAAGACGAAACTGGCGACGACGTTGAAGAAGCCAATGACAATGGCTAGGATACCCGAAGCAACAAGCAGGCGCCAGAAAGGCAGAGTGAGCGACTTCTGGCTCGTGGCCTCCTTGTTCATGTTACCGAGCATGTTGAGTCCGACTACCATCATCGCACAACCCAAAGTGACAAAGCCATGAGATGGACTGAGCAGCGGCCAGTTGCGGGCGTAGAAATTGCGGAACAATGAGCATTCTGAGACGATGAAGAATATTCCAGCAATCGCAGTAATGACATGGCTTGTAGCGTCGAAGAAGAAAAACTGCTATATGTAAGCTTCTGCGAATCTCTGGAGCCGGCTCTTGAACGTACCTTGGAGATGATGAACGTCTTCACCAGCATGACCACGCTGCTAGCGACCACTGAAGCGAGGGCAATAATGTTCAGACCTCGCAAGACGTTAAGGATAATGTAGCCTGGACCAGCCAGATGTTCGGCTGAAAGGAGCGCCATTTCGATTGTGCAGAGAGAATTGTAGGATGTTGAAGAGCTCGGATTTGTAGAAAGATGCAGTTGGTCTGTCCAGCAGTCGAGAGAAGCGCGTCAAGCGTAGGATGGAGAAAGAGAGTGTATGGATTGAAGAAGTTAAGTTTACGAAGATAAAGTAGAGGGAGTATCCCACGCCGTCAAGGCAGCACGCCTTCAACAACGGCAACAATAACGAACAATAGAGACTGAAGATGAAGGATGAGAAGCAAAATCCGAAGTGAAGGAGGAAACCTCAGGACAAAACTCGCCGCTAGCGCGACCTGTCATTGTCGCGAACCTTACAATAGCTAAAATAAGGCCCCTCGCGCTGGGTAGTCTCGTCGCCTCACCTACGAGTGGCCCAAATGACTCCAGTAACGGTAGTCGCGCCAGTACTACCGGCGCATGTGAAACGCTCTCCGCTAGATCCGGCGGGATGTGCAGAACCAGAGCGGCCCAGTCAATCATCTCTCAGCTGGTGAGTTCGGCAGCGAAATTGTCGCAGAGCAAGGTACAGGGTCGACGTGGGGTTTTGGCATCCAGCCGGTGAGGCGAGGTTTGGTCGAGATGTGGCAGTCGCGTAATGATTGGTATTGAGGCCTTGAAACGCGCCCGCGTAGCCGCAAGGGTCGTGTTTCAGGCCTAGAAACATCCGCACAACGTGGGCCGCACGATCTGCGGGCGGCAAGACACGAGCGGGTCTTCAGTCGTTAGCATTGCAGCCCTCCAATGCAAGGCGCCACAGTCTGGAAGTCTTTGTTTTGGGGTGCCTGCAGTGGAGATGGAAGGCGCGAAACTGGCGGGTACACAGGGCGCCAAGCGAGGACAGCTGGTGAGGGTCTGTCAGCGACGGAACTTTAATCGAAGATTACTCCACCCGTTCAATCTTGATCAAACCATGATCGGCTTCCAGAGTCCTTAAGAAGGCTCGGACATTTGTCTGCTAATCAATTCGAAGTGCAAAAGCATTACTTAGGCCCAGTCAGCGAACGTTATAACATTGTCATGTCGTAATTCATGTACGATAGGGTATAGTGCTACAAAACATCGAAAAAAACAACCTTGCACCCCCGAAGAACTCCGCTCATCTGATCGTAAGTTCGCTTCCAAACGCTTTGCCAACTCGATATACTTGCCGCGGCCGAGGCAGTCGGCCATTCACCAATGTGCCGTCTCGGAAAGCCAGCTCCTTGCCGTCGTTCATAGGGATAGCATTACTCGGCAGATTAAAGACCTGTAACAAAGATCGGTTCTCACCACATTCGTTCATGGCGGCGGAATCTTGTTCACCCATCGACCTCCCTGTCATGGAGTTGGGCTTCCATGCCCCGTCACTCTGGTCATGAATATCCTGCCGCCCATATCTTCGCACGTGTGCCAGACGATGGACTGAGCCGAAGAACTGTTTCCGTTTCGGCCTCGTTTTGATCTCTGCAATCTTTGCAGCTTTTTCTTCTGCGGTCATGGTCTCGATTGTAGGCGTTACAGTGCGCGGATAGATACTGCGTAAGCTCGTTCCACGTTTGGTCTCCAAATCATCAGAAAGCGTAACATTCGGACGAGACGCAACAGTGCGCTCGAATGGGTGAAACAAGTCGTCATAATTTGAAGTAATCTTGACTTTGTCTGCGTCGGCATCCTGAACCCTGGGTCCGAAGACCGACGGGGCTGATGGTGACTTTTCACCGTCGAGATTGGCTGCTGACGTGTCGATTTCAACAGGCTCGATCGCAGGCGCTGAAACAGGGTCGTGGGAAAGTGTTCCCTCAAGAACCAGAGGTAGTAGAGTAGAGCCGTGGGCCGTAACATTCCGGCGACTTGGTGCACTCTTGATAGCTTTTGAAGCAGTTCTCTCGGTCTGAGCAGGTGGTCTAATCTGGACATGTTGCTGTTGGCTAACAGCATCTGCTCCGTGCTGTTGTCGTACGCTCTTTCTGGCCTTATATTTACTACCCTGAGATCCTGATACTGGGATTGTTTGAAGGTAGCCTCGATATTGTTTCTCGTACTTTGCTCTAAGAGCTGCACTGGCGAAGCTGTACAAAACTGGTTGGCGCGGAGACCTCACGCCATGGATTTCAGGTAGAAGAGAAAGCACAGACTTGATAGTCTTCTCCCAACCACCCTGACCCTTTTGCAAGTGAGGAAATTCTGAAGCCAACCAGTCGATGACCTGCAAGGCAGTCAAACCTGTGCCCTTCGCACATACCAGTGCTATCCTGGCCAAATCGCGATTGTTGAGACGTTCGTTAAGTGTCGGCGAACCTGTGCTTGCCGGAGTCGGGCTCACTGAGACGCTTAGGACTGGGGGAACAGGGACACCTTCTGTCATTCCTCTCGACTCTAATGCTGTTGGTGCTTGTTCTTCTGCAGATAATATAGGAACAACTCGATCCGTCGTACGTTCAGCACAAGGTTGCTGGGGTATAACATCTAAGCTCAATTCGAGAGGCCCAACGACAACGGCTGCTGGCTTTCGAGGTTCACTGTCTACCAGTATATCTGATTTGCCGGGTGAAGTGTCATTGGCGGTGTCAGGCTCATGGGTCCTCGAGGGTTCATCATGGTTCGAGTTATCAGTAGATGGAGTACAGTTCTCACGTTGCATATCGACTTGCGGCAATGGATCGTTGTCGCAAACTTGATCCCTTTGCAATACCTGCTCCACTTCTAGAGTAGTCTTCTGTTCACTGATATCAGCAATTGGGCGCATTTCCATGGGCGTGCTTTGCTCAAGAGAGGTCTCATGAGATGTGGATGCGGTATCCGTAGCTTGGATGTCTGCGGCAGATTTACAGGACAGTTCGTTATCACGAACCTTCTTGACTTCCGGTAAGACGTACACTTGTTCTGGATCGAACCAGGACAAAGGGCTCGCCTTGACCGTTGGCAAGTCAGGCTCAGCTTCTGATCTGGCTGAGTTTTGTACTGAACAAGCCATACTCGATACAGGATCATCCACGGTCGGAGCTGCAATATGAGCAGTCAAACTTGCCGAGCTCGATGGCAAGAGTGATGGCTTACGAATAGTGTTGATGTCCGGAGTCTCGGGTATCTCTAGCCTTCCTGTCTCAGCGAAACGTGTGCTGATTCGACAGCTAGAACACTGAACACCAATCTCCGCAGACTTGGCCAAAACACCCTGCTTTTGACAAGTCGAACAAAGAGTCATTGAAGGAGTGGACATTACGACGTGAACTGAGGTGTCCAGAGGCAAGGCATTTTCATCATCTTGCGTATGGAGGGACTGTTGGGAGATCTGATCTCTGCGAAGGTGTCTGAATGATTTCTCAGGTATGGAGCTGTCAGTCTGACTCGAGCCTTGTGATGGTGTGTTGGGGATCTCCGTGCGCTTGATCGGCTTTGGTACAGGCGGTTGAGAGGGACCAGGGGCCTTCTTAGGTTTGATAAGTTTGTCAGCAGTGGTGGCTTTTGTAGTAAGTCGAGCAGGCTCAGGTTCAACATGCGTGTCGGACTTGTTCTCGAGAAGACGATTTGACGACGCAGTACGTGGAGCTGGTTGAGCATATCTTGGCTTAAATATGTCTCTCACTATAGAGTGGCTGGTTGACGCCGGTACCGAAAATAGGCTGAGATTCTTGCGCGCTCCACTATCGCTCAAACACAAGGAGCATCTCCAGTTTTGCCTGTCATTGTCAGTCTCTACCAATGATGATCGAACGCGTGCCTTACGGATCGATTCCAGAAGAGAGTGGAGGCTTTCGACAGCTATCATGGTAAGTTCTGGAGCATTCCGAACACGAAACAATTGGGTTGAAACTTGTGGCACTACTCTTCTCGCAAATCCGACATGCAGGTTTACCCAATGTGCCTGATTTTGAAGGTTTTCTCTCACGAGATGTAAGGCTACTTTCTGAATTTTGGTGCGTATTCCGATTATCATGCCTACGTAGGGCAGGTGGTGCTGGGAATGACTTCGATACCGAAACCGTATCTGGCTTTCGCTTACTTGATGCGGCAGAGGCAGTTTCGGTGTGTTCACTGAAGCTAGAGGCACATGTCAGCGTGGCCAAACATTACTTTGGACCTCACCATACCTGTGCCTGAGTGCATTAGAGCTAGTTGGCACATGTGCTTTTCGATTTGTGGAAAGTGGGCCACGTGTCTCCAAGTTGAACTTATCGTATGTTGTACGTTGACGCTTTAGTGGAGGCGGTGATATCGAACCCTTCTGGCGTGGTTGCACATGGCTCTCGCGCACATTACGAGGCTTTTCGGGGGCTTTCTTGATACTAACATTGGGCCGACCATGATGTGGCAACTTCCCATGACTATGAAAGGGTGCCCGTCGTTTGCTGTCATGGTCGTTCATCTGGAATGTTGTGTGAAAGGAAGAGGTGACACCTGGGATAGTACGTGCGTGTTAGCGCATGCTTCATAATTGTTTTCGAGTAAGTCAAGTGGTGATGAAGGAGATGAATCAGCTCTTTTCAGTTTGTTGTTATACGGCAGCATTTCGCAGCACTGGAGGCTTCCGCTTTGCTTCTTCGGCGGGCAGGCGCATGCAAGTAGTAACTCCCGCGACGTGCCAGGACACGCAGTAGAATCAAAGGAGAACCATCACAATGCTATGCGATCTAACCTTTTACCAGTAGTCATCATGAAAGAAAGGATACGGGTTAAGTGTCAGTATATTGCGACTTACTTGTTGTGGTTCAGTCCGCTGACTCGATACTGAAGAGAGTGAGCTTAGTCCCACAAGACGCGTCTAGAACGAGATGCCGATTGCGCGTAGCATAAGGGGAAAGACGAAGTGAGGGTGGCCTGCGTCCAGCCATGCGGACTTTGTAGTGTACCATACGTCCAAGTGAGAGGAGAAGACGAGGCTGACGGCGAACGCGGCAATGCACAGATGGGCGGCTGGTGCGGTACTGATGGCAAGAAAGAATCCAGGTTTAGCCTTGGAGGTTCGTCGCGCTATCACGTGCTGATGATCCGGTGGGGCAGGCGCATCTGGCCTCTACGGGTAAGTGCACTTGCATGTGCTCGCTGTTGAGACTCACCAACTTTATTGCAGCGCATAACTCTAAGCTGCTGTCATGGATTTCCTAAAGTCGGCGGTTGCGTCCGCGATATCAAAAGGCCCTGCATTTGGTTACACGTTTGGTGATCGGGTCGACTTGAACGACTCCATCTGGACACTGCACAACGGCACAAAGCGAGTATGGCCCGGAAGTCTGCACATGCCTAATCGCTTGCTAACCCTCACTTGCTAGGAAGACGGCTCTAAATGTAGCATTTTCTCCTTCGATATAACCGCCAACAAATCGCGATTACCCCTCGCTCGCAATGCGCTGCGCAAGCTACGAACGCTGCGTCATCCAGGGGTTGTGAAAGTCCTAGACACAGTAGAGACGGAGACTTATATCTACATTGCGACTGAGCGACTCAGCCCACTGAGCTGGCATGTCAAGAGAAAGAGCCTGACGGAAGAAACCACCAAATGGGGGCTACACAACATCGCGAAGACGCTCAAGTTCGTAAATGCCGACGCTGCGTCCATACATGGCTGCATCCGTCCGGCATCGATATTCTTTAGCGAAAGTGGCGAGTGGAAACTTGGAGGCTTCGATGCGCTGAGCTCCGTGAAGGAGGATGATTCAATACTACCGACCTATGGTGGTCTCATACCAGATGCAGGACGGTACATGGCGCCCGAGGTTTCGAAAGGAGGATGGGAGGTTGTTAAACAGAACCCGACGCACGCGGTAGATGCATACAACTTTGGTGTTCTCATCTTCGAGGTCTTCAACGGCAGCTACAACAGCAGCGAGCAGTTAGGGCAAATGAAGAGCATTCCCCCAACCATGCACCAGTCATACAAACGCCTTCTCAACCCGAATCCAAAGTCACGCATGAGCGTGGGCCAGTTCTTGGACCAGGGAAAGCGCATAGGAGGCTTCTTCCAGACGCCTTTGATCCAAGTCACGGACGATATTGAGAATCTGGGACTGAAAGCAGAGGATGAGCGAAACGAGTTGCTTGGAAAGCTTGACGCGGTCGCAGATGACTTTCCTACAGACTTCTTCAAGATGAAGGTTCTTCCCGAGCTACTCAAGTCAGTTGAGTTCGGAGGCGGAGGCGCTAAAGTCTTCGGCACTGTCATGCAGATAGGGCAGAAGCTGTCAGATGACGAGTACGAGACTCAGATTACGCCAGTTGTGGTGCGACTCTTCGGAAACCCAGACCGAGCAATACGCGTCTGCTTGCTGGACAACCTGCCGCTCATGATTGACCACTTACCCCAGAAGCTTGTCAACGACAAGATCTTCCCACAGATGGTAAGCACCATTTAGGTATCACTACCCATATGCTGACCCCACCAGGTGACTGGCTTTTCAGATATTGCGCCCGTAGTCAGGGAACAGACCGTAAAGGCTATCCTCACAGTAGTACCCAAGCTGTCGGACCGGGTAGTGAATGGTGAGCTTCTTCGCCATCTGGCAAAAACCGCGAACGACGAGCAGCCTGGCATTCGGACGAACACCACAATTTGTCTAGGCAAGATCGCGCGCAATTTGGGAGCTAGTGTACGTTCCGATATGTTCGAGATACAAAGCAGATACTGACATATGCACAGAGTCGAGCCAAGGTCCTTGCTGCTGCATTCTCTCGCTCGCTACGTGATCCGTTTGTGCACGCTCGGAATGCTGCCCTCCTGGCACTGGCCGCAACAGCCGATCTCTTTAGCGAGGATGATTGCGCAACCAAACTCCTTCCCATCATGTGTCCGTCATTGGTGGACAAGGAGAAGCTCATTCGTGATCAAGCGCAGAAGAGTGTTGACATCTACATCGCACGTATCCGCAAATTTGCCGCCACAATGCCGGATACGGTACTCCCGCCACCAGGCCTCGCGTCTGGCGGAGAATCCACTCCACGCATAGGGACTCCTGCAAATGGTACCTCGTGGACTGGTTGGGCCATATCAAGCTTCACCAATAAGCTAGCATCTACAGCTGGCGAGATGCAAGCCAGCTCAACAACCAACGGAGGAGTGGATCAAAGATCGTCTTCAGTACCGCCAGCTGTTACTACGACCAACAAACCGCCAGTTCCAATGTCGACGAAGCCAGGGATGCCCCTTCATAGCGCCAAGAGTACTGCATCTATTCCTACCATAAAGTCACCAGAACCAGCAGCGGCCTTTGATGACGAGGCAGAGGATTTCAACAATGACTGGGGTGGCTTTGCTGATGAAGAGGACAAACCACAAGAGGAAGAGGATCCATGGGGCACACCAGCCGTGTCGAAGCCAGCATCTACGACGTCATATGACGACAAAGGCGAACCGGACTTTGCTGGTTGGTTAGCAGCACAATCCAATGCGAAGAAGCCAACGAAGAATGCTCTTCCAAAGGGTCTTACTAAATCAGCAACGCCAGTAGCAAAGACGGCGAGGCCAGCGGTTGGAAGCAGATCGAGCACAACAGGAACAACGAGGAAGGTCATCGTGCCGCCAAAGAAAGAGGTCAAGAAAGAAGAACCGAAAGCCAATGAAGACGAAGAAGAAGGCTGGGGTGATGCGTGGTAGTGGTATGGTGTCTTGCAAATGATGTCGATTGTTCAGCATAGCGACGGCGTCCTTGCGATGGTTTACACCTGGTGAGTTTCAATCAGACCAGACGGAAAGTTTTAGAGCATACAATCTTAGGGATACATAATGTTACACATGATAGCGTATTCGATTTCTACGCCTTCTTCTCCTCCTTTTCTCGCTTGCCAAATGTGTAAGCTAATCCACAACCTGCGACATTGATTGCACACAGAGCAAGTGATCCTCCTCTTACTATGCCGCGAGCACTAAGCTTGTTCTTGATACCCTAGTATTCGATTAGCTTTTGCCACTGTCTAAGTATTGTTTTTGGTAGAGCAATGCAAGCATACCTGACTTCTCCGCATGGCCAACAATGCATAGAGACCACTCCATGCAGCCGTGATACCGGCAGCGTCGGTTTTGTAGTTGCTCAGATTCAGATAAGAGGAAAAGAGCAGGACGGGCGTAAACGTCATGGGGAAAAACTGGAAAGGACGCGCATGTTGGGCTGTGATCAAGGTGGCCAGGAGTGTTGGTGGTACAGAGTTCTCTACAAGGGAACAGTAAGGTTAGCAATTCTGTATGGGAATATCAAGGTCAGAATGAAACACGTGAGTAACGAGATGAACCAGGAAGTGACATGTGAACGTACCTCCCCAATTCCTCAGCGATTGGAGCACAGATTGCTTCGGTTGTTCAGTCATCGTGACACTCGTATCTCTTCTCAGCGTTTGTGGAAGAGTTTATGGCTGTGTGAACGGATTCGGTGCTGGAAGAACAGTCGCTGGAGGGTACATGGGTTGAGATTGGGTGAAGTTGAATGACGTTAGTCCGGCAAGTGGACCGTCAGCCCGTGCCAACCCAGCACCTGGAAACTGGCCTTCGGAACTCGCGAACTTCAACAGAGGCAGATAACACGCCTATCACGACTAATACAACCACAACCGTGTCTTCTGGACGACATCGTATCCAACGCACCTACACATCGCAATCATCGTTGTAACGCTACCGGCTGCCCACACTTGCGCATCGGCCTTCCTTCGACACCGCTGCCCGCCCGGCAGCATAATCTCCCACCCCGTAAACACCAATACCCCACACACATAAACTCGTCCGCCAAACAATGTCCGGCAAAACCTCTGGCTCCGACGCCAAATCGCGCGATCACCACGACGGCAGCGCAGGCCGAGCCTTTACCGTGGAGCAGAAAGCCGCCGTAATACGCATCAAATCGTGTGCGCCAACCGCCTACTACAAGATCCTCGGCCTCGAAGAAGTCAAAACCACCTGTTCAGACTCGGATATCAAAAAGGCGTACCGCAAGCTCTCGCTGCTTACGCATCCGGACAAGAATGGGTACGATGGCGCGGATGATGCGTTCAAGCTGGTCAGCAAGGCGTTCCAGGTGTTGAGCGATCCGGATAAGAAGAAGAAGTATGATCAATTTGGTGGGGACCCTGATGCGAGGTTCGATCCTAGAGCGCATGCTAGTGCGAATGGTGGAGGTGGTGCGAGTCCATTCGGAAATGGTTTCGCGAGAAGAGGAGGGTTTGAGGAGGAAATGACTCCCGAAGAGTTGTTTAGACAGTTCTTTGGCGGTGCGTTCGGAGGGCCTTTTGGTATGTATTCACTCATTCAACCAGATTCCAGTGCTGGTGATAAGTGGAACCGTTCAACAAAAGACTAACATCCCACAGGCGGCATGGACACAGGACCAGGCTTTGTCTTCAACCTAGGCGGCGGCCCCGGCGTACGCGTTCACCAATTCGGCGGCGGCCGACCACGCAGACGTCCCGGCACCGCTGTACCCCCCGGTTCCGAAGGCCAACAAAACGTCTCCTCAGCCTTTGCAAACCTCCTCCCTCTCCTCTTCCTCTTCGTCCTACCCCTCCTCTCCTCTCTCTTCTCCGGCTCAAGTAGCACATCCGCAGGCCCCAGCTTCGTCTTTGAAACCCCCCGCTCCCCCAACACACTGAAGCGCGTATCTACGCGGATAAAGATCGACTACTTTGTCGACCCCAAGGACGTTCACGATTACACACCGAAGAAGTGGCGGAAATTGGATGAGCAGGCTGAGAATCAGTATGTTCATATTACCAACACCCGGTGTCAGAACGAGCGGGTCAAGCAGAGGAGAGCGATGGAGGAAGCACAGGGTTGGTTCAGTGTGGACCAAGAAGCTATGAACAAGGCGCGGAACATGGAGTTGAAGAATTGTAATAAGCTTAGGAAGTTAGGGCTGGAGGTGTACTAAGCCAGGAACTTTGGTACATTTGATATGGGTAGACTTGTTTGTAGTTTTGGCTGTACGTACAGTATCTTCTTGCTGGTGGATGGTCGGCTTGAACGGTCTTTTGAGGGAGTTGCCTTGGGGACACGATTAGTCTTAGATGCACGCATGGCGTATAGAGGCGTTTGGTAGCATCAACCGCGCGTCGAGGCGCAGGATGTTCCCTTCTTGAGCGAAGTTACTCTATTCCCTTTCCGCATCCTTATATACATCTTTTCATACTCATCAAGATATTCGTCCAGTGCCATACTCCGATCCGGATTCACTAATCATACACACGCACATCATATCCTACATTGCCCACTTCTTCTCTCTTCTCTATATCTAGAACCCCCAGAACTTAGCAATCCTCATCTTGACACCCTCCCAGCTATTCAACTTGGGCCTAACATCCAAATAGAAGTTCAACGCTTTCCCCACCTTTCCCTCATCTCTGCCCGCATAGAAATCAATCACATACTCAATCTTTGTCCCACAACGATCCACAACCCAATCGTGTCTATCAAACGGCGGCTGGTACCCCATCAGACTCTTCCACCGTGCTCTGGGAGTCAAACTAGTGCTTAACCCAGAAAAGGAAGCAAGCTTAGGTCCTCCACATTTCTCCGCGCCGCGATTCGCTTCCCAGGACTTGATCTCGTGCCAGGCGCGCTCGTTGACGGCGTTGTGGATGGGGACTATGGTGCGCATGTCTGGTGCGGAGGGATCGTAGGATTTGCGGCGCATGGCGTCGAAGAACATTTGCTCAGAGGGGTAGATCCAATTTCCAGTTTTCTTATCTGCGCCTGTGTCACGCTCGTTGTTTGCTGGGCGGGCGTCGGGTGTGGTTGGCGCAGCGAAGTTGTCGGGGAGGGCGCGTGGTATTGTGCTGACTTCACGGTCGGTGCCGAGGCGTATTTGGGAGAGAATGCTTGCGTGTGAAGGGGGCGGAGATGTTGTGCTTTGGTCTAGGGAAGAGGAATCGCATGATTGCTGGACGGCGGATTGTGAGGGCGCTGGCGGGGCGGCGGGTGTTGGTATGGGTGCACTATGAGGATTTGAGGGTGCGTTGGCGTTTTGGGCGCGGGCTTGGGCGAGCCATGCTTCGCGAGTCTTGTGGTCGACCGGACAGGCTGCGGCTGGGTCGTCTTGTGAAGACATTATGGTGGAGATGTGTCGATTGGAGATTCCGAGAGACTCGGGATGGTGACGGAAGCAGTTCGAGAAATCTTGGGCACGGGCCTTTGCGGAAACCGTCCAATGCTGATTGGCTGGTTCTGGACTATCGCGATTTACCGCTGCAGACGTGTCCAGCACGCTTGTCTTTCTACAGACGAAACAAATTCTATAGTGGGTAATCAATTCCCAAGACTGAACCTGTCAGCACTGTCATTGCGACGGATAGTTCCGCTTTCCCAAGTCGCTGTCTTGGATCCGCGCTTTCTAGACCGCATCCAACTAGACCCTGCATACCGGTATAAACAAAACCCCACCTGCACCAAAACCCCCCGACTTTCACCGCTACCCTTTGTAATTTGCTTCTTTCCCTCTGTCTTGTATACCAAATTTCAAGATGTCCGACATCCACCGTGCCAGCACTACTGCGCCTGTAAACATTGCTGTTATCAAATACTGGGGAAAGCGCGACCCCAAGCTCAACCTCCCCACCAACTCCTCCCTCAGCGTCACCCTTGCGCAGTCCGATCTCCGTACTCACACCACCGCCTCGTGCTCGTCTACCTACCCGAAAGAGGACACGCTTCTCCTCAACGGTCAATCGCAAGATGTCTCTGGTGCCAGGACACAAGCATGCTTCAGGGAGCTTAGGGCGCTGAGGAAACAGCTCGAGGAGAAGGACTCAAGCCTAGCTCAATTGGCCGACCTTCCCCTGCGCATTGTTTCCGAGAACAACTTCCCTACCGCTGCTGGACTGGCTAGTTCGGCTGCCGGTTTCGCTGCTCTTGTCCGTGCAATTGCAAACCTCTACGAGCTCCCCTCTTCGCCTACCGACCTTTCCCGCATCGCAAGGCAGGGCTCAGGCTCAGCATGCCGATCGCTCTTCGGTGGATACGTAGGCTGGGAACAAGGCTCTGCTTCAGATGGCAGCGACAGCGTTGCTTTCCAGGTCGCGCCCGCAAGCCACTGGCCTAACATGCGCGCTGTTATCTTGGTTGTCAGTGCAGCCAAGAAGGGCGTGTCCAGCACCACTGGTATGCAGACCACTGTCGCTACATCTAGCCTCTTCCAGTCAAGAGCCACAGAGACTGTGCCTCGACGCATGAAGGAGATGCAGGAGGCTATCCAGAACAAGGACTTTGAGGCGTTCGGCAAGGTCACCATGATGGACAGCAACTCTTTCCACGCCACATGTCTGGACACCTTCCCTCCCATCTTCTACCTCAACGATGTCTCCCGAGCGGCCATCAAGGTTGTCGAGAGCATCAACGCTGCGGCGGGTAAGATCATCGCTGCGTACACCTTCGATGCAGGCCCAAATGCAGTTGTTTACTACCTTGAGGAGAACGAGAAGGAAGTTGCAGGTCTGTTCAAGCAAATCTTGAACGAGAAGGATGGATGGCAAGGCGAGAGAGGCCAGGCTATCCAGGCCAACGCTGACGCGCTCGAGAAGGTCAAGTTCGATGCAGGCCCTGCTATCGCATTCTTGGAGGAGGGTGTTAGCAGAGTTATCTTGACAGGTGTTGGTGAGGGTCCGGTCAAGACTGAGGAGAGTTTGATTGATGAGAAGGGTGAGCCTGTTAACAGCGCATAGAGCGGCTGTGGCTAGCTAAATCGCCAATGTTGAGTAGATACCCGTATGTAGTGTACAATGCTATAAGCCGAAAAAGTACAAGGGAGTGGCCTTGGTCAAACAGCAATTATGGACTTCGCCGAGTATTGTTGAGGTTTGCTGAGCCCTCAATGGGTGACTTCTCTGGTAAGAGGGTACGACTCTTCCTCCGTTCTGAGCTACTTAATTCCTACCCGCTCAATGCCTCTGAGCCCCCGTTTAAGAGGAATCGATTTGGGTTGCGGCTTGGATTGGTGACCGCATTCCCTCTTTTCCTGGTCTGTCGCGTGTTCGTGGTAGCTGCAGAGATCGATATCATAAGAGCCGGTAAGACGAAATCGCTTTTCAAAACATCTCTCCGTTCCTACTCTTTTGAAGAACCGCAAGAGGAACTCCCGCGGCAATTCGTCGAATCTGTCCTTGTCCTGAGACTCGTCGCCCGTGTCATCCCAGTATGCGTAGTGAAGATCTACGAAGAAATCCAGGAGCGGATCCGTAGAGGGGAGGTTTGCAAAAGCATAGACGATAGAAGCATAATCCCAAATAGATGTGTGGAGAGGCATTGTAAGCTTCACAATCTCCAGATTCAGAGCGGTTCTCAATCGACTCACTGCGAATCGGTCGGCGAATACGTACAGTTTGATCTTCCACAATCGACTAGATAGATCGATTTTGTTCGCGTCGAGGGTGATGAGATTGGGCAGGTTTTGAGTGTACAGCCACTCAATGAACAGGCCGAAGATGGCAGGCTCGATGTCGGTCAGACGTATGATCTTGTCTTTCGCTTCTTTCCAAGCTCCATTTAGTGCCTTAGAGAAGTATTCCGAGTAGTGAGTCAAAAATGCCTTCTGGACGTGGTATTTTCTGCGGTCTGGGCCAACTTCGACGATAATGGCTGCTATAGCACCATGCTGTGCTATAACACTAATTTGTCAGCTCCAATCCGCGTTTGAGTAGAAAGTGTGTACCTGTGAAGCGGTGGCATTGCCTTTGGGGTGGAAATCGTCGCACTACTCATACCCTCCGTCTGCAAAGAGGTGGATCGGTGAATTTGGAGTCGTGCCGAGGGTGAGAAGGAGGGCGAGAGTTGGTCAGTATCCCAGTCGCTAATATCCTCAAGATCGTCAAGATCGAATGAACTCTCAGTAGTAGTAGCCAGATTCGGGTTGGGAAGTCCTGGAGACATGCAAACGGTGCTAAAATGGAGAATTGGAGTGACAAGGTATGCAGTGAGAATGGAGTGAAGTGAGAGAAGGTTTTCAAAGCGTACCTTCACAGAAAGCTGGGCCCTGACGAGAATGGCACGTGGAGGAAGGAGCGGCCAGCTGTCGCGGAAAGGATGTCGGTAGTGCAAACAATTTTTGAACATGAATTAGATATGACGTGGCTAACATAAGAGCCATCATATGACAAGTAATAGACAGCCAAAATGCAGAGTTGGCAAAGACATGATCCGAAAACGACAGAAATCTGCAATGGATCGCACTAGAGCGCTTCACGCCATGGTATAAGATCCCTCCCAAGTATTCAATGCAACGCCCAAAACAAACAGAAGCAGCCATTAAAGAGAGCATGCAAGTATCATCTAGTCGAGGACAACGGCAAGGATGATGATGACCAAAACAATAGCGAGGATAAGCAAAAGAATGCACGCCTTACTCCTCGCACTCTTCTGGTAGTTGCTCGCCTGCTTGAGGTTCACGTGTGCACCTCTCGACGCGTCGTGAGTAGTCTCGACGTTCTCTTCGATGATGTCGAGTTGAGCTCCCTGCTCGTGCACCATATGCGCCACATCGCGGAAGAGTTCGTTCAGCTCGCCGACTGACTGCTCGATGTTGCGGATCTCGGATTCACGCTCAATGATCATGGATTCCTGGAAGTCGACCTCATCCTGGTTTGCCAAGCGCAGCTGCTCCTGCTCTTGTTGTTGCCCGAACTCCCCTCCCCGCTCTTCGCTTGGCGATGATACGTCTTGCAGGGCAGTGCGTGCCGCTTGTGCCGATTGCTTCTCTTTCTCTAGCGCTTGCTTCTGTAGGTGTTGGAACTCGGTGAGCGAGGCTTTGAATTCGCGCTGGAGCTTCGACTGCGTAAACTTTTGCGATGGCTGTTCCCGTTAGCTACTGTCTTCCATCCCAAGAGCTGTGCATCCATACTCCGACATCAGGCCAGGTTGTAATCTTCTTCAATCCCTCTCCGAGCTCTTTGAATTTATCCGATGTCTCCTCAACGGTGGTCTTCACGCGCTCGCGCACGCGGGCTGTCTCGTGCTTGGTTCCTAGCTTGGCGGTCTCTTGCGACAGACGGGCAACATTACGAGTCAATGCGAAGAGGTCATCGGAAAGCTTGTCAGCGAAATCGCGGAACTCTGGGTCATCGGCGTAAGACGCATCGTCTTCCCTTCGCCATGTTGTGGGTTGCGATTCGAGGGCGCTGGAGCGTTGAAACGACATGTTGTCGGATAAGGAGGAAGACACTGGCTATTTCCAACAAAACTATCAAGATGATGTGTGAAGCTGTGCGATCGTGTGTATAGCTACGGCAGCCTGGTGCAGAGGTTCAATCGTGGTTACCTGGAGGTTGGTTGCTCGGTGGTTCCTGCGGCGATGACGAAGGACCGCGGCTAAGGGCACATGGCACAAGGCACAGGCGGGTGTCCCTTATGTAAGCATGCATCTGTCGGCGACGAAGTGGTAGCTCCGCCGATCAACAATGTTTGTTTGAACAAAGTCGGGCGCCTTCACTGCTGCTGAGGTACTCCACACTACAGTACCAGCGCGTTCGATCGATTATTGGCGCGACGCCATCTTTTTGCTTCTTTGCTATGATATAGCCAGTTCCTCACTCATACGCTCTCTCACCGCAAATCGTTCGCAAACATGGCGCTCGCACCGCTTGGAACCCAAGTGCGCCCATACAGGGACTACCTGACGCCAGCGCTGCACCGAAGATTCAACAAGGCCAGTCGCTATACGCTGCTGCTATGCTATGCGATTGCGTGCTGGATGGGAGAATGGAATAACCGTGAGATGTACTGGAGGAGTGTTGAAGATATCCACTAACTCTACACAGTGCTATGGCTATGGTTTCCATTAGGCCTTACTGGCATTCGAACCCTCCTAATCTTCCTCTCCGCCCTTACCATCTACGTCCTTCGCGTTGCTCAGTGGCATGTTGGCCGGCGCCAAACACAGACCCGAGCGGAAACATTCACGAAGTACTTCTTCCGTCCCGCGACACTGGTCACGCTCATCGCCTATTCTTTCTCTGCCATGATGTTTGTAGAGACGTATATCTGGTCGCGGGGTACCAAGGACAGACTCAACTTCATCGAGGCGGGCCGCATGCACGAGCGATTCCGACTGAACGAGAGGCCGCTTTACCTGCGTTATCTCTTTTACGTCCTGGCAGCAGCACAGTCTGGAATACACTTGTGGAGGGACTATGACAAGATCGAGGTACAAGCTATGAAGCCCAAGAAGGAGCGGGGTGACGCGGCAGCTGCAACACCCACGCGACGAGCACCCAAGCCGAGAAATGTCCTTTTCAAACAGCTCAAGGGCATTGCGACCCTATCGAGCTCTCTGGCTTCGGTCATCGCTCTTGTCGGATTTGCCCTCTACTTTATTGGAACCCGCAACCTGATCTGGAGCTACTATTACAGCTTTGGTCGATACCTCTGGAGCTTGTCCAAGACTTCCACGCCGACCGGGCTCGCACCGTTTCTGCCTCTGTGCTTCATGTTCATCACAGAAGGAATCCTGCTGGTCGTGATTTGGGAGTTTGTCAACAAGACCTTCGACGTGTACATTGCGCAAGAACCATTGAAGAACGATGTACCTATCACGAACGACTCCACAGATCCCAATGGATCTCTCTTGAATGGACTCAAGTCGAAGAAGGACACTGTCAGGGTAAGACAAAAGCCGTTCAATCAGGTCGTTCATTACTAACGCATCCAGGCCATTGCTTTCTGGGAACTAGCCCTTATAACGGACGCCTTCCCCGATCGCCGCAAGACTATCTACAGCGAAATGGAACGTAAGAAGGCACCGACACACCAGCAAGTTACAGATCTTTGTCTGGGAGAACTCAAATTCCTTGTCGATCGTGTCAGCGTTGGCCTTGATCCCGCCTACCAGCCTAGCAGCGGATCTGGCCAGGACCAGCCAGCCGGACCTGTCAGCTTGGTGCCTCGCATTGCACAACCGCTCAAGGACGATAAGCCGATATCTGCTGCCCCACCAAAACCGAACACTAGATGGGAACATATCGAGGCAACAACAGCCAGCATTGCAAAGTCACATAGCGCCCCTGGGAACGCACAGCAAGCATACAGTCGTGAAGCTATCAACAGGGGAGTGAAGAAGGCTCAAGAAGGTGCCAAGGAGGCTGAATCATTCTTCACGACGTACTACAACAAGCTTGTCTCTTCCCCAGTCGGCGTGCTGTTCCAACATTCCTTCCAACGGACAGCAAACATCGTTGTTCTCGGCGCACCTTACTCTCAGCTTTCTCGAGTCTGCAATGCCGCAACTGCTCTGACAAATCTTGCCGTATTTTCACTGGCTGAAGACAGTATGGGTCGCTTCCATCAAGGGATTCCGAGCATAGTACGTGTATTCACTATTGCGCTCAAGAAGATCGATGAGTATATGGAAGTAGCTCCTATTCATTCGAGTGACATTGAGACGCTCAACAAGCCGGAGGCGGAGAGGAAGAAGGTTCCCGAAGTAGACGAAGCCAGGGAGTGTCTCAGAGAAGGCCTTGAGAAGATCCTCGGTAGCTTCAATGAGTACCTGGGTGGTATGGGACTGAGTAAGCTGGAGATCATGGATGCAAAGAAGATTGTGGGTGTTAAGAAGGCACCGGAGATGATTCAAGCGGCTGCCAAACAGTAGTAGTCAGTTCTCTGAATGACCGACCTGTAAGAATATACGAACGAACCCGAAAGAACGATGATATCATATAATGTCTTCAATTGCTATTGCTACTGAATCAACATGTTTTCTCTTGCAGACAGACGCATCAGCAAAATGCCATGTTCCGTAGAGAGACGCGTCGGCTCCACCCATTCAGGTGCACATCGCATAAGCCAAGCCAAGCCCAGCTCCCATCGCAAACTGATCATCTATCTCCATCAACAAATCAAACAGTGCGAACCCAGCATCCCCCAATTGGGAAAATGCCACATGCGATAAGATTGCAACATCATGCAGCTGTCATTGGTCGTGTCTGACATGAGCTCGCTGTTTCAAACAACGTTCGTCCCAGGGGTAAATACGGTAGCGCCCCACACTAAACTCCGTTATGCGCGTCCTCCGCATCGATATCGTTACCCTTTGTGAGAGCCAAGGACGTCATGTTGGATGAGGCTTACCTTGGTGGAGGCGCGAGCTGGAAGAGGATGGGTTGGTGGCTTTTCTGTTCCTGCACTCTTTCCTCCATTCTGTTCTCTTCCATTTCGTTGTCGTCGTTGTTCTTGTTACGATAACTTGGGATTGCCGTGGCGTTGGAAGGGCAGCACGTTTACCCTTGGACGATCACCCGCATTTACGCTTTGGACTATCTTTTCAGCCGAGAGTCTTACCTTGGTGCTGTTCGTTGAGGCGGATTCTGTATATTCTTTATTTCTTCTTCTTGTCTATCCATTTACTGCGCCTTATTACATTGGAACCTGACGATCGGATTGCAAGCGCCCAAGGCTGCCAACGAACGGGACGCGCCAAACATCGACTCATAAGGATTGCTCGTAATCAGCTTTCATACCTGATCTCCGCAAGAGTATCCAGCGGGAGGACCTACAATTCCAGAAATAAAAGCATTGAGGAGCTCAGACTTTCGGCATCGACGTCACCAACACGATGCACACCTCACTACCAACGTGGCTCGCGCTCTCAGCAGCAATCCTACCTACAGCAACGGCCTTCTACCCGTACCACTACCCCGCAAGCAAGACCTCTACCACATCTCGCTCGCATCGAACCTCCCCACAGCCCTCCCACGATGAGAACACGCGTTCCGTAACAGTCCCTTTGCGTCGCGTGCGCACGCCTCTACATGCGCGCCAAAACGTCTACAACATCGTCAATTCGAACAACCCAACCCAAGAGAACAGCGTAGCCATAGACCAAGATGGCAGTGATCTCAGCTACATGGTGGCCGTAACGTTCGGTGACAGCTCAGACGAATACCATATGTTGCTCGATTCGGCAGCGAGTAATACCTGGGTCATGGGGCAAGATTGTGGGAGCGAAGCGTGTAAGACGCATGCTACATTCGGGACAGGAGATTCAAGTACACTAAAGGTAAGTTTCAAGGTTTCTTCCTAGATGTCTCTTATCAAGGCCTGGAGATGAATGCTCACCCAATCTTTAGACCGACGAAACCACACCCTTCAGCGTGACCTACGGCACAGGTACCTCTTCAGGTCATCTAGCAACCGATACCCTCCACATCGGCACCTCCCTCTCCGTCTCCCTCACCTTCGGCCTCGCAACAAACGTGTCCGACGAGTTTCGAGCATATCCCATGGACGGCATCCTAGGCATCGGCCGCGGCACACAAGGTGCCAGTACAACAGATGAAATTGCTGCTACCCAAATCATGGATATCTTGTCCTCGCAGAAACTCATCGGTGCGAAAATGTACGGTATCCACCTCTCCCGAGACACCGACGGTAAACTGGACGGCGAGTTGAACTTGGGCGAGGTGAACAAAGAGAGATTTAGTGGGGAGTTGAATTACCTAGATTGCATGGATAATGAATCTGGGTTCTGGGAGGTACCTTTACAAGACGCTGGGGTTGATGGCTCCTCTGCCAATCTCACCACGGGAAGTACCAACAGGACGGCGATTATGGACACTGGAACGAGTTTCATACTCATTCCTGAACCTGATGCTCTGGCCATCCATAGCAAGGTCGAGGGCTTCGAGCAGGATGGTGAGACGTTCTTTGTCCCTTGCGACACAAAGGCTGTGGTGCAGTTTACTTTCAACAATCGCATCTATAACATTTCCACGGCGGATTGGGTGGGAGATAAGGATGATGATTCTGCTTTGTGCAGGAGTAATATTGTAGGCAGGAAAACTTTTGGGGACGCGCAGTGGCTGGTTGGCGACGTGTTCCTGAAGAATGTGTATAGTGTTTTTGATTTCGAGAAGAGTAGGGTAGGCTTGGGTGTTCTGGGTGACGAACAGTTGGTTGCGGGGACGGAGAGCGTGAGCTCTACAGGTATGTTTGAACTTGTTTCTTTTGATTATAGTAGTGACAATTGCTGACTTGGTTTCAATAGGTGTTGCGTCTCCTTCGGGATCGAGGACAGCAGCTGAGACTGGAGGAGCCAGTTCGACATCTGTGGGTGGTGGCCAGCCTCAGAATCAGCAAGGCGGTGCTGCTGCTCGGTCTTCATCTTCTCTCCTCCTATTCATTGGAGCATCTACAGCGGTTTCAATGTTCATATAGCATCTGGCATATATATACGGATAGCATTTCTAGCACGGCGTTTAGGGACAGAGCATCATCGGATCAGCATAGCTATGCTCCAGGAAGGATTCAGGGAGCAGCATAAGAGCACAGTGTAGAAACTTGTACACTCTATCATATTTGGTACACATCTATTCATATATAGAATACTGTACAGCAGCAATACACTTTCCCGTCCACTCGGCTTCCAGCCGAAGTGGTGGCCTGATCCCATGACATCTCCACTTACCGCCTTATCCACCGGCCCAAATCAAGACCAAGCAGATGCAGGAAGCTCGAGGCGAGAAAGCGGGGCGGTTCATCGGAACGACGTATCCGAGCATTGAGGATTAGAGACAATCATGGTACGTGATGCATGCATAAGATGGAGTGTTATGTGGAGGCCAAGGTGGGAACGAGTCAGTAGAGATATGCAGTCTTTGATGCGAGATAAGGGCAGATGATGGGCGTGTTTCAGCCTGTTATTGCCGTGGCTGCGACGTCAGTTTGACTTATCCGAGAGGTTCGTGAGTCTTCACGGCAGTGCAGCATGGGAATGTAGCGTCAAGTCAAGTCACGGTGGATATCTTCATAAACCCAGCTCAACGATTGGTATGGGTAGACACGATAAGAGCAAAACAAAGCACCGGTTATTAGAAAGATCCTACCATTTGCTCAATCTCGATCCACACGCTCTGAGAAGATAACCCCATCATGAACTACCCCAAGATGATGTACGGTCCAAACACAAAAGATCCAGCACAGTAACGCCTCGTATAGGTGCCGTCAGAGATGGACTGCAAGCAGACTGGAGGAGTCGACTCGTCTGCTACCCCTACCGGCCCATGACATGTTGCCCTTCCTTCTCAAATAGACCACTATTAGACACCCGATAGCCGCCACAGTGTTGCTCTTGGCCAGGCTCAACATCGCGCGGTTGCGGCGGCTTTCGACCTATATCGTCGCAAAGTCTTGTCCAAGCTTACAAGATCAAGCACTTCTTGGTCTTCTTCTCTTTCCGGGTCAACAGAGCAGCCCGGGTGGCGTGCTCGAATACTTCTCGGACGCCCTCGTTCGTCTTGGCCGAGCACTCGAGGTACTTCTGGGCACCAATCTTCTTGCGCACATCCTCGGCCTGGTCACGTTAGTGTGGATACGGTAGATGGAGTGTGGCTACTGACCTGCTCGGGTGTCACGGGCTTCTGCGAGGTCTTGTGTAGCTCCTCAATCGTCTTCTGGTCGAAGCGCAGATCCTTCTTACATCCAACGAGGATGATGGGAAGGCCCTGGCAGAAGTGCAGAACCTCGGAGATCCACTGTTGTTTGTTAGTCGGTGCTGTTTGGACGCGCGTGAGACATGTCTCGTACCTTCTCCTGGACGTTGTCAAGCGAATCGGGCGAGTCGATGGCGAAGCAGATGAGGATAACGTGCGAGTCGGGGTAGGAGAGAGGGCGGAGACGGTCGTAATCTTCCTGGCCAGCGGTATCCCAAAGGGCGAGCTCGACGTGCTTGCCGTCAACCTCTACATCGGCGACGTAGTTCTCGAAGACGGTGGGGACGTAGACCTGCACGGCAGCGTGTTAGTAGGGGCGTTGTGGAGTCGGATGGCAGAGATGGGTGCGCTGTGGATGCGGACCAGCTACTAGGCTGACGCGGCTCAGGGATGCCAGGCGAGGCGGCGAGTGGTGAGTACTAACCTCGGGGAAAGTGCCCTTGGAGAAGACGCTGTAGAGGGCGGCGTTAGCAATCGCGGACTCGTGTGCAGAGAGGTTGAGGCCATGGATGGGGCGCTTGGTTGGTTGGGGACGTACATGAGCAGACAGGTCTTTCCACAGGCGCCGTCACCGACAATAACGAGCTTTCGTCGAATCTCGGCCATGGTGTCGTGTGTGATGGGGTTATTGAGGACGGCGGTGGGTTGAGCAAGTCTGTTATGGAGGTGGTGAGTATTTGGATGGAGGACTGGCGGTGATTGAAGTTGGAGAACAGCGGCTTCAGGGTGTTATGGCTCTAGGCACCATGGCCGCAACGGGGGTCGTGCTGCAACAACTGCGGCTGAGTGCTGCTTGCGCCACGCAGCGCTTCGGCGATTGCGGCCTAGCGGGCGGACAAGGAGAGTGAATGTGACGTACCTGGACAGCTGCTCTGTTGAAAATCACGTAAAGGGTTTGTGCAGCGTCGTCGCGATGGGATGTAGGTTGGCCGAGAGAAGAGGAGAAGGTGCGATTAGCTATCTGCATCAAGCGCCTTGCTACTAACCGACATGGTAAACTACCCATGCACACGCCCCCGGAGCCCGTCACATGGCAACGCAGCGAGCACCATGGTTTGACATGTCTCTGATGGGCAACAATGACCACCACTACCGTACCGCCGTCCTGCTCGCCAGCAATCGCCAGTTCGCTGCAATCAGCCGGTCCAGCCATTCGCTGCGCAGTCGGCTGTTGGCCGCCCTGGTTGCCCTGGCAAGGACTTGGTAGCAACAAGGGTTTCAGGTTTGATGTGACAGCTCGCCTGCCCTTTCCCCAGCATTGTTCCTGCCGAGCGAGCGAGTGCGCGTGCTCCTGGCCATCAACGGCGCGACCGCTCTAGATACCTCTATATCTGATTCCCTCCATGCACACACGCCGTCTATATCTGATTCCCTCCACACGCACACCGTCTATCTGATCCCCTCCACACCCCGTCTGTCTGATCTCCCGTGCCCACTCGGAGCTAATCGTCACGTTCGCAGAAATGATGTAACTACAGTGGAGCGAGAATGCCAAGGTCAACATGTCTAGTATCGGCTTGAGCAGTGTTCCTCGTCCCTACCAGCACATGGCACATTCCGTTGGCCGCTGTGCTAGTCAATCGGCAGGAACATGTTGAGAGCGAGGGTTCCCGCGTCGATGAGGATTGACACGGAGGAAAGTGCGGAGAATCACCAGCCGAACTGGGACTGTCTCATACTGTTCATTGTGCTTGCCAAACAACGACGTTCGCGACAATCATGTCTGCAGCTATACATTCTTGGATCTAAATGACGCGGAGATAAGGGCGGACATAATCGCTGCATTACCATAGACTATACTTCGTCGCGCTTCGTCCAGATTCCAGGGTACACGTGAGTTGGCGAGCGAGGCTGCTAAGTGGCGGGGCAGACTAGAAGCTCCGGGTCCCGTAACCATAGGATAGCACTGACGCACTTGCACGCTTCGCGCTTCTTTCACTCGACGTCTAACAACACCAAGACGGCCACGGCCTATTTCTTTCTCTATCTTGTTTCCTCTATTCTAATTACTGCCACGCTTCTCGCAAACTCAACTCTCTCGCTGTCCCACACCCTGACAGCCGCCATCGCCGAAGCTCTACTGTAGCCTCAAGGCAGCACAACGCCATCATGGCAGACCAACCGCCCGACCAACCTCACCAAGAAGAGCGACCCGAGCAACCCGAGCAGCCAGACAGCGCCATGTCTGACCAAAAAGACAGCGCAATGCCTGACCAAAAAGACAGCGCAATGCCTGATGCTGCGCCTGCTCCCGCCGCCGAGCCTGATGCCATGTCCGACGCTGACAAAGTGAGCCCGCCTGTTAGTCTCCCATCAAAGAGACACGCTGACGAAGACATTTCTCAGATCCGTGCAAAGCGCCTTGCAAAGCTAGGCGGTCCTGCGACTCCAAATGGTCCCTCACGGCCGCCGTCAACAGCGCCCGAAGCCGCATCATCAAGCACTTCATCGCCCAAGCCTACCGAATCACAGGCACCACGACCGAAGCCTCAACCTGAGCCCACCTCATCCTCAAACCCCTTCTCCCAACTAGGCGTCAAGACCGACGAGCCGCCCAAGAAGCGCATCACCATCAAACCCGCGGTGAGCAACAGCCCAGCGCCGCAGCCCGCTCACAAGGCGCCGGAACTGAGTAGAGAAGCGTGGGAGGACCGGACGCTCAGCAACATCTTCAGAATAACCCTGGACGAGGCCCATACGCAAGATGCACATGGTCACAAGCTGTACTTTGCATCAGGTGCCAAGAGCGACCTTGAGGATGAGGGCAGGCCAGTTCGCCTAAGTACAGATCTGTTGGACTCTGTGATATTGGAGGCAGCGTCGAGCCAAACACAAGGCTCAGCATTGGAGTATCTGATGAGCTGCTGGAAGCGTGTATCCAAGGTGCTTAAGAATCTCACAAACAAAACTGGACCACGATTCGATGTCGTCAAGGAGGCTCGGCGGTTGTGCTTCAGCTATTGCATTTTCGCTGCTACCATGCCAGACATGTTCGGCGAGGAAGCACCTGCAGAGAACGCATTAGCTGATCGCTTACTTCTCGGGCCCGACGACGAGCGCGGTATCTGCTACGAATTCCTCACTGAAGCGAGTCAACGGATAGGCGAAGACGATATGATTAGGGAGGCATTGGTGGGTGCCATGGAAGACGTCAGCAGGCGTCTCTCCACAGTCTCAATGAACGGCGACTACAAACCTCACATGCTAATCTTGCGGGTATTTGTCCGATTTCCACCACTCGTAGCTGCTCTGGCACAGTCCGAGACGTTTCTACCTGCCAACATCGAGGCCCAACACATCGAGACACACAGCTTCTTGGGGCCCTTCTTTCGGTTGTCCCCTATGCAGGCTGAAGTGGCTATGAACTACTTCGCTGGCTCATCCGCTGTTGACAAGGGACTCATCGCAAACGCACAACGCGCCGTCCGCATGACCCTCCAGACTCATCAGGAAGAACTGCTCGACATCACAAATACTTTCATCAAAAACAAGGAGTCTCGCGAGAAGATGCTAGACTGGTTAGCGCTGACGGTCAACAAGAACCACATGAGGCGTGCGATGCAAGTCGACAAGAAGAAAGTCTCGTCAGACGGCTTCATGGTCAATGTGACAGTCATACTAGACCGTCTGTGTGAGCCCTTTATGGACGCTACATTCGCCAAGATTGATCGAATCGATATCGACTACCTACGCCGATCGCCTCGCGTCGACATCCAAGACGAAACCAAGATCAACGCTGATCAAAAGACGTCGGATGAATTTTATAGCACCAAAGCCTCGGGTACCAACAACTTCATTAGCGAGGTCTTCTTCCTGACGGTCGCTGCACATCACTATGGTCTGGAGGCTGCGAACACCAAGTTGAGTACCCTTCAAAAGGACGTGAAGTGGCTCGAAAAGGAGCTTGTGAAGCTCGAACCTGAGCGGTCAAAGTACATGACCAGCCAGGCGCAGCTTGCTATTTTTGATAACCATGTCAAGAAGATGAAGGACCAGATCGAGCGGGGTAAATGCAGCATCCTAGCAATCCAGGGTGTCTTGCTTGACGAGACTATGCAGGCTCGGTCTATGCAACTGATGCGATATGTCATCGTATGGCTATTACGGATTGCTTCGCCCGGAACCTCTTTCCCCAAGTCTGAGCTCCAGCTGCCTCTGCCCAAAGAGCAGCCAGTAGAGTTCAAGTGTCTGCCTGAATATTTCGTCGAAGATATTGTCGGAAACTTCAAGTTCATCACTCGCTACATGCCGCACATCATCACAACCACTCAGTGCGAAGAATTGGTCAAGATCTGTATCGCTTTCCTACGAAGCTCAGAATACATCAAGAATCCATACTTGAAGTCCGGTCTGGTAACAATTCTGTTCCACGGAGTGTGGGGGATTCCTGGTCGACCCAAGGGCGTGCTTGGCGACACGCTCTTCGCGCACGACTTCGCTATGAAGCACCTGCTGCACGCGCTCATGAAGTTCTACATAGAATGTGAGAGCACAGGAACCCATACGCAATTCTTCGACAAGTTTAACATACGATACGAAATCTTCCAAGTCATTAAGTGTATTTGGCCGAACCCAATCTACCGAGAGCATCTTGCTACCGAGGCGCGTGTCAACCTGGACTTCTTCGTCCAATTCGTCAACCTGCTTTTGAACGATGTAACATTCGTTCTAGATGAGTCGTTTACCGCGTTCAAGGAGATTCATGATCTTTCAAGAGAGCTGAAGAATGCACCAGCAAATATGGAGCAGACTGCACGTCAAGAACAGGAAGAGAAGCTGGCGTCAGCTCAAGGGAAAGCTAAGAGCTACATGCAACTCACCAATGAGACCGTTGCCATGTTGAAGTTGTTCACAGAGGCGCTTGCCGATTCGTTCACCAAGAAGGAGGTCGTCGTGCGACTAGCGCATATGCTGGACTACAATTTGGAGGCGCTTGTGGGCCCCAAGAAGTCGCAACTCAAGGTCGAGAACCCTGAGGAGTATGGCTGGAACCCCAGGAACATGCTGGCTGAGGTCACCGACGTCTACCTCAATCTAGAGAGCAAGCAGTCGTTCATCGATGCTGTGGCTACGGACGGACGCTCCTATCGGGAGGAATACATGACCGAAGCTTACAAGATCCTCCAGCGCTTCAAGCTGAAATCGCCCGAGCAGATGGAACAATGGCAATCCATGTCAGACCGCATCAAAGAAGCAAAGGCCCAAGCCGACATGGTCGAAGCGGATCTAGGAGAAATCCCCGACCAATACCTCGACCCCATCCTCGCTTCCCTCATGGAAGACCCCGTCACGCTCCCTGTCAGTAAACAAATCGTCGATCGTGGTACCATCCAAGCACATCTTCTAAGCGACCCACATGATCCATTCAACCGCACGCCACTCAAGATCGAGGACGTCATCCCCAACGACGAACTCCGAGAGGAGATCCAGAACTGGAAGGCGAATTTGCTCGCTCAGAAAATGGCGGAGCGTAATGCTGCTGCTGCGCCGGCTAGTGATGCTATGGACACTTCCTAGGCAGGCTCTTAGAATGTCTACCTAGAATAGGACGATCACGTAGTTATGGTCATTGATGGCGTTTGTGGTGGCGCATTTACTGGATATGGGGCATAAGAGTATGGGTTTTTGGGTATTGAGATGATATTTGTGAGGCATACTAGGGCGACGCATTGTGGTGTTATGCCTTCCTCGTTACATGCATCAACGGAGATAGACATATGAATGTCGACACTTTAAGGAAAAGGCTCTACTCCAATCAACAAGGCCATTTTCTCGTCTTTTGTCCATCTCTAATCGTGTGTTTCTCGTGAGATCATCGTATCATCTTTCTACGTGTCAAGAGAGCATGCTGACTGTGTCAACACCACTCCTTCTTCCATATCCAAAAGTACCCTCCAAATCTCTCTTGATCACTTCCCCACATGCCCACAATACCAAAAGGTGTCATCCTAGCTTTCCACGTCCACATGGTGTCTTCCGAGAAGTATCTCTTTATCAAATAGACAAACCCGTCGTCTTGAACACGACCTTGTAATGAGAACTCTCCAACTGCATCTACTCCCCGGCTCTGCTGATCGACTATCGTGCATTCCGTGAGAGAAGAGTCGACCTCTAGCTCTTCTTTGCATATCCTCCTAGCAACGATTTGGATATCGCGCATTGCAGGGTCGAAACGCCGTCGTCCCAAGTAACGTCGCTGATCAGAGTAATAGCCTGTCCAGCAGCCGGAAGAGAGGAAGTCGGGCGACACCATTTTGTCAAGGTGACACCAGCCGAATGGTATGATTTCGTCTCCAAAGGGGGGCGATTTGCTTATGTCGAAGACAGGTGGCACATTCATCATAGAGTAGAAAGGTATCCCAGTAGGTGAGGGAAGCTCGGTGATGTGACTTGGAGTAAAATGACGTGTGAACAGCTCCAGCTCCAGCATCAGAGTGGGGAGCAATGTCGTAGCTTGGTCCAAGTCAAATGTATCCCCGAAGTAGCCATAGTCCCGCACTCGCTGTCTAAGACTTTTGATAGCGTCTCCATCGGTTCTTACCCCATTACTCAGTGTGATTGGTGGATCTGTGGCACGGTTCACGGAGAAGAAGCGGTCGAAGGGCTCTTTGACTTGCTTCCCGTTGCTAGTCTTTCTGAGTTGTGCAAGAAGGGTGTAGCTGAGAACGAAGTTGGCACTGAGAAGGTCGGGATCAATCGATTTCGGCACCCGCATCCTAAGCAGTACTTGGCCTTGGAGCTGCAAAAAGGTCTCAGGCTTGAGCTCTAAGGCGGCTGGATGGTGAAGAGCCATCATCTGTGGCAGCCATTCTGTGATTTTAAACGAATTGAGCCGCTTAGATGTGCTCAATGTCCATCTATCGTCTTTTTGAAGCAAGGCTTGTATACATCGTTCGGCTGCGTATGCTAAACGGATCGTCTGTTGAAGAGGAATATTCGTCAGGATGGCGTCGCTTTCCGCCCAGTAATTTTCTGACAATTCTATGCCATTCTCTAAAAGAAGAGATCGCTCTAAGTTGTACTTTGCAATATTTTGAAATACCACTTTATCATTGCAGATGTTGCGTAGTCTTCGGTCGACTTCGAGAAGGTTGAGAGCTGAGGAGCAGGGAAGAAAAGATGTAATGTGCTGTATCAACTCGTTGGGAAGTGAGAGAAGTTTTGCCATGGTGATTTCTTTTCTGAGTATAGTTGGATGACGAGTTGAGAAATGCTAGGCTGAAGGAGGGGAACGACACGGCGCTAGCTCACGTGGCGATAACGATAAGACATGTGCTGGTATGAAAGTAACACGACGTGACACGCCGTCCGAACTGCTTAGAATCTCATCGCCAATAGCTACCAAGAGTGTAGACGTTACTGAGATCCTCTTCACATGGCTTGTCGAGACAGCTAATGGTTGCAGCTTTATCACACCATCCACAACGTCAGTCCCAGTAACTACTGGTCGACTCGAAGGCAACGCACGAACGGCCGCACCCAAGGTTGACTCTTCGCAAGCCCACAGAATGTGCAACACAACACCATGTAGAGTCTAAAGCCTATGAGGTTAATCACACTCACTCATTCAAGAAGATCCAAGCTACACTTTCAGATCGATGACCAGAGATACATTTGGCCAATGCTACCCACCCCACTGTTCTGATGAGTTTGTTGCGGACTTGAGATTCAAAATCATCAACAGTCGCATCGTTCAAACAAAAGAGGATGTAACAAATCTGGAAAGCGTTGGTCTTCGAGGCACTCCTTCTCCAATAAGTCCAGGCTACAATGCCGTGTTCAATTCTTTCACAGTTCTCATGCAAGAACTGGAGTATAGACAAGTAACTTTCTAGTTATAAGAAAAAACGATGAGCTTGTCGTAGAATAGATATTCAGTCGATAGATATCAAAAAGCAACGCCGGTGCTCTCAACAGTTTTGCTGGAAAGTCGAATTTGACTTCCTGGTCTCGATGTGTTCCCAGCTGTTACGGAGGATCTCTTCATACCAACGATAAGCTCTCGAAGACGGTCAAGAGTCTCGATGGGGTCCATATCTTTGTTGTCGTTTAGGGTAAAGGTGTAGCGCCATCCTCGTGCTTTGAGTTGACTGTTGAGACTCATTTTTATATGCTCGACCGCGACGTCAGCATTAAAGATAGGCTGGCTGCCTTCCAATGGAAATCCAAACATCTTTACTTGTTTCTTAAATGCGCCAAAATTTCTGAGAACAATTGCAACGACCCGGAATTGAGGAAAGACGATCGACTCTGCTAAGAGGAGTGAGTTTCTCTCAATCCTTCCCTTGAGCTCTTCGAATCGTGGGCAACCAACGCTGTAGTCTTGGAGGTCGAAAACAAACACAAGCGCAGTTTCGTCCTCATGATAGTGACTTCGCGCATCGATAACGGTTACCAGATCTCTAGCCCCAAAAGCAACTTGAAAAGATACGCCTTCGTGTGGTACTGTTGCGAGGGGAGATTCCGTCATTCTTTCCGCTCTAAGAATTTCCGCTCCATACGCTGCGGAGCTTGTGAAATAATCGGTATTATCGGGAGGATCTGGAAATGGACTGTCTAACATTTGATGTATGAAACTGAGATCCAGTCAGCATAGATATGTGATTCCAAGGGCCAATGTAGCATACAATTCTGCTGCAAGATTGCCACTGTTGATACTTAACCCGCGACCAGGTATGCATCTGACCCAAAAGACCATATCCTCGAACTTAATACGATCAGTTGGAAAGTTGAAAGCAACTGAAGAAAACTCTTCGTTCAGTTCTACTGCTTTCCTCATGATCCTCACACAAGAATTCAGAGCATCTTTACGCACTGAAGTCTGACTGGAGTGTGGCTCTAAGACTGCATATGATGTGAGAATCCGCACATCCTCATCATCGCAGACATCTGAGCGATCCTTGACAATCGTGGATACAAGATCGATGCATAGCTCCTGGAGCTTCGAGTTGTACAATCGACATTGCTCTTGGTCGATCAGATGAGCCGCTTCAATGCAATTGACTAGTAAATCCTTGCCAGTGTGATCCTGCCCTAAGATACGGATCTTTCTCAAGCTGTTCGACGTTGACACAGACTCTGTCTTCTGTGCGGTCGATGACTGGGCCGTCATGTTCTGCTGTCGTCTTCTTAGAAGGTCTCTGACCGAGCCTCGAAATGCACGCTCGTAGACTCCGGTAGAAAAGATGTTTGAATCGAATTCAAAGACACGAGAAATCTTTGAGAGATTATCTGTCATCTTGCTGGTAAGGGAGGCAGAGTCACGATGGACATACAGTGACACCGAATCTGCTTTCGCCCGATGGAGCACTTTACGGTTTTTACTTGTTTCGAGATATCTTTGCTGTGCAGAGAGTGTTTTGCTGGACATATAAGCTTGGAATGTCGAGAGTTAGGTTGTCGCAGTTGTTACCAGTTGCACGCGGTCAACAACAGAGTCAGTGCGCTCGTCTGGTGCTCGATAAGCTTCTGTACGTTTTCTGGACCGCTGCTACCAAAAGCAACCTTGAATTTATTGCGAAGGTCGAGTGGTTTCTCTGTTAGCTGCGCCATGTTGGTAAAAAAACTCTCAACCTTATCTATCAACAGTTTGCAACAAGAAATAGACACGTCTAAATCCATCACAAGCTGATGATGGGTGTCTTGGAGATCCTGGTCTATCCACTCTTGGATCTTGGTTGTGGCAGCCCGCAAGGCTGTGAGCTGGGACGCCAGACTGAGTAAAGCGAGATCCGCTTCACCCCATCTGGCTTGAAGATCTCTGATGATGCCAACGACCTTGCTTATACCATCCACGATACTAACAATTGATCCGACTCCACCTTCGAGCGTATGAAGTTAATATTTATCGCACATGCATTTGGGACAGGCACGTTGCTCACCGAGGATGGCGAGAACTTCCGCCATCTTGTTGGCGCGTTCCAGCCTTGTGACGCATCCACTAACTTCTTATCAGGGACAGAGAGTCTGTACCTTCGACTTAGCACAGGTTTTGTTCGAGCGAATGCCACATATTAGACAGAAAAATGATGAGGAAAATGTCGTTGGAGATGACAGAAGTAAGGAGAGTACAAGACCTGTATTGGGGTGGGTGGAAGCGCAGAGCATCCCCAATGCTCAGCCTCGCGCTACGCCCATCGTGTTCAACATCTGGAAAACCTGATTGGCCCGGCTACGGTCCACTCGGATCATAGAGGAACAGTATGCAGTTGTTGACTGAATAGGAAATGGCACGATGCTCATATACGCTCGAAAATGTAGTCATAGTATGTCCGTATTGCAAGTGACCGGCAACCACTCCCTATCGACATTCGAACGATGCTGCCTCATCGGGATTTCCAGTCACATACATCAAGTGCTTCGGCCACAAGCAAAGTTCCGCTTTCCTACCCGCTGTCGTCTTTGCCTCGAGCGTGTCGGGTGCCACACCCATCTCTACCCAGTCAATGAGAGCCTTAAGACCATCTCCAGGATACCAACCCAGCCCACCGCCGTAATGATCGACACCTGGCGCCTCGAAGTATCGATAGTAATCGCTAGCATTCGCGTCACGCTCGTTGACCTGCTGCGCGTAGTGCGCAGTCGCGTCAGGCGCGATGGCCTGATCAGCAAGTCCGTGCCATGAGAGAAGCTTGCCACCCGCTTTGCGAAATCCATCGAGGTTCGAGTTCGCCGTTCCGATGATGGAATCATAACGGTCCACAGCTTGGTAGAAGAGCTCTTCGAAATACGAGATGTTAAGTCCTCCAGTATCGTACTCACGATCCCGCAGAACAAAGTCGGTAATCCAAGTCTGGGGGACGGTGAACGGTACACCGACACATGTATTGTTGCTCTTACACGTTGTTGAAGCGAGGCCAGCAAATGTAGCACCGATGTTGCCGGCGTACCAAAGAAAACGGCCTTCGGTTGTCGTGGCACCCTGCCATATCATCTTGGCGACCGTGGCTACAGTGGTTGTGATCGTCATGCTCTGGTTCGTAGACGGACAAATGTGTTGTCTGCCAACAACGGTCATCGGGTCAAAAGTGCATTCTTGGGGTAACGAGATAATGCCATCCTTTAGTCCATCTAGTCCATCGCAGGCTTCGGTGGCAGCAACATTTATAGCCTCAAACTCCTGTGGGGACGGAAATCCTGCCCGGTGTTAGTCATTTGCTCCAATATCAGCAAGGGACGTACCATTCTCGTTCATGACGACCTGCGGCCAGATGAGTTGCATCATCAACTCGTTCCAGTATATGGCTGGAGCAGTTGCCAGGATACCGTCATATTGATTTGGATACCTCTGAGCCATCATATAACCTTGCCTGCCACCCTGGGAACATCCGTTCCAGTAGCTGTAGCTTGGTACTCTACCGTAGTAGGAATGCGCGACCGCCTTCCCAAGCGTGGCGAGATCATCTAGCGCAACCGAGGATAGATCTTCCAACAATACCCAATTGACATTGCCAGGACTGACTAGCGACCAGCTTATGTCATTACCGATGTGACCTCCATCCGTCGCAATGGCAACAAACCCCTCGCTAGCTGCCCATAGAAGCGTGGTATTAGTTTCAGGTCCTGTCGCCCAACCCCCACCACCAGCTCCTAGAAGCCTTCCAGTCCAGTTTTCAGTGGAAGGCAGCCAGATGACGGTGTTGATCGTGTCGTTATACCCGGGATGTGTGTATGTAATAGTGACTTCGCAAGCGTTCAGGCCGTTCACAGTGACAGCGTAATGATTTTGGTCAGCGGGAGCTTCAAATGACAGGTTGATGTGTGTCTTTGTTGTGATGTTGAGAATTTGACTGCCGTATAGCTCCAAATCCTGGAATGAAGATGCTTCGCACGCTTGCTCCCCAGAAGCTGGGTATGTTAGGCACCCTAATATAGGGAGAAATAAGACAGGATTTGGTATTCTCAGGAACGACATGTTCACAGTAAAATCTTTACCTAGGCAACGATCAAGATAGTTTAGATTCGAAGCCACTTACTGTGAACGCATGGCGGCGTCTACTTATAGCGAATGCAAGCAGACTGCGTTTACACATTCACCCGCAATCCATGAATTCCAGTGGTATATCCACAGGGATATCTAAGTTGATGAGCGTGAGACAATGACCGACATCCTGTTAATATGCAGGAGTATCAGGTGTCGTAAGGTGCTGTTATGTCGTCAAACCGTGCTGTAGAAGGATGATTTCTGGCGACGCCACAGTGCCATAATCGGTGCTAGTGCATCTTTCAATAGGTATCCACGAATTGGCGAACAATGGTTGAATCATGTGCTGCTGACTCAAGAAATGTCTGAAGCATTTGTGACAAAAGGCGACCAATTTAAATCCCTGTCGTGGCGCTTTGAGGTGATTTGAGGCCTTTTCGATGGCACGGTATTTCGCATCTTTAATATGTTGAGTCTCTTAGACTGTGATTTTTGGTTCCTGACGCTGTCTTTGTGAACTTCTGTAGATGAAGTGGGTGGAGGATGGCTGTCGTGGATGGTCGGGTCCTTGGACTCTTCTCGCGCCGCGTACCGCTTTTCGTCTTTCTTGCATCCCCAATTCAACCGGGGTCGCTTGAGTGCATATTCTGATGACCGGCTTACATCTTTGAATCGGTGTCGCAGTATCGCCCATGAGCACGTTGTTGTAGATGAGGTCCAGAGCAATCTCAATGTGCTACAGATCTCTCCGAAGTATAGCGGGTACACTATACCTCTTTCAGCGCGCGCAAATACGTCACTACGCATCAGTTTCGCGATGCGCCAGAACGCTTCCTGGAGCTTCGCCAGTCATGAATCCCTTCTAGCCCAAAGACATTATCACTCTTTCTTCCAGCCCATACTCAAATACCGAGTCGGCTTTGAATTACCCCACATACTTCGTGTGGGGCAACAGCTACCCCAACAGCACCCCGCATCGGACTTGTACCGTGTCGGAACCATGCCGTCCGTATACATACAGGATGTCAAATTTCCACATCTTTTCGACAGATCCTGTCCTAGAGGGCGAAATTACTGTACTCTAAAATCGAACACCAGAACAACACAAGTATGGATCCAGCACAATTCGGCTACAGTACCATTCCTCTAAATCATGCTCCATACGGCCCTATCGTACCGTCTGCCCTAGAAGGCTCCAATGCCGGGAAGGTAGCCCTAGTAACGGGAGCTGGTCAAGGCATCGGCGCCGCCATCGCAGAATCGCTAGCGAAATCCGGGGCCAATGTAGCCATTCTGGACCTCAACGCCGACAAGCTCACCCAAACCAAGAAGACATGTTCAGCATTTGGAGGAAAGGTCGAAGCGTATGGTTGCGATGTGACGGACATGGAGCGAGTGAAGGAAGTCTTTGGGCAGGCGGAGAAGCAATTAGGACCAATCGATATACTGGTGAACAACGCCGGAATTTTTACTCAGCGGCCTTTCATCATGGGGGATTTCGAGACATTTTGGAAACAAATCGAAGTCAACTTCAAGGCTGTAAGTTCACGTTAATCAGGTCAATTTATTTTCACTAAAAAAAAAATTCCAGCCCTTAATGCTTATCCACGCCATCCTTCCACGAATGCAAGAACGCGGACACGGCTGCATTATCAACATCGCCTCCCGCTCAGGTACCGTCGATGTACCCATGACATTGGGATACGTAACTTCCAAAGCAGCGCTCATCCGGGCTACACATACACTGCAGACTGAGATGGAGCTTGATGGACTGGATCCTGCGATTCACATGTATGCGCTACACCCGGGTGGTGTCAAAGGGAACATGGGCGGAGGTAAAACCAAATCTGTCGAGGTTGATGCTGTGTCCATGCTAACGCAATGTAGCTCCGGCTGCGGATGATGTGAAGAAGAAGTACGGTGATGTTACAGATGAGGAATTCTTCAAGGATCTATTCAAGGATGGGCCTTCGCTTTGTGGGCAGACGTGTGCATGGCTGGCTAGTGGGCAAGGAAAAGAGCTTAGAGGGCTGTTCCTAGGTAAGACGCGTCTCTTGTAAGGACCTTGTATCTTATGACTAATACCATTCAGATTGCCGACAAGACGTGAGGAATTTGCTCGAAATCGGACGAGACACATTGTTGAAGGAAAACCGGAACAAGCTGACAGTGAACTTCATTGATGGATATTGCAACGAGCCATAGTGATCGGAATTCAAAACCGATGTCATTCTGTGGTAGCCAAGCGGCATTCTAATATATTACAAGAAGTGAGAGAAGTGCATGAGAACAAAACATGATTCCACATACAAAACCGAGTATCACCGCAATGAGCTCAAGAGTTTATGGTCTTCGCCTACACAGCTTCTTCCCTTTGTAGATCAACTGTTGCTCATGCGACTGAACCTAAGCATCCTAGGTCATATACACTTAGTAAACTGGGACCTTGAAAGCATCGAAAGTGTAGGTCCAGCTCTCAATGGATGCCTTATCCTCAACGCAGTCAAAGTCAGAGCTGTTTCCAGACCAAAGCGGTCGCGCAGGCCACTGGCAAAGCTGCTGCACCTCGCCAGCGTTGGTGCCCGACGCTACGGTGGCGTTGAGGCGGCTAGGCTTCACTCCGTTCTCAACCCAGTCGATGATAGTAGCCATGTTGTCTTGCGGGTAAAGGCCAGGCTGAAGAGCGTTGGCATTGCAGTGCGCCGCGCCGGGAATGAGGTAGAATTGGTACCAGTCGGCCATGGCTTCTTGAGCCTCAGCATCGGTCATGTTAGGGTACATGATCGAGCGAACGGACTGCCAGTAGTGGACCGAGGATGCAGCAGGGATAGAAGGGTCAGATTCACCGTGGTAGTGGATCATCTTCGCGCCTGAAGACTGGAAAGGCGTGAGGTCGGGGAGAGTGGTTTGCAGGCTGTCGAGGTAGCGGACCATGCCGATGTTCATCCATCCTACGAGATCATCGTAGGTGATGTTGTCGAGGTTGGCAAGGTTGTCCAAGTCGAGCAGCTGGACGAACTTGGTCACGTACTCGCCACCAGTGGAAGGGATGTTGAGCTCCCACTCGCCGGTCGCATTGTTGTACGTTGGCTCGGCGTCGCTAAGCTCCGAGCCAATCTGCCAAGAGAGGTATGCACGCTCGCCCTTGGAGTTATGAAGGCCATCGTAGACACCTTGCGCCAATGCAATATCATTGGCGTTGATGGTGCCGTTCTGTTCGGGTTGAGCACTGGTCTGGCTTCCTGGCATCTGACGCTTGCTGAGGCCACGCTTGCTGAACCCAAAGCCAAGGGAAGTACTGGTCTGGGCAGCACAGTAGTAGCTTTCGCCGATCAGAGAGCTGAAATTGAAGTTGAGTTTGCAAAGGTCGGTGCGGGAGATGACACCTGCAGCGACATGTGTTAGAGCGCATCTCTTATATAATAGTTTAGGTTACTTGCCATCAGTACGTCCGTCGAGAGGATCGCAAGCTGCAATCGTAGCGTTGACAATTTTGTCCAACGCGCATGGCGGTGGGAAGTAGTCGTTGACAACGTTGATTGTAGCAGGGTAGACATGTAGAACCTGCTGCTGTGCGTAGCGGAAGGCGGGTGCACCAGCCACAACGCCATCGTACTCCTCACCCCAGCGCTGAACCTGGCTCATAGCCTCGCGGCCACCGTCAGAGCATCCCTCGAAATAAGTGAAGACCTTGGTGTCGTTCAACCCGTAGAAGGCCTGTGTGACCGGTTTTCCAATCTTCGTCAACTCTCCGAGGGCGGTGTAGGCGAAGGCATAGGTGGCGTCCCAGTTGATCGTTCCATTGCCGTATAACACTGCTGCATCGAAGTTCTGGTTGAAAGCATCGTAGCCGGCCGAAGTGGCTCCAGAAGCAGCGCCGTATGGCAAACCTCCTGTCGCATCGCTGGAGAGTGCGTAGCCTCCGCCACCAGAGAGATAGAAACGATTGGCGAAGGTAGAAGGTTCGGGAAAGGCAAAGATGAGAGGAATGACATCTTCCTTTCCAGTATGGACATAGCTAACAGTGACGTTACAGTAGTTGTAGGTAGTACCATCGGTAGCTGTTGACGCCATACCGCCACCTCCAAGAGTAGCATTGTAGACGGCACTGGCGGTTACAGTGCTTGGGAGTAAATCGATACCCAGTAGAGTGCCGTTGGAAGGGAGAGAGGCCTGTACGTTTGATACGGTGCAGAGGTCAGTCAGCGAGGCTGCGTTGGCGGTTACTGCCATGGCGGCGGCCGTGGCGCGAGATGAGTGTCGCATGGTGGGCGTACGAACAATGAGAAGATAACAAGATAACGAGAGGGTATCCCCGAACAACTGTAGAGAAGCTTGGTGAGCTGGGTGGTAAGCAAGACATTCCTCGCGGATTCTCGAGCATTATGTACTTCCTGCCAGTCCTGACTCGGACCATCTACTTCACTATGGTCATCGCAGTAGGGACCCAGATCTATGGCCGCAGTCTCTATCCATGCTTAGAGTAACCCCTAGCAATCTCTCAGATCACTGTTGCCAAACTTTTGACCCTATTCTTGTCCATGCGTGCCCTGTCAGAGACCTAGATCGGCGGTGTCCAGCCCTGTAGTGACGGCATCTCCCGACTAGCGCAATATCGCAATACGTGTGCAATGATCCAAATGGAAGGAAAATATAGTACGCCGGCTGTATCAATTGTTGCGCCGCGTCACTGGGAAACATCTTGCTGGTAGTAGGTATGAGCTGAAGTTACGCGTTCTCGGTTAGCGTGCCGGGGGCCCAAGCTTGGATGAGCCTTTATCCAGACAAGCCTTGTAGCTGATGCTTTTCAAAGATCTTTGCTGTGCAAGGCTTGCAGCCAAGTGATCAGGCGGATGAGAGATCAAGCGGTCTTACGGCTTTGAAGCCGCGTATCATCGCGGCGAAGTTTCTCTTATTAGTGATGAAAGAAATAGTTCGTCCGAAGCGATCATTGCGCTGTTATAATGACATTGTTTTGGTTTGCTCACAAGTACGCTAATATATGTCAAAGAGCGTCTATACTTGGTGTATGCTACTCTTCACACCGTCTCCTTCGTCTCAACATGCTCCGTGCTTATCTCCTTCTCAAACTTCGCTTCCTCATTCGCAGCAATCCTCGCATCGGCTTCGATAAACTCGGCTGGGCGGTGTAACTGGATAGCAAGCTTGTTGCGATGAATTAGGATACCCGGTTGAGTCTCGAAGAAGCGATCGATATCCTCTAGGGTTCTGTTCGCTGTCTCTGGGTACAGAAAGTATGTAATCGGAATGAACGAAAAGCAGATGACTGCCCAGATAATCCAGAATTTGTAGCCTAGATTTTGGATACCGGGAAGTGTAGCCTGCACAACACCATAGTTACAGATCCAATTGGTCGCCATTGCGAGCGAAGCGCCTTTGGTTCTCATTTCAAGGGCGTTGATCTCGGTTGGATACAGCCATGGCACGCCTAGAACGCCCATTCCGAAGCTGGCGAAGAACACGAAGAAGAACGAAACTGCGACGATACCCAGTTTATACGAGTCGCCACCTGCTTCAGTCTGACCCTGGGACGCTGCAATGACGATCCAGCAGATGGAACATGCTCCGGCGGAGACCATCATAACTTTGCGACGTCCATATCGCTCGATGACGAAGTATGCCAAGCAAGCAAATATGAGATAGTCGACTGAGCCGGCGGCGGCGAGGATGCGCGAAAGAAGTTCCGAGATACCCAGAGCATTTATGAAGATGTAACTCATGTAGTAAGACGTGACGTTGATTCCTGATATTTGGTTCATAGCCTGCATCCAAGCACCGAGAAGCATGCGCCGCAGGACACCGCTAGGTCCTTTGCCGGTAAGGAGCTGCATCCACGTGTACGTGTTCATATGTTCACGGTCTAGGATGTCCTTGATGATGTTGTACTGTGTGATTACCGAGGCTGACTCCGGCGTTGCTCCATGGCCTTCGAGAGCAGCAAGGACTTCCAAGGCCTCGTCATGTTTTCCTTTGCGAATCAGTAGACGAGGTGAGTCTGGTAGGAAAGGACACATGGCGTAGATGCAGAAAGTGAAGAAGAGTTGGAACGCTAGTGGGAAGCGCCATGCTATATCGCGCGGTGCGAACGAGAAGCCGAGCGTGAGCCAGTTTGAAATGCTGAAACCGGTGATACAGTTCGCTACAGACATGTCAGCTGAGATGAGATCACAGATGCCGGTATGCACATACCCATCTGAATGATGACAAGCTTTCCTCGACTATTCATCTTGCTTGTCTCAGCTTGCCAGACTCCAGCCGTGGCTGTGTTCATGCCAGTACCAAGTCCAGCCACAATGCGCCCGACCATCATGCTCGCTACGGTCCAGCTGCATGTCTGGATGATTGCGCCAATACCAATGATTGTCGAACCGAGTATAATCTGCCTTGGACGTCCGAGGATGTCGCCAGTCCAGATGGTAGACATCGCTCCAATGAAGCATCCGATGTTGTATATGGAGGTCATTACACCTTGCATATTCGCGGACGGATATCCGAACGTATGAAGGAAGTTCTCCGAGATAATGACATTGCCGAACACACCTTGATCATAACCGTAGAAGCTGCTAGGCGTCAGATAGGTACGACAAGGATTATTCGAATCGCATCTTACATGAGTACCGTACTAGCAGCGATGGAAATCCACACTGTCAGTCGCTCACCAGAGCCTCCAAGGTATTTGCGCGCCATGGTGGAGTGCTGCTTGAGCAGATACCACCGTCTCACTCAGAACGCGGCAGTAGTCGCAGGTGAGATCAAGGAGTCGAAGAATCGGGAGGAAAGATCCTCAAATTGAGGGGTGTCAACAAGTGGCACAATGCAGAGCCCTGTACCGAACTTTGTGATGTGCAACGGGGTCACAGCGAGGATCGCCTCTTTATACAGGCTCTCATACCCAGCCTCGGGATCTTCTCCGCTTATCATTATCCTCATGTGCGAAGCTTGTCAAGCCTCATAAGCGTTTGGTCGTCTCGAGATCCACCGTACTTCCCCAGAGTCAGAGCACATCCCCCATACCCCGTAGACCGTGGGCCCACATAGTCAACATTAGAGCTCTGTGACTGGTGATAGCGGCGATTTAGCCGAGCGAAGAGGCGACGAGCGATCAGAGCGTAAGGATAGAATGACGACTGCAGCGTTGAGGTTGCGAACATGGGGATAATGCATCGCGGAATACTAGTTCAGGGAAGGCGGAATGCTGTGTCGGCTGTCAAGTACGGAAGGTGAAGCGAGCGCGGGGTAAAAAGGAAAGTAGGCCGGGTGTGGGGAAAATCGGTGTCGAAACCCACGCCGCGACATGAAAGCTGGGGAAACCGGGTGATAACTTCTGTACTCTTGTACGCATCTTTCGCATAGTTGGAAACAGGACAGGCTCCCGATACCTAAACCCTTTTCGCGCATTCAGCCACGCAACTGCCTAATTAGCAAATCAGCATCATGGAGTCCCCGCAATACTCCTCAAACGTCAATTTATCTCGCGGAAGAAATAAGTTGCAAATCAAGTAGCGCACCATAGCCCTATGATCTGCGCATCGTATTCAAAATTATTGAGCGCGAGGTTTTCCAAATCCAGGAGTACTCCCGATATACGAGAGACATTCGCATGAACTCATTCCTCCCACCGGTAAAAGGTTAGTGGCCAGTTCTTCGTGTTGACGATAAACTCAAAATGCAGAAGTATAAAGATGCCAGACATCTAGATGGTTGAGTACGGACACAACTGCCTGCTAAGATATTCTCACCATGATGTGGACCAACTCTGTCCTTGTCACCCTCGCTGGGGTGACCCATGTCGCATCGCAGTCATTCCAGCAAACGCCAGTGATGGGCTGGAACTCGTACAACCAGATGTCATGTAGTCCCAATACCCAAAAGATAACTACCACCATCAACTCTCTCGCCAGTCGTGGCTTCGTTGATGCAGGCTACAAGTTCTTCCAAATCGACTGTGGGTGGGCCTCAAGAGATGGACAACGTAACACAACGAGCGGCGCTTTGAAGGTGGATCTCAAAGCTTTTCCAGGCGGCTTGAAGCCTCTGAGTGACCTTGCAAGGTCCAAAGGCATGAAGTGGACCATGTACTCGGATGCTGGTGTGCGCATGTGCGATCCGCAAGCACCAAGCCCTGTCTTAGGCTCCTTGGGCCACGAAGCTGCGGATGCCGACTTCTTCAAGACGCTGAACACCGAATACGTCAAATGTGAGTTCTAAGAAGTAATCTTCCATCTTGATCGCCGTACTCACAACCCTTCAGACGACAACTGCTATGCCGATGGACCTGCAGCTAGCCAGAACGCCCCCAAAAACGCCAGGACCGATTTTGTCTCTCGCTTTGGCGTCATGTGGAAAGAACTTCAACGAGTCGGCATCCCTGGACTGCTGATCTGCCAATGGGGTGTACCTTTCAGCACATCTACTGGCTTACAAGGACCTGTTCAGTGGACTAAGGGCATCTCTACATCCTTCCGGCTGTCGGATGACATCACGTCAGGTTGGGCGTCTATGTTCCGCATCTACAATCAAGCCGTACACATTGCGAAGTCCGGCCTAGTAGGCCCCGGACATATTGCCGATGCTGATCTACTCATGGTGGGCAATTCTGGTATGACGTTTGATGAGCAAGCTACTCACTTCGCTGCATGGGCCATGTTGAAGTCGGCGCTGATGATCTCGACTGATGTTCCAGCTTTATCAAATGAGCTTGTTGCTGTTCTGCAGAACAAGGACCTGATTGCTATCAACCAAGACTCAGCTGTCAAGCCGGTCACGCTCCACCAGCGCTGGAGCGGAGATCGAGACCTTTGGGCCGGCGATCTTGCTAATGGAGATATGGCTGTCCTAGTCGTAGATATCAGCAACACTGCTCGTACGCTGAGCCTGCAGCTTTCTGAGCTTGATATAGCTTCGGCATCTATCAAGGATCTCTGGACTGGTACGACTATCAGCGGAGCTTCTCTTTCCAAACAAGTCAAAGCCCATGGATCTCTCGCCATCCGTCTCTCCAATATTCGCCGCTCGACAGCTACGAAGCCCACTTATACATTCGTCTCCGCATCAACTGGCTCCCTCTCTTCGGGTGCAAACACCCAATCTTGTTCAGGCTGCACCTCATCTAACAAAGTCGGCAACCTGGGTGGATCTTCGAACGGCCGTGTAACGATCTCCAATCTTCGCACGTCCAAAGCCACACAGACAGTGCTTTTTGACTATATCAATGGCCAGGTTGACTACATGGGCGGCAGCAACGAGCGCGTCGCAGCGATCAGCGTGAACGGAGGAGCCGCGAAGACCGTTAGCTTCCCTCTGAGCGGGTACAATTGGGACAAAGATGTGTACAAGAATTACGGCGTGGAGTTGTCGGGCTTCAGCACTACGGGTACTAACACCATCACCATCTCTGGTGTTGGAAGCGCGTACGCACCAGATGTTGACAGGGTTGGCGTAGTTGCTTAGCACACGGCCGGTCTCACTTCGGTGTATCACGGTCTTTCCAGCCACGGCTGATTAACCGCCTCAGCCACCTCTAGTGGCCTGAATGTCTGTTTTGCGACAAGCTACGGATGTTTCTGAAGTACAATGAATAACATCACTCTATATTCGGCCCGATAAAGCTTCAGACCGTTATTCACGTATATACTCGCGCAACCTGTCCTCCGTCCGACCAACCGCATAGTACAATTCTGTGAGGCTTCTCCGCGTTATCCTTGCTTGAGCTGGTAGAGTAGTTGTTTTGGCCGTCACACACGCCAGTCCTTACGATATTCAATGTGATATCCGAGTGTTCGGCCTTTCTGCTGCCCTTTAAATGACTGACCGTATTTCCAAGACAGCAAAGCCCGGCAAGTGTGACGTATGCCCGTCTCTTTGTAGTTCAGTGCATGAGCGAATATCATTCATTCCGGGCCTGCAATATAAGACACATAAGTACCTTCACCCATCTCGTCAATTGAGATCGCCTTTTCACCATAAGCCGCATCCTTCACTACAGCTCCGTTCCTCGCAGATACACAAGATGAAGCTTCAGCACCTTGTCCCCGCCGTGTTCTTCTCAGCCTCGGCTCTAGCGGCAACGTTCAACGGCTTCTCTGACACCGCCTGCCAGCGCTACGACGGCACATACATTCCCGTCACAGCAGCTCAACTCCAAGATCTCGTCGTCCAGGAATGGGCAACTACGGATGCGGTTCCAGAAGCATCGCGCTTCTTGACTACGCCTGATGACAAGAAGAAGTGCCCTTCCAACGAAGATGATACATATAAATGGGTGAGTTTACACGATCTCGGCGTGCTGCCTGTTATCAACACTTTGCATCCTTGGTGTGTACGTTGGCTGGTAAATCGTTACTGACTCGTCACTTTCTACCTTCCAGATCCAGATTCCACAATGGGAGCAAGGCAGCCAGTTTCCCGCAGGAAACGGTGGCGCGGTTGCAGTGGTCTACTACAAGGATACAGACACCTATAGCCTCTGCAGGTACCTTGCTGCTGCTCAGCAAGATGGATATGCAGGCATGTGCAGATAGACGGATGGTGGCATTAGATTACTTGTATCGTCAGTGGCGGCTTGAACAGCATATGGGACGTAGCAAGCATACATTTACTGAGAATGTAATTGCCGCGATAGTAATTGACTTCCCATCCCCTTCTATATTCTAAGCCAATGATTGGACAGATTCATATCTTCGCATTTGCGCATTCCGTATTCATGCTGTGTTCATGACCTGCTCAGTTGTTCCTCCGCCAACTCCTCAAGGTCCCCGCAAATCTCCTCCTCGTCAGATACACGAACCCCATGAACACAACCGCAAACACCAAACTGCCTGCCCCAGTCGTCTGGTTCTGCACGGCCTGCTTTTTTGCCTCCTGATAATATCCCTTCATCTTCTCCGTCATGCCATCGTCTTTCTCGAGATCAGGCATCGCCATGACCTTGACCACCAGTGCGGTCCAGCCAGTGAATTGTTGCGTGCGTTGTCCATCACCTCTAATAGGGTCGTACTGTTCCCATACGTACCCTGTCTTGAGGTAAGAATTAAAGACAGTATGGACAATGTTGCGACGGAGCTCGATATATATTTCACGACAGCGTTGTTGTGACGGGCCGGGTATCAGGGCGAGGTCAAATAGATTGGTTAGGATGAGGTAGTTCATGTTGATCCAGATGGGCGAGCGCCAGTAGTTGTCGTCCTTGCCATAGGCTTCGTCCCCAGGGCTAAGACTACGGACGCCGAAGTCCGTCCATAGTTTTTCGGGGTCGCGAAGAAGGGTAAGCATGGCTGATAGATGTGGGTGCGATGCATCAGTGAAACCAGTGAGAAGCGGGAAGATTGAGAGATAGCCTTTATGACAGGCATTTGTATGTAGGGCATTCCGTACGACGGCATCGCAGTATATGTTCGACTCCTTTGCCCAGTGTATGGTATCGATGTTGGTCTTGACGCCACGGATGTGGTTCTGGAATGTGAGCGCGTCATGTGCATTTTCCGTCAAAAAAGCGATGCGTTCAAGGGTCCGCGCCATCACGCCAACCCAGCACAATGCATCCAGATGCAATTCGGTGATGTCAGGAGGCTCTGCTCGAGGGTAATCATCCAGTCCACTGGCGAAGTTCGTTCCCGGTGTTCGACCCCGCCACCTGTAACCTTCGTTCAAGTTGGCCGCTGGGATGGAATGTGCCTCCACATCTCCAGATTGCGACTTCCGGAACCAATCATAATGCTTCTTGAGGTACGGGTACATCTTTGCCATCAAGGCCTTTCCAGTCTCAGCTTTGGCAAGGTAAACCGAGTCATGGCCATGATACTTTGTCTTGCCCTTCAACATATCGATGAACTTAGAAATGACCAAAAACATTGTTGGTGGGTTAGCAATGTGTGGAAACTGAGTGACGAATTCAGCAGGCGTGCCACCCTCTGCTTCCGCGCCTAGGATCTGCTCTCTTGCGATCCAGCCATCATCGTCCATGAGAAAAAGCCAATCATCTATCACCTCCAAAGCGAGATCTGCATCCCATTCAATGACGGGCAAGAGATGAAAACCTTCATCCCACAAGAAGCCCCTTGGGAAGGCCGCGCGCGACGGTGTATGTGTAAGAAGTTCGTATGGACCTTTCATCTTGGGTGTCGAGTGCTTCCTCGCATCGACTGATTTCTGCCAGAAGTTTCCCGTCGTCTCAGCATAGATGGCTTTCTTTGATGTGTCAACCTTGGCAGTACCAGTAAAATATCCTAGTCCACCCAATAGGTTCGACAGGGTGCTTTGAGCAAAGGCGCGGTGTTGGTCGGTAGTAAAGGGGGTTTTCGGAATGAACGTGGTGGCGAAGTTCTTGTCAAAAGACTTGAGGGTACTCTCTAGACTGCTGGTGAGACCAGCGGCTTGGGAGTGTCAGTATGCTTGAATCTTAACCCACTTCGCTATGTGACATAGCTGAAACGAGAACTCACAAGTCATGGCTCGCTTCGCGGAATCGCTGGAGTAAAGAATATCAAACTGCAGGAGGTCAGTCGCGGTAGAGACATAAGATAGTGAGACTAACCTCAAATGATCCATGGCACACTAATTGAACTAATTGCATGTTACCGTTACTCGGGGCGTTGCGCAACACGATGTCATTTGGTCCTGGCTCTTTACGGTCCTTGGTCTGGTCTTTCAACGAATCCAGGAAGGTGGCTTGTCACACAAACTCATCAGCTAGCTACTCACACCGACAGATGAGGCTTGGAATACGGGTAGATAGGGTGGAAAAGATTTGGCATTCATTGCACTCACATTTGCCCTGCCATAGTTTATCTTCTGTTACGTTCAGCGTCTTAATGTATGCCACCTCACGCTTTTCTTCTGCGTTGATAGGTACAGGAATGTGTATACCAGCAGTACCCAACTTTGGGTGCACAATATTCATGTTCACTGCCTGGACAGTCTTGTCGTCGTCAGGTTCGAATTGCTGACGCGCCTCGAGCTTGCAGTCGGCGCAAGCTTCCATGGCCTCCATGCCGATGTAGAAGACTACAGTTGTCTTGAAATCTTCCGGCGCGTCTGGTCTTGGTATGCCCCGTACGCGCAACCCCCAATTGCCCTGGCTCTGGCCTTCAGAGTACTTTACAAACTCAGTCACGAGGTTTATCTTGTTCCCAGGATCCTCTATGGATTGCCTGCCGCCCTCTCGTGCATCGTATGCGATCCAACCGTATCGGGCCATGCCTTCGCTCTGGTTTACGTTGTGGCGTAGTGCTGCATTACTGGTCAGCACTGTAGGCGCAGCCTTACATTGACTACTTACTCGTCTCAACGTCTTCTAGCTTCGCCCACATGAGTCCCGCGACTAGACTCTTGGGCACGCGGGGGCGAAGACCCAAGTAGAGGTTTGGGCGATAAGGACCCCATAGCAGCGATTCGTTGCTGGTCGGTACTTTGTGGTCGATGGCGGACGTGGGTGAGAGAAGCGTGAAGAGGAGGGTCAAGAGGGTGGACGGGAGCATAGTGAAGTATGACGGGTATGACGCGTTTCACCACGCGTCGGCCAATTGGTTGCAGACTAGACCGTAAGACACATGCAGCGGTGGCGCGAGGCTTCAAAGCATATCTCTGCTACGTTGGATTAGCTCTTAGCTGACCGCGACAGCAATGCGCCGGCAATATCGGACATTATGCCCAGCCAGAGCTGTCTTGGACCCTGCTGTGCCTTGATTGGACGACGGGCTTTGCTAGCATGTGACGCCATGGCCAAAACAACTCTACTCTCGTCTTCAATCGCAAATCAAGGGCACGCGATAAGAATCACTATTCGTTTTACACATCACTCTTTGATGCTATAGCTACAACACGCCGGTTGCAAGGTACCCGATCTCCAGCCTACCAGATACCACAAATGTCTGCCAATGGTGTTGTTGCTTTCTATCTTCCAAGCCACATCTACCTTTCAGTACTGCTCGAGTCTGCTACGTGAAATGGTTGATGTTCTACATTTGTAAGAGCGGTACAACGCTGGCAAGGGAAGAAAGGCTAGCTGCGGTTCTCAGCCGCCATGCTCCCGCGCGACGTCAGCGGTTGATGCTGGGTCCACCCACGATGCCGAGCCCCCACAATCTGCAAGTGCGGACGGGCGAACTAAAAAGCAGCCATCCCGCCTTGGACACTGGCGATCCCGATCGACTCTAGGATAGCAAAATATAAAGACGCTGTGCAGATTTTAGCATCATACCATCTTATAAACATCATATCAACATGGAAGAGCAAGTAGAACGCCTCGTGAACAAGGTTTGGGGTACATGACACCGGACGCCAGGTTACAACACACGCATTGACCTGGTTATAGACAAATATCAAGATGTTCCTGCGTCGAAGCGATTGCTGATTGCAGTATCTGGCATTCCAGGGTCTGGTACGTACATACATGGCAAGTTTGACTCCCCAACCAGCTGACCACCACCACCAGGTAAAACAACGCTCGCAGCCATAGTTTCGACCAAACTCAACCAGAAACATGCACAACAGTCGCCGGGTACCGCCAACAGTAATCCACTAGCAGCCTTCATACCAATGGATGGCTTCCATCTATCACGCCAACAGCTTGATGCAATGCCAGATCCAGACAGCGCACATGCTAGAAGAGGCGCGGCTTTCACGTTTGATGGCGATTCCTTCTACAGCCTGGTGAAGAAATTACGAGAGCCTATATGTCCAGAGAGTTCAACTTTGTATGCACCCAGCTTCGATCACGCGCTCAAAGACCCAGTCGAGAACGACATTGCCATCTCGCCATCCGTACGCATCGTCATATTCGAAGGCAACTACTGCTCATTGGATAAGGCGCCCTGGAACGAAGCAGCGAAGCTCATGGACGAGCTCTGGTTCGTGGATGTAGATTTCGATGTTGCGCGGAAGAGGTTGGTTCATCGTCATGTCAAGGCTGGCATCGCCAAGAATGAGGAGGAAGCGCGAAAGAGGGCGGATGAGAATGACCTTGTGAACGGGCAAGAGATAGTGGACTTGAGGCTGGATGTACATGAGTTGATCAAGAGTGAAGAGGACCGCCATTGGGCACCGGAGCAACAAGGTGTCGGAGACGGGGAGGATGAGGGTACTAAAGGCGGGATGGCAGGCCGGGTATGATGTGATCATTGAAAGTGAGGCATAGATTTTTACATTACTAGTAGCTGACTTCTAGTTGTATTTGATACAAAGTCTACACTGAAGGTGTACACTTGCGACATGCTGCAAGTACCTTGAAAAGAATTACAGCGAATACCTTTCGTTTGCCCCTTTGTTATATCTTGCGCTCAGCAACTACAGATCGTTTCTCATACCATGCCCAGGAAGTAGGCTTCTTGCACGTTTTGTAGTACTGAACATCGCGGCTGTCCAGGGTTTTCCAAGATACGGATCCACCAGTACCAATCAGCCTCACTGCGCACTTCTCGGCCTCACCCATGATCCACAACTGCTTAGGATCTGTCTCAGCCTCAATTTCAATCTTAACTTTGCGAAATCTGCCATTCCAGTGTTCTGCCCACGCATGGATGAACAAATTGGCCTCGTCCGGCATCAAGGCGTACCGGAAGCTTGTATAACTCCAAACCAGCTCCAAACACGCGTTTTTGAGAGACAAGTCATTCATTAGCTTGAGGAAAGGAATGATCAGGTGTTCGCCGAGGTACTCCTTCGTGTTAAAGACCAGGTAGCGAAGCTTGATGTTTCGTACGCCATCGTTAGTGAAGATAAGTGAATTTGGTGCTCCCGCGAGTTCTCGTTCAGGTCCAGTTATCCGCCCAAGTGGCTGGAAAGTGAAGGTCCATGCAATTAGATCCAGGACTTCGTAAAGCACCTGTCGACTAGATAACATCCAGAGTGGAAGACCTCGACATACTGGTTTCGAGGCCTCGATGGAAACTTCCGGATTGTGTGTCGCAATGACCATGAGTTTATCCACGCGAAATGTAAGAGGTGATTCTTCGAGAGCCTTCGTGTAGATTTGATCTCGAATCTCACGAGGGAGACTTAGAAGCGCGCTTCCATGCTGAGAGGTGATCTTCGAGAGTGGTGGACGAGACACTTTGCTTGATACTTGTAAGCGTTTGGAGGTACGACTGCCTTTTGCTGGTGATGCAGCGCGCTTCTTAGACGGCGGGTTCCGGTTGCTAGTCATGTCGTCCTCTATGTTTCAGATGTGGAATACAGCTAAGGCGGCTGTTGTCAAATTGTCGACTGAGCGAGATGTGAGTAACCAAGTTGATCGAGTGGTTGTGGTAAGCGCGGATATCGGCTGTAGATTGATTCGGGTTTATAACGGACAAGAGAAGGCAAGGCGAAATGTTATATGCGAAAGAGAACCGGTAATGATGCTAGCAGCGCTCGTGATTATGGGCACGGTCTTCTTTCCATAGTGAAAAAAAAAGGAGTAGATAAAAGTCTTCAGCTTCATTGAATTGCTGCCTAGGTTCTCACGCTTGGAATCGAGACAGTACTATCGCCGTATCAGTTTGAGTAAGCTGAAATGAAGACTATATGTCCAATGTCGTTGAATACAACAGCGGAAATTGATACATCTCAGAAACCACCGAGTCTATCTAGGAGCTCACTGGTTGATTGCACAAGGCTCGTGGCAATGACCTCTCCAAATCTTACGTTCAACCAGCAGAGTCTTCACCCAAGTGTTGAGTTCACAAAATTTAAGCCGTAAAACCGAAGCCTCTTCTGTCCAGCAGAATTTCACTTCACCTTCCCGTGCCTTGCCAACAAGTCTTCGCGAGCACTTCTCAGCAAGTTCCATCATCCTCGGCATCATTGTTCGATCCCTTTCAGAGTACTCGATAGTAACGCTCACCTCGCGGAACCAGCCGTTCCACTTGGCGACAAAGCAATCAAGAATCTCTTTCTCACCTTGTAGCCAATTGACACGATTGGATCCGAAGTCTCAATGTCCATCAAGCCACGAGCGTCTCCATCTCAACTGCAGACACGAGTCTTTGCAAAGTCCATGATAGATTAGGTTAAGCCGCTCACGGTCACGCTCTTTCTGTTCGCCCAAATCAATCCCAATCTCACGCTCGTCGGAACCCAGCATAAACCAAGCGTCGCTGCCAGGTTGGAAGGTAAAATTGCTGATTCTGCCTCTGGCACCGTAAGTAAGTGTGTTCGGAGGCGGACAGAGATGCGTTTTGCAATACGTTTTACTAATTGGGTAGATTCGTTGTTGAGTTTTGAAGAGGTAGGTACGGAACCGGCGAAATACGTCCATTGCTTCGATCAAAACTTGTTTACAAGTCAGAATCCAGAGGAGTAGGCCAGTGAGTATGCCAGTGTTTCGGTCATACTCTCAGTAGGTGGAAGCGCTTGCGAACGCATAAGCTGAGATTTCTGTGCTGACGACAAATGAGCGGGCAGCATCTCCGAAGGCGTACTTGTGAATCTCATCTCGAATCTCCAATGGAAGATCAAGGAGTAGGTTAGGCGATGATTTAGAAACCAGCGTGACAAGGCCGGCTGACTCTAGCATATCTTCTGCGTGAGAAGGACGCGAAAATGAATAGTGACTGTGTGTTCTGCGGTATGTTCAGTCCGCCTCGTGATGGAGTTAGTGTTAAGTCGAGCAGCGGAAGTAGAATTTGTTGGTGTATGCGGGAAGCTCCAGGGCCTATATAAACCCTACGGAGGTGGAGTGATTTCGTAGCGTTTATCTGGTCAGTGCTGCGTCCGGAACACCTACGTTGAGAATGAAAGTCGATATTTGTCTGAAGATTGATACACAGAATCCAATCGCCGGCTGAGCGAAGGTTGTGCGCTGCAGCACTCACCCATTGCGGCTTTCCACCACAACATACCTTGTCTGCATCTTGCATTCGTCTTTCTTGAACCCTTCATCGTCTTCTATATCCTTCTCCTTCCATCTCATACTTGTCTCACCCTTGCCTTTCTCACCAACAAGCCTCTTCGCAGTCCGTTCCACCAAATCTGTCGCCATCCTCCCAGCAAAAGTTTTACTAGGCTCACTTCTTACTGTAACCTTCACACGTTCCAATTTACCAACCCATTCATCCAGAGTCTTGCTCCTAACAACCGGTTGGTCACCAGGAACTAGTGTACCAACATCGTAGATCCAGTTCATGTGTAATTCCCTGACACCCGTGCCAGCCTTATGCAAGATGTTCAGCATCGCCTCATCAGCAGGCCAAAGTTTGATTTGCAACAACTGATGATCTCGCAACCTGTAAGTTCCTGGGAGGGACCCCCGTTCATTCGGCCTCGTGTTGACATACAAACGTGAGCACCGCACGAGGTTTATCCCAGTGGGCAGTATTGCGTCTTCGTGTTCGGCTTGCATTTCCAAATCTACATCTTGGATCCAACTTGGTGTTGCGCGATCTAGCACCACTGTTTTGATAGCCTCGAAGACTAACCGGTTTGGGATATCGGTTTCTTCTACGGTCTTCACTTGCTGGATTGTAGATAGTGTGGAAGAGGTGAACGCGAATTCTCTCGACAGCAAACTCAAACCTTCTTTTAGCATCTGTCTGCATGTCGATAACCAGATCGGCAAGCCTCTTTGCCGAAGTAACAATTTGGACAATCGGTCATGAACGATACTTTTGGGTATGGCAAGGATTGATGTCGGTGGGGTACAAGAAATCGAGGCTTCGATTGTTCGAAAACCCCAAGAGTACATGTAAATGATATCGCGCAACTCAGCTGGGAGGGAAAGTATCAGGCAGAAGGTCGAAGACGAGCTCAAAGAGCTATGCGTGGTCCGGTGTTGAGCCATGCTGTTCGTACAAACGAGTGCAGTGATGTTTCCACAAAACTGCTCAAAAAACTAGACGTTTGGTAGTTTTGCAAAGACGACTGAAGATAAGAAGGCACGCAACGTCCCTATGGATGTACATATACGTGTGTTGGGATAAGGCACCAACGATCACGTGGTCTAGCGCCCTCACTAGCGTACCCTGCTGACAGTCACGAAGTCGTCACTTTGCAACAAGCAGACAGCGGTGAGTTTTCCAGTATTCATATTGCTACGATGTCTTCTACTCAAATACGCATACACGCTTATAGCCGTGAAAGATGGGAGTCTGGTTGATTGCGAGATGAACCCGGAACAAGCTCCAGTCTCAGCAATCCCAACCATCCTCTGTCAAGTTTACTACACAAGAAGTGAAGAATGTCCTTGTGCTCGACAACTTCATACCCAGGGAGATGTTGGCCGTAAGGCGTTGTGGTGCCGATACAAAGGCTAGGCCGCCATCAAAGGCTCTCCGGAACGCCGCATCCGACTCCGTAAACGATGATAGGTTCAGGCCGTTCGAAGGTGCGTATAGATACATTTTGGGCACCGTCATCCAAGGTTGCGCCAAACGAGTGCAAGATAAGGGAAGCGCAAAGGTCTAGTGGCATGGGCGTGCCAGCTATGCCTTGACTGCGCCTCCCTGAGCCTCGCTGTTCTCGTTGTTCTCGAAATCGGAGGCCGATGTTTCACGGTTCAGGCTGGTCTCGCGGTGCAAGAAGGTGTGTTCCTTGACGGGGCTACCTGCTAGCTCGCCCTGACCGCTGATGCTGCCATTTCCATGGCCGTTGCCGTTGCCGTTGCCATTCTGACCGGTTGGGGTGGGCGGGGCGATGTGTGGGATCTTCTCGGGGTTGGGGTGCTCGCGACCAACTTGGGTGACACCGACGTCACCAGCTTTGCCAGCCTTGGAGAGGGCGTAGTCGCCGCTGTCGAAGTACTTGCGCTCCTGCAGCGATCGTTAGTAGGAATCCAGTACTTCGCAGGCTTGACATACCTTCAGCTTGTTCTGGAGCAGGTCCTTCTTGTTGGGAAGCTTGCCATAGAGACGGAAGAGTTTGGCCTCCTGCTCTGACATTTTCTGAACCACCATGTTAGCTGCTGAGCTTTCCAGAAACGTGCAGGGAGTATTGTGACGTACGCTGACATCGACCTTGTTCTGCTGGTGGGGGTTCATGTTGGCGATTGTAGAGGGTTGTGGTGTTGCGGATCGCAAGTGACGTTCTTTAGAGGGGCAGCTGCTCGCGAAAGTCGCCGTGTCGTGTCGAGGCTTTGTTGTGTGATGGATAACACGAAAAAGGGTCAAAAGGTCGCAATTTGTTTAAAAGATGGTTGTCGTTGGCTCGCGCTGACCACTTTGGGCGAGTACCGTTACCCGTTATGTGACAGGGACAGGGTGAATAGACGTGATTGATCCGGCTTCCAGCGCTGACGATTGGGTGCCGACAGAGCTCGGGCGTAGGTCTTTGCTGCTGCCTGACAACACAACAGCGTTGACGTGTTATGACTCGTTTGGTTTATCGTTCAGGCGTTGTTGAAACGACAATGTTTTGGTGCAAGTGGGAGGAGTGCCCCTCTATCCAGTCGACTATGCGATAAGCCTGGATCGCCCGAGGTTCCAACGGCCCGGGACGCTGCACGATGCGAATCAAGCAACAAAGCGAGGGATCGTGATGACGAGAAGAGCAAAGGATTGAATGTGTACAACAGTAGTAGAGTGTGCAGAGGATTGTGAGTGATGTAATAGACTCGAGCGTTGTTATTCTCTCGACTTGCTTCGCACGAGGGAGGTTGTCAACCAAGGAGGGGTAGATGCAGTGGATATGTAGGCAGGCGACGGGTAGGCCGATTTAAACAATCACCAAGACGTGGCTTACTTGACGGGTGAATTGACGCAGCAGACACAAGGAATGAATGGCAGAGCAGCCGTTTCCGCGCGAAAAGTGTAAATCTTAGCCCTTGCGCGCGTTGGTCGGATGCACGTTGGATTGCCGTGGACCTTACCAGACTCAGCACCCTCACAACGTCACGCGTACACATCATTGGCCTCCTAACCTCCTTGATCGCCAGGGCCCATCTCGATGAGGCTTGAATTCTTCATTTTCCGTGCCATTGGCGTGTGTGCGTAATGTCGTCACATGGAACACGCCTCGCAGACTGCTTGGATTGAATCACGATGCACTTTTTTTATCTTGCAACTACGAAAGCATGCTTCCCCGCTTACCATGATAAATAGTTGCTTGAGCGTGATAGGCTGCTTGAGTGCGCTAGCTCTAGACTTTATCAAACCCTGACGGTCAGCCATGCTCCCCACCACCACCTACTCTGATTAGCGAGATACTACTGCAGGGCTTCAAGGTTCTCACCATCGATCCAGAATTCGGGAAGTAAAACACAGCATCCAAGCTGAGGAACATCCCACACAAGCGCCGCCCGTTGGCCAATTCGCTTAATTGTTGCAGCAAAATCTCACACCAAAAACAACACAAGACCGGAAACGCATCCCGCTTCCAATCGTATTAAGAATGGCTGGCACCGGCAAGACCTTTGCAGTGGAACATCTGGACCCTGAGCTTGAGGAGTGGTCTTCTCTGGAGTACGCCAGCATCGCGGCAGAATCCCATGAGTCTGGTGCACAGTTCCTGCTGTCTTCCGTACCGACGTCGTTGAAATTGCCCGCAAACCTACAGGGTGCAAAGGGACTCAATGTCGAGACAAGAGGTATTGAAGAAATCTATGCGGACAGAAAAGACAAGGTGTGTCTGCTGGACCCTGCCGCATCCAAGGACTTGAGCCCAGAGGACGGCGAGACATTCGACATCTTCTTATTCGGCGGTATACTTGGTAAGCATCCGTGCTCATCCAGACAAAGCTGTACGATAGAGAGAAAGAGCTAATTCCTGATCAGGAGACGACCCGCCAAGAGGTGTGTGAAACCGGCAGTGCTATGCGAAATAGCAACAGTTGATTAACGTACTCTCCAGACCGTACTTCAGAGCTGCGCAAGAAAGGATACCAAGGACGTCGCTTGGGACCTGTACAGATGACGACCGACACAGCAGTACGTGTCACCAGGATTTGCGTGCAGGACAAGGGTGAGTCGAGCAACCGGATGCTGGTGTAAGATGCTGACGAGGCGCAGTACCCGTCGACAAGATTTCGTACATCGATCATCCCGATCTCAAGATCAACAAGAACGAGAGCACACAGATGCCATTCCGTTATGTCAAGGATGAAAACGGGGAACCAATCATGCCCAAGGTGAGCAGACTGAGCGATTTGATGCGTCAAAACGCAATGTTGACAGGATGCATAGGGAATGCGTGAGCTGATCGTTAAAGACTCGGCCAAGAGCTTGAACGATCTCTTTTGAAGACCAGTAATCAATATGCCATAAGCATCCCATCTTTACGTACCAGCGGTATGGGAGATGAGCATGCGCCACTGTGGCACACAGTCATCAACGATCGTTAACATGTACCGCTTCCGGGAATCCCAAAAAAGCATTGTAAGGATGAGAAAGGGGTCCGCGGTGTAGTACTAGGCGGGACTCTAGCTCTCAGTCGGGGTATTGACCAGACGGACCGATGTGGATGCTATCATGCTCTAGAACGACTTTCACGTTGGTGCAGCATGACGGCATAGAGAAGTTAGTGCTAGATAGTTAGTAGTCTGTAGTCCAAAAAGTTATTGCCAGCCCGGCCGAACCTTAGGAAGTGGGATCAACCATTGCATGCGAATATCGGCAGCTAGGGACGCGCGGACACGCTCAGTGGTGTGCATATATTCGGCAAAGTCGCGGCCTGAGGACGGAGCTGACACATGGTTGAAGCATGAGTGAACGCTCAATCGTGTCAGATCGCATGCGCGATGCGCGTTCTCGAGACGCGGAGAAGGCAGTAGCCGGAATGAGCCTTGTGTGCTGTGATTGGCCCTACGACGAAGCTTGGACAGCACCCCAAAGACGTACCTCAATAGCGATATGGACTTATTATCCATGTCAATTAACTTTCTGCAATTCATTTTACATGTTCAACATTCAGGCTATTCGCTGAAACTGTCATTCACTTTGTGGAACGCTCGCGTGTCTTACGTCTCACGATCTACTGTCAACAGGCCCCTGGTTCTGGATCCCAACTCGGACTCGTCAGCCGCCCCAGTAGCCACCTAACCTGTATCTTTGAAGTCCGAACTTCTCACAACATCAGCGCCTATACCTTACACTGTGCCAGGCTGTGCATTCACTTCATCTTATTTTAGCCTGCAGCAGCTGCTCTTTCCACCTCTGGAGTTCCCATGATATAGCGACTGCGCACCGCATCCTCCGCGGCACCCACACTCCGACACGCGGCCTCACTATGGCCTCCTCACATTTTCCGCTGCGATGGCGGACGGCGCTCCTAGGCGGCCTCCTAGCGACAGTATCATGGCTTCCGAGCATAATGGCACAGGAGAAGACGCAGGCCGACTACTTCATACATGACCTGCCCGGTGCGCCCAAGCCGTTGCTGAAGATGCACGCAGGGTAAGCGCGATTTGGGAGATACGCGCAGGCAGTGCTGACCCCTTGATTAGACACATCGAAGTCGACGCAGAGAACAACGGCAACCTCTTCTTTTGGCATTACGAGAATCGCCACATTGCAGACCGTCAACGGACGGTATTATGGCTGAACGGCGGCCCTGGCTGCTCCTCGATGGACGGCGCCATGATGGAAGTCGGCCCATACAGAGTGCGCGAAGGCGGCAACCTCGAATACAACAACGGTTCATGGGACGAGTTCGCAAACTTGCTCTTCGTGGATCAACCCGTTGGAACTGGTTTCAGTTACGTGAACACCAACAGCTACCTCACTGAACTCGACCAAATGGCCGACCACATGCTCATATTTTTGGAGAAGTGGTTTGCGCTATTCCCCGAATACGAGAATGACGATGTGAGTGGCTCGACTAAGTGGAGACGCGGGGATACTGACATGTCGTAGTTGTACATCGCCGGTGAATCGTACGCTGGTCAACACATTCCCTACATCGGTCGCGCTATCCTCAATCGAAACAAACAGAACCCCTCCAAAACGCCATGGGCGCTCAAGGGACTCATGATTGGAAACGGTTGGATATCGCCCGTCGACCAGTATCTCGCTTACATACCCTTTGCCTACCAGAATGGACTCATGCGGGCTGATACGGACATGGCAAGGCGTGTGGAGGAACAACAGAGGATCTGTATCAAGAAGCTCGACGCCGGTGGAATGAACACTGTCGACACAAGCGAGTGTGAGCAGATCATGGTTAGGATTTTGGAGGAGACCAAAGACACAAAGGCCGACAACATGAACCAGTGCCTCAACATGTACGATATCCGTCTCCGTGACGATTCGTCGTGTGGTATGAACTGGCCTCCGGATCTTGCGCAAGTCACTCCTTACCTCCGCCGCCCCGATGTTATCCAGGCACTTCACATCAACCCCGATAAGAAGACCGGCTGGCAAGAGTGCAACGGGGCCGTTTCTGGTCATTTCCGTGCCAGAAAGAGCGAGCCTGCTGTCAAGTTCCTGCCCGAAATCATCGAGCAGATTCCAGTCTTGCTGTTCTCTGGTGACAAGGACTTTATTTGCAATCACGTTGGTACAGAAGCTATGATTGGGAACATGCAGTGGAACGGTGGCAAGGGTTTCGAAGCTTCCCCCGGTGTACAGAATGCTAAACAGGATTGGATGTTCGAGGGCGAAGCTGCTGGGACATGGCAGGAGGCGCGTAACCTCACATACGTCGTCTTCTACAACTCCAGTCACATGGTTCCCTTTGACTACCCCAGGCGCACCCGCGATATGCTCGATCGCTTCATGGGAGTCAACATCGAGGCAATCGGTGGTGCTCCTGCCGACAGCCTTATCGACGGCGAGAAAGGTCCACTGACCAGCGTTGGTGACCACCCCAACTCGACTCAAGCAGAAGAAGACAAGACGAAAGAGCTCAAGGCGGCAGAATGGAAGGCCTACACTCGCTCCGGCCAGGCTGCACTCGTCGTTGTCCTCATTGCTGCCTGCCTCTGCGGCTTCTTGTGGTGGCGCAGTAGGCGTGCTGCAAGCAGCGAATACAAGGGTACCGACAGTGACGAAGGACGAGAGTCTCTTCTCACCGGCATGGGCCTTGACAACTTCAGGAGAAGAGAACGCAGGCAGGATCTTGAGGCTGCCGACTTTGACGAACGGGAGCTTGATGATCTTGACGATGCGCCAAAGAAGCCAGGAAATGGTTATGCGCGCGCAAACTCGGAGAAGACGAGGGAGTCGCACAACGACTCTACGTTCTCTTTGGGCGTAGACAGCGATGATGAGGAGGCTAGCTCCAGTGATCGTGGCAGAAGAAAGGAAGCATCGGGATAGATTGAGATTACTACGTTTTTTGGGACCGATATCATATAGCATTGCAGGCGTACTCGGGACGTCGAAATCGAATCTTTTCGTCTCGCCAGATCATACTATGTTCAGTGTTGACGCGTCCGGGACGCTGAGATTACCTATTTGACTTGCTTTGCTGCACAATACAGGCGTACCTAATGCTCAAGTGGGTATTTTTTTTTATTGCTTGACGCGCATCTCGCCCGTTAAATAAACCATAGGTTGACACTTGTTGACGTTACCGTGTAGGCAGTATATGGTGGATCGGTGCTGCCTTGTGAGCACGTGAGCGCGGGACTAGCGTGACCGCGTTCCTGCCCTCCCAAGGCGCGTCATCTTCAGCCACCCAGGCCTCAACTTCAGCAAAGCGGCGACCCATGCCCAGCAACTCGTAACGACAACAATGCCTGCGTACGTACAGTCTCTTCACGCGTCTTCTAATCATACCTTTTCTGATACCAATAATGTTGACTAACGATCACGCAGGCCAGGCGACCAGTACAGCGGCGGCAACGTCAAGAACCCCTTCGAAGAACGCGTCGTAAATGGCTTTACAGCAACGGAAATCGCGACACTACAGAGCAGGTTGAACAAGCAACTCGGGCCTGAATACATATCACAACGACCGGGTAATGGCGGCGGCAAGGTGGCGTATTTGGAGGGAAATAAGGCAATAGCGTTGGCGAACGAAGTCTTTGGGTTCAATGGCTGGTCGAGCTCGCTGGGGCAGGTGCAGATTGACTACGTATGTGCTCACTTCACTGGCTAGGGAATACATGCTGACAGTAGCAGGTCGATGAGCATCAGAACGGCAAGGTCAGCTTGGGTCTCTCAATAGTGGTGAGAATCACACTCAAGGATGGTACATATCACGAGGTAAATACGTCGTATCCTCAATCTGACTCCTACTGATAGCTCGTTAGGACATTGGCTATGGCTCGATAGAGAACGGCAAAGGCAAAGCCGCATCATTTGAGAAGGCCAAGAAAGAGGCGGCGACAGATGGCTTGAAACGCTCATTACGTACGTTCGGCAACGTACTCGGCAACTGCTTGTACGACAAAGAGTATCTCAAAAAAGTTCAGTCTATGAAGGTTAAGCCCATCAAATTCCAAGAGGACAGTCTCTACCGACACGTCGACTTCAAACCGCCACCCCAGCCTGAAGAGCAAGCCGTGGTCAAGCAGGAACCACAGCAAACACCATCCCGACCCAACCAGATCCTTCGCACACGTACCGATCACTTGAACAACGAATCTTTTGGCGCTGACTTCGACGACGATGCTGATGAGAACTTGTTTGATGGAGTCGATGTCACGGAGGGCCACGGTGACGAATTTTCATTCTCCGAAACATTGTCAGCCTCAGAAACCACAGCATCATGGGCAGCCGGGCCGGCGAAACCAAACGGTGTACCATCTGCTCGCACATCACCTGTTCGGAATACGGGCCCTCCTCGTCAACCAAATGGCAGGCCTCCACAAGCCGGACGTGGAAATCCTGGTATGCAACAGCAGCAACCGAATCAAGCACCTGGAAGGCTCCCTATGCAGAACGGAAGGCATCCACAGACTCCAATTCAACAACAGGCTCGACCTGTGCAGAACGGTGGTCGCATGGCTCCACCAGCAATGGAAAACGGAGCTGCCTCAAGACCTCTAGGACAACAACCACCACCAAATCAACAACTCGCTCCCAACAATCAACCTCTCCGGCCTACACCACCCCAAGCACATCAACCACCAAATCAAACACGTCCAGGACCCCAACCCTCAGAATCGACCACACCTGCTTCAAACGCACCTCCTCCTAATCACCGTCCCCCGGTAGGCTTCGTCACCTCTCGTGCTGCGGAGCTTCTCCAAGCATCAGACGCAACTTCGCTCAGCAATCTTCCATCCTTCAATCCTAACGTCGATTCCCCCATACCCAAAGAGAAACGCACACCCGGAATCGACCACGCTCGCAGCATTCCCATCAAGCGTGACGCAGTCGGTGCGCCGCCTGCACCTCAACCACCTCCTCAACGACCAGGCGTTACATCAACTGGCTCCTTCAACCGTCCCAATATTGTAAACCCACAAATGGATGCCAACCGCCGGATTGGTATGCCTGGCGCACCAAACTACGCCATGAGTCCTAGCGCGAACCGTGGCGCATACAAGCCACCTACAATGAACAGCGCCGGTCCTGGTGGTGTTAAGAGAGAAAGGCCAGCGCTACAGGATGTCAGTAATGTGGGTGCTAACGGGGCTGCGGGTGTTGAAGGTCCAGACGCTAAGAAGCAGAGGGTTGATGCGCCACCTGGTGCTGAGAATACTGGTGTTGCTAGTACGTAAGGTATGCAACTGACCGCCTTTTCAATATTCTTTCGACTAGGCTCTTTTACTTTGGTCTTAGCGGACGAGGCGTTCTCTACATGGTGCGGAATCGGTGTTTAGGCGTTCAACGAAGGAGCGATGACAAGGAAATGCTCTAGCAGGAGTATGCATATCTCTGATGGTCGTTATCTTCCTGGGGGCAATGAGCGGTTGTCATGTTTCGCAACCAGCTGATATCTTTACTTCGATGGTGATGGTAGTAGAAGAAAATGATGAAACAATCGAAATATGTTTACCAAAGATTGGCATACCTACACTTGTCGTCGGTCCAGAAAAGGACATGCGGGGCTCCATGTTGACACGCCTCTCCAAAATCTACTGGAAGCGTACCTATCTTCAAGTCTTCAGTTTGGTTTCCTGTTTTACATTGGCAAAAGATATGTTGCACTGGAGATATGCATAGTGTATAGCACATGTGATGGTCGTTCAGTTGTTTTAATTATACAGAGCTTACCACTTGCCGCTCCGCGCATACAGGTTGGCAGTCTTGCAAGACTACGCTTTACGCTACAGCAGCTTTCTCGTAATATCCGCATGTCCATCCCTGCTATTACGGATGCATAGCTATTTTGATACTTCTCGTTGTTTGAGACAAAGGTCGATAATTGTTCAACCTGCTGCTTCACGGTAAAAGCTGATTGAGTTGTTCCCTCCAGCCAGTGCAAACATCTCACTCTTCATAGGTGACTTTGGCAGCCATCTTGCACTCCAGAGAGGTTTATCGCCGTGAGAATGCGTGGCAACGCATGACCGTGTTTCTATGCGCCATACTTTTGCCTTTGAGTCGTGAGATCTGACATAAGACGTTAGTGAGCATTCATGGTTAGAGCGAATGGAATGATGCTGACCCTGATAATAAATATTCGCCTGTGTCGCTCCAATCCAAACTGAGTACCCAGCCGCCATGTCCGGTGAAGTTTGCGACTTGTTCGCCTGATGTGACGTCGTAGAGTGCGATGATTCGAGCATCGCCTCCCGCAGCTAGGAGTTTGGATGCTGGGGAGAAGGCTACGCTGCGGACTGGGTGTACGAGACCGGCCAAGGAGTGTGCAAGACGACCAGTTTCATTATTAAAGACGTATATGGACCCGTTTTCGTGACCGGAGGCTGTGAAGGTACCATCGCGGCTCTGATATGTACGTCAGCATGTTCGTCGTTGACAAAAATAGGTAGAGGGTGGCGAAGCTTACCAGATCTACGCAGAGCCCAAAGCTGCCTTTGGTCTCATACTCGCGTATCCGAGGCATTCCTTCTTCTTTGTTCAGACTCCAGACGTTAATCTTGCCGTTTATGCTGGTGCTCGCGAGGTACTGGCCATCTGCACTCAGTGCAATCGCCCATATCTCACCCGGCTTGTTCTGATCTGCGACAAGGTCAGCCCACTCTGGCTCACTAGAACAACACTTCCTGCGATCTCAAAGAAAGCATGAGGCGTACCCACCAACAATCTCTCCGTCCTCACTCCAGACGCCATCCTCGTCCTGGCTCCATATTTTGACCTTGCCTTCGAAGCCTGCGCTTGCGGCCCGTCGTGCCTTCTCTTCCCGCGCGGTCACGAGGTGGTGTATACCGAGTGGATGCGCCTTGTCGAGTGTTTGTATTACAGGAAACTCGGCCTGTGTGGTGTCATAGACGTTGATGCTACTTGAGCCGGAAGCTGAGAGCAATTGTGTGCTAGTCGGTGCTACGGCGAAGACATCGCTCGCTTTGGGATGCGCCGAGTCGACAGTGTGGAGGGTGAGGTATTGTTTCGACTGGGGTTGTTAGAATGACGTATGCAACGCACAGAAAGCAACATACCATGGCGACTGGTTCGCAACTCTAAGGGCCTGCTTCTTAGGCGCAATCACCGTGACATGAGCGGAAAATGGAGTGGAAAGCTAAATCCCAGCTCGATGAGGTCAGTACCAACACGAAAACGCGATGTCACCAGGTCCCGCCGCCATCCCACTTGCAGCCCCACCAAACACCAAAAGACCCCTTAGCTTCACCGCCAATCACACCCCGCAGCGCCCGGCAGCTCCAAATCCACGAGAGGCATGCCATTGATTCTATCGCGAATCACCAGAAGCCTGTTGAGAGAGTCACGAAGCATCGACCTACAGATTCCGACGCATCTACGCCTGACTCACCCCTCCCTGTCTAATCTCCATCCCAAAAACGTCCACAACACACCTTCTTTCCGCACCTTCACCCACAACACCTCCACCATGTCGCCTATCGACTCTGTCCCCATTTCCAGAGACGCCCTCGCCGCCAACCAGCCCATTGTGATCTCTGGTCCCTCGGGCGCCGGCAAATCCACCATCCTCAAGCGCCTCTTTGACGATTTCCCAGGTAAATTTGGTTTCAGCATATCGCACACAACGCGTGGCCCCAGGGGAACCGAACAAGATGGCAAGGAGTACTACTTTGTGACCAAGGAAGAGTTTCTTGATCTGGTAGAGAAGAAGGGATTCGTGGAGCATGCGCAGTTCGGAGGAAACCACTACGGTACTAGTATCAGGGCTGTGAATGATATCGCAGAGAGGGGCCAGATCTGTATCTTGGATATTGAGATGGAGGTATGTTCTTCTAGTTACTTTTTACAATGTGCATGTGAACTGAAATGTGCTGGTCCAGGGCGTCAAGCAAGTCGCGAACCACCCTACATTCCCTCGCCCGCGATTCCTGTTCTTGCAACCACCGTCAATGGAGATCCTGGAGGAGCGATTGAGGAGTCGGGCAACGGATAAGGAGGAGGCTATCTTGAAGAGGCTCAACCAGGCCAAGGTCGAGATGGAGTTTGCGCACAGTGGACAGGCGCCGCACGACAAGATCGTCATCAACGACGACCTGGACAAGGCATACAAGGAGGTTAAGGAGTTTGTTGTCGGCACTGAGGCATGAAAAGGACCAAAGTAGACACGAAACATTTATGATACCACATGCAACAAGTCGAGAAAGCAGAATTAGGACAATGTCTTTGATTTTTTTCGATTGATAGAAAACTATCTAAGCCATAAGGTTTATCAGATACCGTCGTAGAAAATTCAGCAAAGGCCGTCCTACCGCTTTGGGATTCAGACAGCCTCAGAGCTTGACTCTATTTCCATGTGTCTCATCATATAAACCGTATATGGCTGGATGAATCTGGCTTGTTCGACCAAGCACGTCGTAGCACGTCATCTCCGACCGTTGTCAGAGAGCGTCTACCCTCAGATCCGAAAAGTGTGTGGTGATGAACGTTCCTCGCATCAAGAATAAGCCCCATTGAGTTACCATCCATGTCACCTTGTTTTATCAAAGTGCAGGAAGGCAATCGCATAACCATCAAACTGGACGAAAAGACCCTCCATACCTGGCCCTCCCCGATGTCTCCCTCCTCCTCCAGATTGCCAGGCGCTCTTCAGCAAGTGAGCAAGGTAGCCAACGGACTCATATCGTCATCCAGGTGCCAGCCCCTCCACTCACAGCCTCCAGATAGCCGACGAAAAGGAGTGCGAACGGGTAAAGAGACGCGGAAAGTGTCGTAGTCGGTAATGGAAGCCGCGGCTTCTATGGCGGTTCATTGCTGAAAGTGCGATCGCGAAGATCGTTGTCCGGGGACTTTCTCCCAAAGCGCGAAAAGAGACACCTCGAGAGGCGCTCCGTGCGTGTGCTTCGTTGCGATTCTTTGAGCGAGGAACGTTGGAGAAAGAAATCAGGTTGGAGGGCGGAAACTTTTTTAGATGGGGCGGAGGCCGGGGGATCGTAACGCCGGGCAGGCTGGCTAGGCGGAAGCGGACTGGCGCCTGCAAGGGTGCCTGGGAAGCTTCGTGCATCGGCTCTTTCTTTGCTGAGCGCGTCGTCGGTGAAGAACATAAAGGCTATCCCGTCTCCCTCGCGCGCTACCTGTCACTCACTGCCACCAGCTTGGAAACACCTCCCTGCGACTACAAGGTTCCCGACAAGCGCGTACAAACGCTTCATCTTTTCTTGCCCAGGATATCAACACGGCGAGCTCGCGCAAAGCTTCGCAACCACCAACACCCACGATTTGAACGCGCCCAGTCCACACGACATAATCGCAAGAGATGGCTCTTTTCGGTCAAGCGGCAGCTCCCGCTGCAAGCTCCACTACAGGCGACACCAGCAAAGACGTCGAGGTGCCCGCCGGCCAAGTACCCAGCGACAGCATATCTGACCTTCAATTCTCGCCGACCAACGATTTCCTTGCAGTGGGAAGCTGGGACAAGAAGGTCTACATCTACGAGGTCAACGGCAACGGTGCGCAAGGAAAGTGGATGTTCGAATGCCCGGGTCATGTTCTGGGTCTGGGATGGTCAAAGGTACGTTTACTGATGCCATGCAAATGCGGTAACCGGATGCTAACAAGACGTAGGATGGCACTCGTATCGCAGCCGGCGACTCAACAGGCATGCTCAACATTGTCGACCTCCGCACCGCCCCTGCCAGCGGTACCGTCCCTGCGCAACAAGCCAAAGCCCACGAGAATGGCATCAAGTGCGTCCGCTGGTTCCAGACTGGAGGCCAGGACTATGTCGCTACTGGTTCTTGGGACAAGACCGTCAAGTTCTGGAACCTCCAAGGCGCTGAGCCAGTCGGTACACTGACGTGCCAGGAGCGTGTCTACAGCATGGACGTCAAAGATCAACTGCTAGTCATCGCGACCGCTGAGCGCCATATCCACATGGTGAACCTCTCAAACCCCACAACTATCTACAAGACCATCACCAGCCCTCTCAAGTGGCAGACAAGGGTTGTGAGCTGTTTCTCGGATGCGACTGGTTTTGCCGTCGGCTCCATCGAAGGACGATGCGCTATTCAATATGTCGAAGAAAAGGATACCAGGTAAGCATTTCTCCTTGCGCATTCACCCTCCCACCATCTAACGTCTCAATAGCCTCAACTTTTCATTCAAGTGCCATCGCCAACAAGACCCCGCCAACCGCGACATCGCCAAGGTCCACTCAGTAAACGCCATATCCTTCCACCCACAACACGGCACCTTCTCCACTGCAGGTTCCGACGGAACTTTCCACTTTTGGGACAAGGACGCCAAGCACCGCCTCAAGGGCTACCCCGAGGTCGGCGGCAGCATTGTCGCAACAGGCTTCAGCAAGGACGGCAACATTTTCGCTTACGCCGTCAGTTACGATTGGAGCAAGGGTTTCGGTGGCAACACACAAAACTACCCTATCAAGATCAAGCTTCACCCCATTCTAGGGGACGAGTGCAAGCCGAGGCCGGGAAGCAAGAAGAGGTAATCCCTAATACATTAGGGATTATTCTCTTTCTTCTTCGTGTCCGCTTTTCGCCGACAATGATGTCTGAAAGCTCGACCGCAGCGATAGCAGGGCCTTCATCTTCGGCGCTGTGGAGCGCACCAGTGGGAAGCACATGACGCAAAAGAAGCAGCAATGTGCTTGACGAATTTGTGGCGCCTTCTGTATACACCCCCTATGCCCCACACTCATAACGCTACTCTCAGTTGGACGATATTATGGTGTTTGTTGTTTCTTGGTTTCCTGCATTAGCGTTCAAGGGGACTGGCGTATTTGGAGATATAGTACCATGGGCTGTCGAGGCCCCTCCGTAGGATAGGCAGGAAAATGTAATCAAATTACTGTACATCTGGCTATGGCAAGATATAGTGTTCTTGGTGTTCCTCTTTTTACTCTCCGTCTTCTGCTTGCTGTGAATACGCCAGACCACGTAGGGCAACGAGTGATGGGTATGCCTCTGAGCAATTATCCTAAAGAGCCTGGATGAACGTGCTTGTGATTACTATGACAAAGAAACAGCAAATTGATCAGGCCGGCAAGTCCTCTAGTTTGCGAGCAGAAACAAGAGTCTCGGACAAGCGCTTCTTGATCATATCACTTGTGAGACAGCAAACACATGCCTTTTGTATACATATAAGCGGCCATTCTTCCTCTCCTATCGTCTTCCTTTCAAGTAGTCAACCGCCCACAACCCACTCATCCCCTTCAACCCCATCGTATTGGTTTCCCAATTTTGACGCTAACAAGCTCATAGTTATAATGTCAAGAAGGGTGCAACGTCAAACCTATCCACCCACCACAATATCATAGCACCCAGCGAAACCCCATCAACCACTTCCGGCATCCGTCCGACTGTGAACCTTTGACGGGAGACTTTACACGAGAGACACAAGGCATCAAAAATGTCTTCATTATTTGATTTGTTTTTATTCTTATTCTTTTGACCACCCCCGTTCCCTTTCGGCAGACCTCCGGCCCATTGACCCATTCGCTTTCGCGCGGAGGAACTGACACATCTGTTCTTGCGATAGTCAAAAACAGCCAGCAAAGGACAGACATGCCCCCGCATGAACAAGGAGACTTCAACCTAGCCCTCAGAGTCGGGAATTTGTTGTTGTCAGATGTGTTTGTGTGTGTAAGTATTGTTTTCTATGAAGAAAGATTGTCTAGTACTGTCCATGCCGCCATATGGAGGCTTCCAAGATGGTAAGTCTGGTTTTCTTTCTGCCCTTTTGTAATGAATGGGTGAGTGGGTATGTGCGGCTCGGTAGCTTAGCACAAACGGTTATGGCCTTGGTTTAGGCTGGGAACGGAAAGAGTCACACTGAGGTATGTTTTTCCCTCTGAGCTTTGTGAACGATGACAGTGAACAGATACCTGTAATGAACGCGTCGGAGTAGGCTTTGTTGAGGTAGTTCAGCATAGAAGATGGTATGGAGCAGGAGGTTGTGACGGAAACAATTTTGTCAATCGATCGATTGCTTGTGCATCGAAGTTCCATCTGTGACCTCCCGGTGGTATCAGAATAACCATGTTGATAGTTTGGAGGAGATGTAACTAAGAGATAACCAGGAACACAATACCTATTGTGATCAGCCGACCCTTCTACTTCCTGATAAAGCTTGTGCATCTTTCCGAATCACACTAGGTCAGCCTGGACGGCGAGTTATGCAGTGATGAGATCTTGGTTGCGCCCTTTGTTCTCCAGATATGGATATGTGATTACATCGCAACCACGGTACGCATCTTCACGGACCAAGATCAAAGGCTGCATCTGTTTTCTAGTCTCTGGTAATTTATCATACTCACTATCTCTACATCCTCTTCTCGACCATCCAAACGACTCTTTCCATCGAATTTTCAGAAAATCCACAGCAATGCAGCTCCGAAAAATACCCTATTCACTCGTCGCGGCCGATACCGCCGCCATACAAGCCATCCAAGACTCGTCCAACCCATCTTCTCGCTCCCAACGCTTCTCTACCGCGCATCATCGCCTCGACGAAATCGCGCCTGTCGTGCCCTCAAACGCGCACTTCATCCACGAAACACCACCCTGGAAACCATACGGCTATACACTTTGGCATCCGCTCATCGCCAAATCGCAAAACTTAAGCGAACATCATGAAATTCTCCTTCCCACCTTTCTTTATGAGGACCTTCTGCGTTGTCACAGCGCTTGGGTAGCGACAAATCGAATTCACACGTCCCTTCTCGATGATGTCGTCGAAATGCTGAAGTGTACGAAGTCAGGGAAGAAACTAGCAACACTGCTTGACGGTGAGAGGAAATGGTTTATTCGACTTGATCAGATGTCGCCAAAAGACTCTCCCATGGGCGGCAAGTTGCCTAGCTCAACCATCCACGAGGTCGTCACGAGAATCTGTACCAGCATGCGCGCGTATGGCTGTCTGACTCGTGAATTCGACGACGCGAAGACGGAAGACAGGGAGATGCAGATCAAGCTTGTGCTGAACCCTTGGAACGAGGGTATGGATCCTGACAAAGAGTTTCGAGTTTTTGTGCCGCCACCTGCTGCGAAGAATACAAGGAAACCACATGCTACGGAGTTTGCGATTAGTGCGATCAGCCAATATAGGTGGCCGAAAGCATTTCAAGCGCCATGGGGGTTTGACTTGCAACAGACGGTGGATTTGGTTAGCCTGGGTGCAATGAAGGTTCTAGAGGACATCGTAGCCTACACAAAGGAGCTTAGTGAGGAAATCACGGAGTTGTTGCTAAGGTATGGTTTCAGTTTTGATGTTACCTTACAGAGAAACGGGGGCGTACAGTTAGTGGAGCTCAACCCTTTCGGTGCGCTATCAGGATGTGGAGCTTGTCTTTTCAACTGGGTGTTAGATGGGAGAGTGATGTATGGATTAGAAGAGCCGCAGTTCATCGTCACATTAGACTAAACCCAGTTATTCTTGCGATTCTGCTCGAAAGTAAGAAGTTGATTGAGAGTATGGGTATATGGTGTGTTGCAGAAGTTGTAAGTGGCTGTCACGGAAGACTAGAAAAGTAGACGCAGGATACATGAATGTTTGATTGTGCATACTGCACTGTGTACTTGATTTCGGGGTTTTCCTGACATGGCAGTGATCCGTAGTACAGGAGAGAAGTCTACGCGTCCATCATCTACTCTTGTGGACACAGTATGCTGAGCTGTGGCCATAGCGGCGTAGCGTCTGCTAAATGTACTGGATAGCGGCGAATGCAGTCGCTTTCCTGAGGCAATAAAAGCCATGTACATGGTAGCTACTCCAGCACCCTAACGTGAGTGGAGTGTTATTCGGATAGAGTCGATGAATGTACTACATGAGCTTTCATGTCGCTTGGCCGTCTTCAGAGGTTATATTAGCCGCATCCCGTATAATTCCCGTACTTCTCATTCTCGTATGCCTCCGTGTCTCATCGTTCTTGAGAAGCTCTCCAAGCGCCTTGAAGTTGACCGGCTTCGTCATGAAATGATCAATCCCTGAACTCCATGCTTCTAGCTTAGCACTTGATGATACTAAGCCAGTAAGCGCAACGATAGAACACCTTGGCATGTTATTATCTCGTTCGTATTCGCGAATGGCACGTGTGGCGCTCATGCCGTCCATGACTGGCATGGACATATCCATCAGTATGACATCAAATTTTCGCGACCCTTCCCGATACTTGTCCAAAGCTTCCTGCCCATTTGATGCTTCTTCGAATTGAAGTCCGTTCTTCTTCATGTATGCTATGAGAAGCCTTCGGTTCAACAAATTGTCGTCGACAATGAGCGTATGCGATATCACAGGATCCTCTTCTTCGGTAGGCGACGTAACCGAAGGCTGCGCAGTAGTGGATCCAGCTGTAGATGAAGCGACCGGTCCAGACGCGTCCGAATTTAAAGACTCAAGGGTGCTTTGCAATGAGTTGGTCGGTGAGGAGGGATAGGTATGCTGCTTGATTTCTTGCGACAAGGGCTGTAGTAACTGGCTAGTTGGGGCAGTGTACTGCAAGTTTTCGGCTGGATGATCAAAGCGGTCCAGACATCGATTGAGAACATAGGCCAGCTTGTAAGGGCCACAAGGTTGGGTGATAATTTCAACGACAGATTCCCGATTTGTCACACGGACATCAGAACGGAGGGTAGCAGCTTCGAGTGCATCCATCCCGACGAAGACGGTTACTGGGGCGCGTTGACCGTGAGCTCTTCGTTTCCGAATCGTAGCGAGATAATCAAAAGACAGTTCAGGGCAGATGACGATATCTGCATGGTGGCCTTCCCACTCGGTTGTCTTCACAACTTGCATCTTGAGCTGCGTCTCCAGGGTATAGGCTAGCGCATTGGTGAAGCGAAGAAGGCCTTCGTCCGTTTTTGAGACGCTAGTATTCTCGCTTGGTCCCGCTATTTTCTTGCGAAGGATGCATATTCTCCGCCCCTTTAGCCTCGGTAGGTGAGACAGGTATTGCGCTCTTTCCGCTGTCAACGAGACAGGAGCTTCGGGTCTGGTAAGGGCGAGTTTGACGATGAGTTTGGTGCCGACTTGGGGGTCACTGCTGACCTCAACCTTGCCACCGTTGGTATCGATGATCTGTCGGACCTACATATAGTGTAAGAAGTTAGTGTATGTCTCATGTGCACTTTGAATGCCGGAATTCTTACTATGCTCAAGCCTAAGCCTGTACCCGGCGCGTGGGAATCTTCCTGGGAGAACGGATGGAATATCCGATTTGCAAGAAACCCGGGGCTCATACCTGAGCCGGTATCCGTGATGGTGAGTGTGATCGCAGTGGGGGCGTTTGTGTTCTCTGTTAGTTTGCTCGAACGCAAAGAAACATGAATGTATCCAGTGTCGGTATACTTAATAGCATTGCCGAATAAGTTCATTACTATTCTTCTCCAAGACCCAATCGGAAATGAAAAGACCCAGTCATCATCGAAAGCCATATCTAGAATGATAAACCGTGCTTTACGTTGCGGAAACGGAATTGCGTATTCGTCCGTAGGCGATGAAGGCGCTTCCACGAGCTTTGAGGTGACCGGGATATATGAGGATCCAGAAAAGACAGCTTCCACGACTTCTTCGGTTGCGATGGTAAGATCAAATGCGAGATCTTTTCTTCGACGGTTCTTCAATGGCTTCGAAGATAGTCGTATCGTATTCGCATTTTTCAGTCTCTTGGAGGACACGCTTTTCTTAGCATCGCTAATCTTGGCATAGTCCATGACGTGGTTGATAGTATCGAGAAGAGTTGAACCACAAGCATGCAAAGAGTTCATCATACTGGTCTGAAATGAATCGAGGGGGGTGTCTTTGATGAACTCCAGCGTACCCAGGATGCCGTGTAGAGGTGAACGAAGTTCATGTGATATGGAAGCGACAAACGTCGTTTTAGCCTACAATGACCCATTAGTTTGTGTCAGATTCTCCGTCTCATAGTACCTGCCTGGTTCAAAGCTACAGCATCTAGCCTGGACAATTCCCTCATGATGGAATGGCTGAAAATCTTGAAGTATGCCAAATCCACTGAAGCGGACAGCAATCGATACGCATCATTGCTCCAACATAGGCAACCAGCAAACCATCGAGCCCTCTCAAAATCCCAAAAGGGAACAAAAGCGACACTGCGTGCTTTAGGGAACATGGCTTGGATAGCAGTCGATCCTCGCTGTGGCCGGCCGTTGGTCTTGCGCTTCGATGATGTAGCAGGTGATAGATTTTCAGTATCGTTAGGGTTCGATGTCGACTCCTCAGTAGAGGACAAAGAATGACCTTCGGCGCAGAATGTAAAAATTTTGCCATGTGGATATTCGTGGAACAAACGTGACAGGTCGGGCTCTAACAATGTCCCATACTCGGGATTCTCTTTGTCGCTCGGAGTGGCCACACCAAGCAGCTGACACATCTTGGAACTCGATGAAGAAGAGCCGCGCTGATGTTCCTCAGTACTGTTCGAGCTTGCATCGTCGCTGGAGGACCTAGATTGGTATGATTCGGAAGGAGCCTCAGTACCACTTCCTGAGGCGCTGTTGGCACGACGACGTCCACCGCTCGCCGCAACGCTCGCGTCGAGTATAAGCACTCCGTCCAGGTCGCTCGAGCCCATAATTACGTTCGCAGCACGTGAGAACATGGACTTTGAGTCATTGGGCAGGATAGAGTCCTCTAGATTTGGTGTATCAATTAGCCTTTATCTCACATATAACTTCAATAAAGATGCTGCTTACGAAGCGAACGTATTGATCGGTGCCGGGCGGATTTAGCACGAGCTGTCTTTGATATCGCTGATAGGGGATGATTGGGAGTAGTCTCGTTTAACTCGACACCTTCGTGTACCTTTTCGGCGTCGTCTGTAGACACTATCTCCTTGTCCGTTGTAGAAGATATATCAGATGATGTTTGTGAAGGTAATGCCGAATCTTGCCGAACTTCTCTCTCGAAAGGTACCAAAGCAGATGCGCCTTCAGCAAAAGAGACAAGACCGCGTGTGAACCTCTCCCCCCGTCTGTACTGGTCTCTAATTGTGTATATGTTCAGATAATTAACAACCGTGGAACCAAGGTCCTTAAATAGTTCGGCTTCCTCTTTGGAAAGACCGTCTCGGCTCTTGTTGTCGAAGATGCAAAGCGTTCCAACTGTCGCACCATTTGGAGACTTCAATGCGACGCTGGCGTAGAAGCGCATATCGGAATTGCTTTGGACATCTTCTCGGAAGCATGAACGTTGATCTGTGGTAAGATCACTGATGACCAGGATAGGTTCAACGTTTGGACCCAATTTCAAGACCTTTTCGCATATACCCCAACTTCGCGGAATGCTTACGTTCCCAAGCCAGAGGGTGTTTGAAGCATCACCCAGAGCATCTGGTTGCAGAGGTAGATCACAAGTTGCCTCCGCAAGTATGTGTTGGCGTTCTTCGTCAAGGAGTGATATCATGGACCGTTGCGCTCCCATCCGAATGGCGGTAAGTTGACACAAGGCTGTCAGAGTTGAGTCCAAGGATGGCCGAGGTACATGGCTTTCCACATTGTCGGTGCGTGGGATATTGCGAAAGGCTGCGCCATAGAGTAGCAGCACGTCTCGTTCTCTCCTCATCCCATGGCGATCGGTCTTGGTCTCCCTGCGGTCGTTCGGTTGTTGACTCATGATGCGTAACCCAGGGCACTACGCCATAAAAGGTCGAGGACGTCCACAAGCTGCCTCAGACTCCATGCTCCGCCATCAAAAGCGTGATGAAAGAACGGCAACCATTTGCATTCACCAAGCATCAAGACATCGTGGGGTGTGGAGCGAAAGTTTGCGATCGCCACACGAGGCGAATCGACTCGACACAGGCGGCAATTAGTCTTGCGGGTCGATGAGAAGCTAGTGTAGGATTCGCTACTTAGCCGGTGTGGGCTGTGCCAGGCTAATGCCGCTGTGGTGCCCTCTCACTGGCCAGGGATCGTGCTCCGCCGGCCTATTGCATCTAGAATTCTCCTAGAGTGTCTAGAAGTGCGTATAGGCATTCTCAAATCTCGACCCGCCAGACTGCATTCCAATGAAGGTCGCAAAAGGCCTAGAGCCGTTCGGCTGTAGATGCGGCGAACGCACACCCTGGAACGTGGTAGGTGAATCTGCTTAGGTAATTAGAACAGTCTAGCGCTGGAGGCATGTACTGATGCGCAGGATCCTACTACCTTAAGACTAGAGTGAGATGCCGAAATCGAAGAAAATAAATACAAACAGTGCTGGTACTGGATGATAGGCATTTGTTGAGTGCGTCACGATACTAGCGCGTCGGCAATGCAGTCTCCCGATAGCCGATCACGGCCTTCCTCCAGATACCTAGATACGACTGGCAGTATCAACACCACTGCTTCGGGGCAGTATTCACGATTTCAATTTCCTCTACTCAAAAGACTTTAGGGAGCCAGGATCAAGGTACAAGACAACGGGGTATGGCACCAACAGAATCCACGTGCCCAGCTACGTGAGAAGTCAGATCTGGAGTTGAGATCTTTAACCGACAGTTGATCAAGGTCACCGAATTTGAAGATTTGCGGACCACTGTCAAGATCACGTCCACGTGACAAATTGAGCAGCTCTCTTAGCAGTCTTCTGATGATATGGGCATGAAGAGGAAGTTCAGGTTCAATCCGAGTATGACCCAGATCCCGCAATATCGATGGAGGCCGATATTGTCAACCCCGCAACAGGAGACATAGCAAAGGATGAAACAAGACGGGGAAAGATATGAAACAAGCTTGTGAATGGCGGAACCTTGATCAGTCTACATCGCGCAAGGCTTGATCGTTCCTTAAGCCTTGATCCTGCGCATACTCCTCATCATCATGGCCGTGTACGTCGGTAACGTACTTCTCGAACTCATTGACCACTCCAATCGCTTGGTCAATATGTGCATAGCGTATCGTTTCCTTCTTGTAACGCGCCAGCTGGCGAGCTGTGTTTACCGTGTTCCTTATCTGTCGACCATTCAATTTATGTCGTGCGAGGATATCAAGCTTCTTGCTGATCTCTCCCGTGTTGATGTTCTCTCCAGTTTCTGACAGCGATTGGACAAAATTCCTCCAGACCTCCCAACGGCCATCTCTATCCAGTGGTGGGTAGTGGAGCGCAAGTTGGATGCGAGATTTGAAAGCCTCGTCGAAGGTGCCGATACGATTCGTCGTCAGGATGAGGATTCCGTTGTAGTATTCCAGAACTCTAAGAAATACAGACACGAGAGCGTTGCGCTGCATATCCAACTTAGTCCTTTCCTCCAGGAACACGTCGGCTTCATCCATCAGGACGACACATTTCCAGTTGCTGCCGATGTACAAGACTGACTCAAGATATTTCTCAACACTCTCGGCATCTGTGCCAATGTCACCGCATGTGACTCTGTATAGTGGACGTTCAACGAGTTCTGCAATGCTCTCTGCTGTTAGAGTCTTGCCAGTCCCTGGCCCACCGTGAAGTAAGACGATCAGTCCTTCTCCTTTACCGTCCATGAAGTCGGTTCCAATTGTATCATCCTTCTCAATGTGCACTGAAACTAAAGCCTTTACTAGCTCTTTCTTGCCTTCTTGAAGAACCAGTTGATGCTCAAAAACCTCCTTGTTCCATTTGATATCTCGGATGTGTTCTACAAATAAAACTTCTGCATTCTTGTTATGAATCTTGCTGGGTCCAAGGGGTTTCGCTTACTTACTCCACTTCTTATCATGAAACCCGTATCCGTGTATCGTAGCAGGTAACATGAGGGTGAAAGAGCTGCTGGGAGGCTTGTCACTCTCCATTGCATCGTCACTGAGCTCATTGCGAGTTGTTGGGTCATCATCGCTGCCGTGCATTAACTTGTAAGCCTCCATGTCAACCATATACCGCAAATTAGCCTAGCGGTGTAAGCGACGGACGCAGATAAAAGAATTCGACATCATACCAACTGTGAGCCAAGGCCTTGAAGTGGCACGTTGTAGTTTACGTACTTTTGTCGCCGACATGCCCAGAAGGTTTCGCCTCGGTCTCGTAATTCGGACTCCACTCCATCTGCTGCGTAGCGGAGAGGATACACTGGAAGTTCCGTAATTTGGATCTGCTCTGAGCTAGAAGGCCAAACATGTGAAAGGGTGGTTTGCTTTCGAAAGAAGTTTCCATCGTATTCCCACGACCGGCAATTCATGATCAACGTGTTTTGGTAAACTAGATGACAAGATGATACCATGAATGCTCGAGACTGGCCATTGTGGGTCGTTACGACTATGTCGTCTAGTTGGAAAAGCATCGCCCAATACTTTTGATCTGCCATTCCCGCAGCGGCAAGCTCTGCTAATTTCTCGTAACTGGATGACAAGCGTCTTGCCAGGTAATGGAACAATGCGGCTATCTCTATGTTGTGTTGCCATCCTGGTGCTTGCAACGAAGGTTCGACGCACATATTCCGAAAGTGATAGAGTTTTTGGTATGGATAAACGTGAACTTCTTTAAATTTCCATTCCTCGAATGTTTCTTTGTTGTGATCGCGTAGCGCGCACAACGCTTTCTCAAGGCTTTCTGATAGCTGTATGCACTCGGATTTCGCTTTCGCCGGCGGTCCATCGTACCGTAGAATCTGGAAATAAGGCTTGGATTGAATACTCATACTGTGAGGCATCGAGGGCATTGGAAGGCGCATGAATCTATCTTCAATGCGCTTATGGTAAGCTTCGCAGTCGTATTCAAGGTAAACCACGAATTTGAACTCGATCCATCCCGCTAAATAGCTCTCTACGTCCAATAAAGGCTTCTGGCCATGGAGAGCAGTGGCACGGTTTCCGTTTGCAGGCAAGGCTGGAACATCGGGATAGCATGCGCCTAGAGGATGTTCCGAATGGTATTCGCTGGCGCGGGAGCATTTCACCCGATGTATGATATTCGGTTGATCGATGGGCACATCAGTCGGTATATCTCCACGCTGGGGTCTGCAAGCTTTCAATGGTCGCTCTGTAGAGCCAGAGAGACTGCTTGTCGAAGCATTGCTGGAACTCCGTGGCCGCTTCTTGTGCGATTGGGTTTCCATGGGTACCTGTCTAGGTAGACATGAGTCGATATTGAACTTAGGATGGTGTCTGTAAAACAGGGATCTATTGCAACGATATTGCGATGAGGTCAGATGATGAAGCCAAGCCCACCTTCACCAATGAAGTGGCTTATATGTGGGCTAGCCTAATATAGACAAGGCTTCATCGAGCCACGTGCAATCTCCAGTGCAAGCACGAATCACAAAAAGCTGCTACATCCAATTGCTCGTACAGAGCTCTAAACAGCGGATATGATTAATCTTAGCATAATCCGCAGTTTGCATTCATTGTTGATTTACCGGGAGAAGCTTGACTTGTTGTATCAGCGTGATGCAACACCCCATCCAGGCAATACCCGTGCGTAGTAGCGAAGGTGATCTTTATGAATGTTCAAACGTTGCTCACGATTGGAAACTCACAATCATGAGGAGAACAGAGATATTGACTTTTGGGCTCCCAAGGCCTGAGATTTGTAGGGCAACAGTCGTTTATTCAGTGCTTTGGTATATAGTTCAATTTCAATAGCCTAATCACATGATCTGCTGGAATTTCGGGTGATCATCGTGGTGCCGTGGGTACAAACGTGGAGAGCAAGTTTGAGTTGATACTACCATAGTTGGGTGAATCATGGTGAGTGCACTCTTGCAATGGGACATCTAGGGCATGACCGTACGGTTCGTTCCATAGATCTGGTGTCATAGTGTCCCTTGAAACAAGACCCAGTGGGTGGTTGGAAGCTTAAGCAGATAAAGGTGGCGCTGCTGTGTGCCACCTTTCGTGGTCCTCAAAGTTGCTCAAGTGCATGAAAGACTGTCCACATTCTGGTATCTTACATCGCTGCAGAAGATGTTAGCTAAGCTTCAATTCAACTAAGAATGCTTACAAATGGTTTCACATCTCCGTGGGCATTCAAGTGAATCCCAAGGTGTATCTCTCGGTAGAAAATCTTGTTGCAGCTGACGATGGGACATGGGTAACGCTTCCTGGGTCTCCGCCGTTGACCATTTCCAGGTTCATGCGCAAGCTGGTCAGCTTTTACGACTCGGCTCTTAGGCTGCTCCAAAGCTATCAGACGCGCTTTGCGACGCTCAAGCACATGCATTGTGCGATCCTCTGATATTGTGTAATTCAGTTTTCTCCGACAGAATTTGTGTGCAGAGGTGGACTTCCAACCGTCTTTCCATTTGAGATTCCGCTGGGACCCATCAGTGGCAACCGGTCCAGGGTTTCCGAATTGCCCTTCACCGCCGCCACCACCACCACCACCAAAGAACTGTGCAAACGAATCATCAGCCCAGACACCCTCCTCAAGCGGCCTTTCTATCAACTTGTTTGGAGAGGATGTCGGTTCGTTTGTGTCAGCGTTATCTACACTATTCCCGAACTCAATAAGGACTTCGTTATCGCGTATTGCAGCGCCTATAAGGTCGCCAGAAGACTCTGAAGAGCTCACATTCCCCCTTTCAATGCCCGAGATGTGTGACTGAGATTTATGCCGCGATTTTTCCAACGTCTCAACCTTATGTTTCTCTCTTCCGTGTCGCCCATAGTCGCGTTCCCGGTGAATGCCACCAAATTTTGTGGGGCAATAGGAGCAAGTGATTGAATCATGTGTAGATGCAAGCGTTCCGGAACTAAAAGATTCGGATAGAGATTTGCTGAGGCTAGGCGATTCGGGTATTGGAATCTCAAGGTAGTTGTCGAGGTGCGAGACTGTATCAGACGTCCGAGCAGGAAGCCTTAGTTTAGCTTTTGTTGCAGCAGCCTTATCCAGCTGCAATATTGGTCTGCGCAGTCCTGGCTGGTGTGCGGCCATTTTAGGTTCCCTGAGATTCGCTCCGCTCATTGTATTTCAACTCCAGATAATGAGCGAAAGCGTTAGGGCGACTGTCTGAGCTAAAGCGCCGGGTACTCTCTGGATTTAGAAAGTTCCCAGTACAGGATATCGAGCTTCCTCTTGACGAGAAGGAGGAAGAGGATGCGCAGCAGCCGTGGTGGTGTGGTGGTGGTTTCTGGAGCCCTTGTATACAACGGAGTGATCGAACATGTATCTGGGCAACTCTATACTGTCAGCGTGAGGATTGCGAACAGAATAGATGGCGAGCGTACGATCTGATCAAAGACAGTCAAAGCGACGTGTGTTGGATGGGAAGAACACTGCGCGTGAGGATAGATCAGCTTGCAATGTATGTATGTGTCGTGTCGATGTGCGCGCAGCATGCAGCAGCCCCTCGGCACAACCTCAGCCTTACCTACTGCACAGCCCACTTTCCAAGAAGCTGTTTGAGGTAAGGTCAGCTATGGCTTATCATGTCGGATCAACAATCATGAGCAGCGTGTGATACTCCCACTAAAGACTATCGCATATTCAAATGTCAACAGTAGCAGTGCGCGGTACGCCCTCGTCCTGGTATAGACCAGTCCCAGGCCAGGAGTACGATCATCCAATCACATAGGCGAGACAATATTGACAGACGTAGGAACCGGAACGTCGCAGCAGAGGCGTATCAGACGGCAATCGAGTATCTTAAGGATGAGCTAGGGATCTCCCTGGATGGTCCAGTGCCTAATGGATTCAACGCATCTGTACAGGACGTTTTCACGATGGTGGAGACAGCGAAAACAGAATATGACGGCAAGAGCAGGGGTCGCAAGCACACGGGCATGAGACAATCACTCGAAAGACTCTCTTCGCGCATCATGTACTACGGCAAAGTCATGGACACTCTGGCGCAGCACCATCCTGAGTATGTAGCTCTGGTTTGGGGTGCTATGAAGCTCATTCTTACGGTATGTCGCAACCCGTTGGAACATGCCCTCTCAATCGTAATATGCTGATGCATTGTCCAAAAGGGCGTTATCAACCGAGCCAACCTTTTTGAAAGGTTGTCGCAAGCTCTCATCGACATTGCAAACGTATTGCCGCGGATGGACCTTAGTGCAGAACTATATCAGACGAAGTACATGGAAGCTGCTCTCTCACAGCTGTTCACGTACATCATCCTCTTCTTGCGTCTCTGCGTCCGCTGGTAGAACAAGAATCCACTTAGTCGAATATGTTCTGCCATCAAGACGCCTTTCGAACTCGGCTACCAAGACCTGTTGGAGCATATTCGAGAGTGTTCGAAAGCAGTGGATGACCTCGCCAACGCAGGGGCTCGAGTCGAAGTTCGTGATGTCCGCATTCTGACAGAATTGCAACATGCACATATTCGAGAGCTTGACGTGAAGCTGCTCAAGGTGCTGGATGAGCAGGAGAAGTTCAGAGCTCAAGTGGTTCAGTTGCTGCGGATTGCAACTTCGCACAAGAGCGTTACAGAGCGAGTAAGCGTCGACGTCTGTAACATAAGCCAAACAGTATATCGCATCGAATTCAATGAAGCGATGCGATTCTTTAAGCCGAAGGTATTACCCGAGATCGCACTGCTCAAAGTTAGGTCCTTCGTACGACGTGGCATGACTCCAAGTTTACCTAGCTTTGCTGGACAGAGGATACGAAAGACGATTCTGGAATGGGCTTCTGGAAACACACCCTCGTTCCTGATCGTTGAGGTGGGCCTCCGTGCGCAAAAACAGGCGAAAGAACTGGCAACGAATGTGATAGAAAACCTGAAACCGAATAGCCAATGCGTTTTCTGGGATCTGTCATCAACTCGAAGTTCTCCTAGTGCGCACACCATGGTGGCGCTGTTCAAAGGCATCATCTTCCAAATACTCCAACAGTCCAGTAATTTGTTCAGTAACTTTACCGAGCAGTTGAACCTCTCGAAGATCAACGCTGCTCATACAGATCGCGAGTGGGTCGACCTTATCTGCCTCCTCTTTTCCAAGATACCGACAGCTTTCATAGTCATTGAAACTGAGGCACTTCAAAAGGCCTATCAACATGACTCCAGTTGGATTGAACGCCTCTTCGGACATCTGCAAAAAATTGTCGAGCAGAGTTCCGCATCGGGATGCGAGCCGAAACTTCTCGTCATTATGTATGGGAGCTCTCATCGATTCACCGCGGCTACTGCAAGCTCGAAGAACGTACGTGTCGCGAAAATGCAGCCGCCAACTCCATTACCTCCACATTTGCGGCATGTGGCGCGTCGATCAGGTCTGGAAACTAAGGGATGGAAGATGCGAAGCCCTAAAGGACGAGATCAGTGATGAGTGTCATCAGCCGTGGTCCGGCAGAAGCTGTATCATTTTCGGTAGCTTCTTGAAATTCAAATGTGTTACCCTAGGCCTTTGGTCAATTGTTCGCTGTTTGAGCGGATATCGAAGCATACATGGTGCAAAAGAAGCCTAAAGGTTGGGCCGAGTGCGACAAGATCGATGTCGAGTCCAGCACAACGGCACGTGACTTATCGATACGCACCTACCATCGCGCGAGCGCGCCTTCCCGTCCATTTCGCGTCTGCATCATCATTTCCCACCGAACCACATCCACCCAAATCTCCCTCACATCCCAACATCCATCGCACGCTTCCTCAGCTTTTACCCTTATACTGTCACTGAAAAAGCACGACACGAAAAAACATGATGCTGACAACATCGTTCTTCTCGCACGAAATGCCGCACTACTCTGCATATACGCCACCGCGATCATCACCACTCTCCGAGCGCTCTGCAAATGCAAGCCCACGAGCCTTCAACTTCACAATGTCGTCACCCCTCAAAGAGAAATCTGCGATGCCGCAACGCGCCTTCAAGGCCAATCCGGTGATGCAGACGCGCGACGCCACCACAAAGCGAAGGAGGGACATGTTCTTCAAGCGCGTGCAGAACAATCGAGACGACAAGAAATGGGAATCACGGGGCGAACAGGTACGCGAAATTGATTTACATACCTCAAGAGCAGCGATACTAATTGACGATGCAGATTCAGCAATTAGACTTCGTGGCTGAGCGCAAACGATGGGAAGCCCAAAAAGCGCGTCAAGCACCCCAAGAGAACGATGACATCATCGAATACATGTTGGACGATGCGGAGCTTCCTGAACTCCCGAATTACGCGCCTCAACACGATCCCGAGATGACCGAAGCCGATTACGTCGCTGCACAAGAGGAGTATGAACTTGAACAATTGATCGCGTCGATGGAGCAAGAATCGGATGCACGATCACAGCATTACGGTAGCGACGATGACGACTACGACGCGATATTCATGGAGTGCGCGACGGCGGGGCATGATCAAAATCAGCAGCAACCGCAACACGCACAAGACGCGTTTGGAGGTGAAGACATGATGGACATGGACATGACCGACGGCTGAAGGCTGTCCAAGAAAGGAACATCGATACGTTGATAATATTGGTCCTGGGATGACGGCTTGAAGGCTTTGTACATGTTGTAAGACAGGATTGTTGACAGGTCATCAAGATAATTTACCTAGGGGAAGGCATCATGTATACATTGGGTATCTGGAAAGAATCAAGCAGACGAGCTATCGCACAAGGAGATTACTGAGTCGGGCAGCCCTGATCCATATCCTGAAGCGCCTCCTGCGCAGCGTTCATATCGCCGACAAGGTCGGGTGGGGGAGAGCCAGCGGCTTGCATCTAGATAGCATTAGCACCTTTTCGCATCATGCGTCAGAAAGTAATCAAATACCTTCTGCATCCTCTCCACAATATACTCCCTGTCCTGTGCGTTGTCGTCACTGTACCCTTTCCTTTCAAACCTCCCTACAATCTCCCTAACCAAAGTCTGCTGTTCCTCGTATCTCTTCAGGTCGTCCTTCTCTGTCTTTTCCTTGTTCTTCTCCATCCACGCTGGGAACTTGTCGTCTAGCTCCTTCATGGGCTCGTAGAGGATGTCCTTGTTGGTAAGCTGCTCCATCATGCTCATGAGCACTTTACTGAAGTCTTCGTCGCCGCCCTCGCCAGCGCCACCGAAGCCACCAGATTCCATGGATGCGAGCATCTGCGCAAGGATGTCGTCTTGGGACGAGGATGCGGCTGCGGAGGTTGCGGTATCGGAGGAAGACTGCATGCGCTCCATAGTCTTCTTGATGGTTTCCTGGAAGCTCTTCTCCGCCTTCGCAGCGGTTTCCTTTTCGGACTGACTGGGTGCCGCCTTCTCCTTCGTTTCACTTGCACCTTCATCAGTTTGCGCATGGGCATGCAAATGTCCGGGATCTGCCAGTGGGTTCGCGCCACCCATCTCCTCACTCATCTCCTTCATGATATCCTCGAACTGTTTCTGGAAGTCGCCTTGACCGAGCAGCTGTTCCATCTCTTTCTTCAACTGTTCCTGGAACGCATCTGGGTCTTCCATCATGAGTTCGGCAGGAGAGATGTCCGAGGGTGGCCTTCCGGGCCCGGAGGATGACGGCGCATTGCTGGACTTGGGGTATGCTGCTTCTATCGACGAGGCGGTAGGAGCTTTGGCGTCTAGCTTGGTGTTGGCGAACTCATCGAGCACATCGTCAAGGTCGGAGAGGTCATCTTCTTCGGGATCTGACGCTACCTCGGGTGGAGGGGCAGTGGTAGTGGTTGTAGGTTTGGCAGGCTCCTGCTCTTCTTTCTTCACGGCTGCGTCCGCCATGTTGCTTTAGACCTACTCCTAGATATAGGTAAAGGCTACTTGAAGTATGAGTAACAGGAATAGGAACAGGTGAGGCAGATCGTAGCTGTTTGGAATAGGCATGTGCCATGTCAGCCTCGGCCCGTAATGTGCATTCGTTCACATAAGCGGGGCAACAGGCCAAAGTCTAGCGCGGGGCAGATCGCGCATCGCACCTTCCACCTCGCGACGGGATCTAGCCCGAATCCCAACGCTGCGGCGCCCGATAATTGTTGTCAGTCACGTGCAACCGTAACTCGACTTCACCTGGCTCTCGAAAGTGTCTCATCTTCACCTTCACCACACTCGCAAGACACATACAAGCGCGACGCCACACCTTGCAGTCCGTTAATCTCCGTTTGCGACATCCAGACCCTTCTGTCTCGACCACTCGCTTCGCTAATACTCCATTACACAAACCCACCCGACAAGCTAGAGGCGCAACAGGCTTATACCTACAGCCTCACCATGTCTCTTTGCGTAAACCGACTCTCAGAAGAGAGGTAGGCGCCATTCCTTTCCAATAAGTCATTTTCTTGCTAACTCAGACGCCAGAAAGTCATGGCGACGAGACCACCCCTTCGGTTTCTTCGCAAAGCCAATGCGCGGCTCCAACGGCATGATGGATCTTAAACGATGGGAATGCGGTGTACCTGGCAAGGAGAAAACTATATGGGAAGGTGGCTTGTTCAAGCTTGAGGTCGCATTTCCCGACGAGTACCCGACAAAGCCTCCGAAGTGTACGTCCACGACCTCTTATGAGCGGCCTCCGTTCTCGGAATCCTCACAACATCTTCATGAACGTCGCTAACGCGCACACCAGGCAAATTCGTACCCCCGCTATTCCACCCAAACGTCTACCCATCCGGCACCGTCTGCCTGTCCATCCTAAACGAGGAAGAAGGCTGGAAGCCCGCGATAAACATCAAGGAGATCCTTCTCGGCATCCAATCACTTCTTGACGAGCCCAACCCAGAGTCCCCAGCGCAAGCCGACGCATTCAACCTATTCAAGAAAGACAAGGCTGCGTACGAGCGAAAGGTCAAGCAGATCGTCAAGGAAAACCCAGCGCCGTAGTATGCCAACGAAAAGACGAAGAAACAGCCCGAGAAGGCTGATGGAAAATCTGACAAGAACGTTTTGGCCGGATTGAGTAAACGAGAAGTACAAGCGATTGTCTCGCAGGTCGATAAGCTCTTGGGTATTGTCTAGGCGAGGGCAGTGTGCTTCTGCATTCTTTGCTTTGACTTTTTTAGCTTCGGCGCGATTAGGACAGAGCGTTTTTGACGAGAACGACGGGGATTCTGGCGTTTGGGGCAGCAACCGAGCATAGCACGGGTGCTTAGATGGGGAGAAAAGCCCTATGTGGCTATGATACCTGACTTCTTCTTAGTCTTCTGGCATATTGCCTACGAAGTAATATCTATGATTTACACATACCCGTTGACTGTTGCTCAGAATCCCAGTGCGTTCAAGACTAGAGACGTGAAATTACCGTAGCGAAGGAGATCCGTAAGAGACCAAAGCTACTGCCTTGTCCGACCAACGTAATACTCATAGGTCAAAGAAAATACCATGCAACAGAATGATGTAAGATATATTAAACCCATCTGGTCGTCCAGAGTTCCGGTGATAAGAAGTCTAGCAGCCCAATTACTGCTCCCTCACATGTTCCCAACAATCACCTTAATAGTACAAGCCTCAGTCTTACAAATTCCACCACGATTCCCATCCAATTTTGTGTGTCCCTCGCCTGCCCTGCCTGAAGCCCCAATAGTGATAGGAAAGGCGACCAAAGTCTCGTGGTATATAGTGCGTGCCAATCTCGTGTCACACCTAGTATGGGCGGTATGCCGATCCGCCTCTTCCGCCGCGGTATCCACCACGGTAGCCGCCTCCTCGTGGAGCGCCGCCGTAGCCGCCACCGTATCCGCCACGTCCATACGGTGAACCGCGACCGCCGTATCCGCCTCGGGGGCCACCACGGCCGCCGCGTCCGCCTCGTGTCATACCGGGGAGGTTCGTTCGCTTGGGGACAACCTGGATGACAGTTAATTCCATGCTGCGGTTTGGCGTGGATTGTTCTGTGTCTCGTACCTTTAGATTCCGGCTCCGGAATTGGCTGTTGTCGAGGACCAAGGCCTCATTGACCAGATGTGGTTCTGTGAACTCCACATACGCATACCTGCATACGCTCATTAGCGTTCCGATCTTTCTGCCAAACTCTTGCCAGGTAGCGAAAGATACTTTCGCAACTACTGTGACTCCAGCGCTACGCGACTAATTGCACGCGAACTGTTAAAACGGCGAGAACAAAAGTAGGAAATGCGCAAATCGTCAAAGAAAACCTCCTCTTAGTACTGACCCTTTAGGATGACCGGTGAACTTGTCCAGCAATATAGTGACACGGTTGATGCTCCCGATGCTCTGGAAGTGTGCCTGGATCTCTTCGGGGCTCGCGCCGTAGTCGACATTGCCAACAAAGACACTTCGCGCGTCGACGTCTTCTTTACTCTCGCGCATTTCGTGGCGTTCGAGATCGGTCTCGCTCTGCATTTGGCGCAGCTTCTGGGCTTCTTCCTCCATCTCTTGTACGCGTCGCCTCATTGCTGAGATCTCTTCCTGTGTTGCGCTGTTAGCATGATGCCCTTCATGACCAGACTTCGTATATGCGCGCAGCTCTTGATAGTGTCGTCTCTCTAAAGAGTGTCCCAAGCGCGTCGCTGTGGATTGTATCGTACCTCTTCGTTGGGGTCTTCCGCGGTATCGAGGCGCTCATCCTCCTCGCGCTTCTGTTCAATTTCGGCGTCGGACATGGTGGCTTAGGAAAGGCTGGGTGTCTGGAAGGAAAGTTAGTAACCAAGAACCATTTGACGGGCCGCCCTTGACTTACCGGGCTAACGTGAATGTTCCGGGCCGTGAATGGTAATTAAACTACGATCGTTGGGCGCTAATATTTCACTCTCAGTAGGATTAAACCGAGCACCAAATGCGACGACGTGTAGATGACCAGTGCAGTGTTCGTAGGTTGGAAGACAGCTGACGGAAGTGATGGTAATGTTGCTCATACGAAATGACGAATGGCACTGGGGAAGCTCGTAGCGCGCCGCTAACAAGGCAGCGGAGCCTCACTTATTATGTAAGCACGGGCCATGTTTGCAGTTGCGACACACAAAGACCAACGCCTTCTTTATTCTCCTTTCACTACGTAATCGTTGACGCTTTTAATCATAGAGACCGCACTCTGCTTTTCACTCTCAATCTTCCAAGAGGCCAAGCATGTCGATGCTGTGCGAATGAAAAGGCCATCCGCACTTGTGTTCTTTATCCCGGATGTCATTTTCACTCCTTCCAGTCATTCCAGCAGCTTGCAAGCCAGCTACTTTTCATCTGAACCCTCTTCCGGCATGCAAACAGCCACATCATAATCCTTGTGTGAAAGGACCCGGTCCGCTTTAGGTAGCTTGCTTAGTTGGTGCAGCTTTTGCAATCCACGGGCAAGAAAGTCTGCTGGCAATTGCTCGAGACTTGCGAGATTCTAGCATCATTGCTTCCACGCCGCTGTTGACACAAAATGTGTCTACAATGAGCTGAAGTAAAATGTTCTCTCGTAGATCCAATCTACGAAAACATCAAACCCGTCAGCATGGATATCGTGGACGCTGCACTGACTGACTCCTTCTATGAGTCTGAGGCGAAAGAACACGAAGTGGTGAGTCAATATTCATTTGTGTAGTATATAACGCTTCTGCTTGGGTTCGACAAGGATGACGACAATGTCAGGTGTGGTAGCGGCACCGTTCGACATGAGTAACGTGCTTCGAGTCCGGACAGTCGTGACTTGCCTTGCACGAGGTGCTCCGACTTTCTTCACGATGCCGTTCTGGGTATCGGACATGTTTAAACACCGCCAATGCTAGCGAGCGTAGATCTTGCTCTTGACTGAAAGTATATTTCGGGTGGATAGTAGAGGTTGTGTAACTAGAAAGATATCTAAACGCAACTTGTAGAAACCATCACTCCTTATAGCCATAGCTTCAATGATAGCCAGTAAGACCTTTTGCTCTCTCACTTGTATCTGACAATTACCGTCTTTTTCCTACCTTCACTTTGCTGGTTGACAGTTGGGATACGATACTAGATATATCAAGCCAGATTGGCTGTTTGAAATTCACCAATAGAGTAGGGTATGGCGCATAGCACAGCAAGCGTTGGCTATTGTAACTAACTAATAGTGTTTTCTCAATATAGATGGCGGATGCGGACCAACTTTGGATAGAGCCTCGCTTCAAGACAGTACGTAGTAGATTTCCATATTTGAGAACTAGTTCATTCTCCTATCTCTGAGTCATTACAACCTCGTTGTAGTGTTTGCGTTCCAATTTCGACCTCAGCAGTGGCTTATAACCCACTTCATTCATCTTGCGCAGCAAATGAACGAGAAATGCCTTTGGCAAGTCCGGCATTAGAACCTTGTCATACGCGTCCATCTTATAGATAATATTGCTAATAGCCCAAAGGTCGACGTAAAGGCGCAACAACGGATCGTTCTCGGCGAGGTGTTCGTAAGCGTGAATGACACGACGGCAACTAGGGTACCATCTGTCCAGGTTGTGGATATCCTTGTCGAAATAAGCATCTATCAGCGCGGACTTCAGGCCAGGAGCTAGCAGTCTGTCGGCCAGAACATAAGCTCGGCACGCGGTGGCCAAGCCACTCTTGTAACTGTGTCGGATGTATTCCAAGTCTTCCCTCAAAGTATCTTGGTACGCCCAATCAACAAACACATCAAAGGCATCGGTGTCAACGTCGAGGAGTGGAACCACGCCGTCATCGGTTTCTCTAAATGCGCCAGAAAGTGCTCCACGAAAGTAGCCTAAGTGGTGTATGAGAAGGCCGGTATGTAGGTTGTACTCCTTACCATTTGGACCGACTTTGATGACAATGGTGTTTGAGCCCGCCGCCATGCTGTGCAAATGTCAGTATTGCGTTGTTCTGAACTGGGAAGTGCATACCTAGGACGAAGCACTACGCCAGAAGACGAAGACATCATGCAACCCATACGTAGTACTGTGCAGTGATGGTTTGCGTCGAGTCAAGAATATGATATGAGGTGTGGCAACGTGTTGTATTGTTTTAACGGCGCGAAGGTCTTTGTGTTATATCACAGCGCAGTTCCGAGGGTTTGAACTTGTCATCGCAGTACCAGTGGTTGATGTGGACTCGACCAAAATACGATAGAAGGGGTAATCAGTCGACTATACGACTCATGATTTAAGCATGAACTCCCGTCATGGAGTATCGTGAGTAATGACACAAAGTGGAGGACTTTATCATCTGCCCATGTGCGCCAGAAAAACATGACAAAGTCGCACGACATGATTCCTGTGCCTTCGTATCTTAACCTGCGGTTTTTCTTTCACGAAGGCGTTGATCTCCGTAGCTCAGGCTCAGTTACAGGCATATCAAGCTTATCGAATGTCTTGAAAGCTTCTAATACAAGTGGGCTAGTGGACGTAGCCTGATTGCAAGGGCTGTCAAGTTCAAACAGCCTTACTGGAAAGGATTCTGTTCCCTAGCAAGCGAAAGGTCAGACTGTTGTGCCACATTTGAAGAAATATCTTGGTCCAGCGCTCAAAACGACGCACGATCGGTGGCAGGGTGTCTAACGAAAACTAGTAGACTGGATAAAACACTCAGTTATAGAGTTTGAGCAAAGATTCTTTGTTACTGGACATTCAAGAGTGTGCGCTGAGTTCGTTCGCCAAACTATTCCTGGATTTTGATCTTACACACCGTAGGCTCTCCAAAGACCGCCAGACGTGGACGCACAGTGCGCAATGATCATCACTGAAGTTCAGAGTGGCGGGAAACTATGTCCGTTGTAGACTCAGCACGGTCCACGAACTCGCGCAGTCTTAGTCCGTCTGCTCGTTTATATACCTGATTGACTTCACGGATGACTGCATCAAGGGAACAGGGATGTCTTCGATACTCTGGACTGCGAGAGCGGCGTTCGTAACGGATGTGCAAATCTGGCGCTTTAATAGACTTGATGCCATACCGAAGTTCGGCGAAACTGAGTCCGGCGTAAGGTGCAGTTGGTCGCGGTGACAGTATGGCCATATTGTTCATTTGTCTTGTGAGGGCGCCAAGAAGCATGGAGCCACACTCGAAGGAGCATTTCTCATCTTGAATACAGCAATAGCCGCTGCAGAACTTGTCGAACCACCCTTGGCAGACATCTATCGCTCCTTCGATCAGTTCTGATCTGCAAGTCTCTATTCCCCCTACCACAGTTAGCGCCTGCCAGTATTATCTGGTGGATATCACTTACGAAGGATAGCTGGTGGGATGCTCAACTCCATGTTTCGTAGAATTGGTTCATCGCTCTTTATCGAAGCCCAAAAAGTGGATTCATTGAACTCCCCTTCCAGCTTAAACACCCAAGAGATAAGTATCCATAACATCAGATCGCGGCTATAAGTTTCCGGAACTGAGCATTTTGCCCGCAGGTGCGTTATCCAGACGTCAGCAATCAAATCGGAAGCCTCCCAACATCTGTAGTAATCCACCAAGATGGCGATCTTAGCAAGGAGCTCCAAACCGAGTGACTTTGGCACCTGACGAAAGCGGAGATGTAAGACGTTCAACAATATGCCGAAGGCTTCCGGATCCCAATCTGTGGTGTTTACATGATAAAGGCCATCATCCCGCTTTAGACTCTCACTCCATGATGTCAACTCACTCTTGAATTTCGGCGAAGCGCATACCAGGTGTTGTGATGAGACCTGGTAGATAACATCCGGCAGAGCGGCTTGCCTTGGCACAGGTTGGTTTAGGTCGTCTGCACATGTATCGGAAGTCGCATCGTTCAACGGCCCGTTTTTATGCTCATCTTCTGGATCTTGAATCTCACTGTTTTCTTCGACAGCCTGATCCCATACAGCAAATGGTGCACCTGGATTTCGTAGCGTGAAGATGACATCACCAGTGTCAGCTATGATGATACGTTCACTTGAGGGCGACGTCATGACGTGTTGAGAGGTTGGTAACCGTTCTGCGAAAGGATTTCTGGATGCTTGAAAGGTAATTCGAGTTCAGTGTTGAGCTGAGCGACGAGGCGTGAGCTGATAGCAGACGATAGAATGTTTGGTCGGACACGCTATTGCGCTCGCTAACTCGTTCTCACCAGTACTTGACCACAACGCGCCTTTCACCTGGTTTCATTATGCAATGACTTAGTTTGTGATATTACCGTCGTACTTCCTGTTAAACAATCAATTAAGCATCACGAAGTTTGTCTTGTTCTGTGATGTCAGTCATATATTGTGTGCCCATGTGAGATGTGGAAACGTGTACGGTACTGACTGTATCCCCACTTCCCGATCCATTCGCGCTAAGTCGCGTCTCCCCACGCGTCCAGCAACATCTATCTTTGGAAACCACCACCACCTTTGCCATCTCATCCAACCTTGACCTGCAAAAGTACTTTCCAGCAGAATGCGATAGGACGGCGCTCGACGCAATGGTGCAGTCCGCTACCAAACTGCACGTACTGTCTGAACCCTACTTATAACCCTCCTCATAAGGATACGCTATTATCCTAGGTCTGCCTCAGGTGTGTACGCCACAACGCACTGTCCGGGAACATAAGCTCTGCTGGGTGCCTGACCGGTCAGGCGGGTGATGCGCACCCGGATCTGCAAAAGCAAGTGCACCTCGTAAAAGCATCGAAAGCTAAAAGCATCGTCCTCAAACCACTACACATCTATTTAACCGCTAGCTTCTCAACACCGCGCCGTCCAGCAAAGTCTAACTGAGCCGGCACGCGGCTATCGTAGTATTAATTGCCGAAACAAGGCAACCAACCTGCCTTCAAATTATCAATCGCGTTTCAGTACTATACCTGAAGATCTTTGGAAGATCGTTGACTCCACGTAAGAGACCAACCTGGATAGACGGCAATAGCAAGCCGAAATATCTTTAGAGGTATCAGGGTCAATGACTTCCGATTGCGTAAACAGACGAATCAGTGACACAAGAGCTGTTTGAGTAAAGAGGATGCGACAAACGACACCATTGATAGCAAAGGCTTGACAAATACAGCGAAGACGTGGATGTAAAAAGTATGGTTGCCAGCTTACACACCACCAACCTACACACCCTTCTGCCACGTAGACACCATCTTCGCTCAGCTTTCTTACGCCTCTTTGATTGAGGCTTTTGGCCCAGAACCAGATCGTCTTCCTCAGCCAGCTTCATTATCGATATGCCTCTAATCGGACCGAATGGTCTAACCTTACCACAACCACCTAACCGCTAGACTTTCCACCTTCCTCCCTTCCCCTCCCGTCCAATTGTTCGCATACCGAGGATTCACATGGAATCCACAGCACAAGTCTATTTCATCACCACATGCGCTCCGCCGTCGTCCTCATCAGACTGCAACCCCACTAAAGGCCCGGAGAAATTTTGCCCCCACGGAGTACATGCCCACTAGAGTAGTAGCGTGAGACAAGCCGAATGGGTCCAGGGCGGTCCATGATAAGCGGTGGTTTTGCGACAATTGCAACTTGGGCCGAACAGCGAATGTGCTTTTCGGTCGTACTCTAGGTAAGGTACATTTGCATGGGAAAGAACAAGGCAGTATTGTGCATGTGCCGACAAGGATTTTCGGTGGTTTTGTGTTTCATGATTCTAGGGCGGGTCTTATTAGAGTTATGGTATGCATATGCAAGTGTGGGGTGTGAGACAAGAGCTTCGTCGTGGCCCAAGCTGTATCGTGAGATGACGTATCAGGTGCCTACAGTGTTTTGTCAATTAGTTGCTAGCAGCTCAGAGTTGAAAGGTCAAGGTGCTGAGAAGACATTACTGTTATAGACTGACACAACGAGTAACGTGGACGTAGTACGAATATACGTAACCAAAGTGTGCGACATGTATATGCATTATCATTTAGAGCTGCCATTTTGGCTGTGCTTTCGAGTGGACATTCGTACTCAGCCCGCTAGCCTTTTGCTCCTCGTTCAGCGGATCGAAGCCCACGGTGAATACTTGTGCCCTCGGATGTGCCTCCTCATCCTCGTTCGTCAGCTCTTGTGTACTCGTCCCATTACTCTTGATACTGCATGGTCTGTCCTCTCCCTTCATATGCTCGAGCTCGTATGTGAGACCGTAATCATCGACGCGCTCCTCCACGACCTGGACTTCGTAGCTAACGAAAATGGCGCTGAATGACTTCTCAATGATGGGCCAGAAGATGGGCATTGAGGCGCAGATTATGGCGAGATCAATCTCGAGACATGAGAGTATGATGAGAGTGGGTGACCACCAGGTGTAGTCGACGTAGGGAGAGGTTGCGCCTTTGGTTTCGACGATGCCATGGAGTCGCCATACTGATGTTCCGACAACACTGCGTGTAAGTTAGCATGAAATGCTCGCTCCTTGAGTTATGAGTAACTTACACAGCACCAAAGGTGAATACGCCAGCCATTGCCAACACATTCTTGTAGCGCAAATTCGGTGTTCGGAATAACACCATAGGTGCAAGGAAGATAAAGATGTCGAACATCATGTTGGTGGCCGAATGCGCTTTGTAGATAGCGATAAAGCTATCCAAATCTCCAAGCCCAAAGCCATAGCACTTTGCCTCAATGATGCGATTCCAGTAGCCGCGGACCGGGAAGCAGGGGAACCAGCCAGCGAAAGAAAAGCCAATACCCCAGAGAGTCACAGCGACAAGGAGGCCAACGCAAACCCATCGCATAGGCCCCGACTTGAAGATGCGGAGGTATTGGAGGAGAAGAGCAATCTTGATCACTGCGCAGTTGGTGATGTATAGGGCTAGTTCGATGTAGTACAGCTAGCTTGGTCAGTGAACCATACATGCCAATCAAGGGAAATACACACCTTCAAGTACTCTACTAGATTGTTGTAGCCAATGTACAGCATATGGTGACCGAGTCCAGTATTGACCGAAAGACACATGACAACAGTCGCTGCAGTATTCAGGGACTAGAAGACGAATTAACTTTATGTCATTGGTATTAAGCCACAATGAAACGTACCTGAGCAAGCAACACGAAGCCATCATCCCAACCCACTTCCTTCACGATCTTGATGCGGACCCAGAGACGAAAAATGACTGCGCACCATGCCACGATCTATTTGCGGGGTTAGTGGTCGAAGCATTGAGTGTGATCACAGAATCATACCAGGAAAGTGAGCGTAGTACCGAACATGGTCGCCTTGTGATTTGCCAAAGGCAGCGGCTCATCTGGGTCCGGGGCGTCCAGCAGCATCTGCGTATACATTTCCTCCCATGTTGCCATCTTGATGAACGTCTTGATGTCAACGCCAGCGCCGGCGCTGTTCTGGAAGGTGCAGAATTGTTATAAGGGCTGTGACCCACGCCGCACGGCGGGACCGCAAGCCCTAATGACTGACAGGATACCGTCTGCCGCCTCCCACAAGGCTACTGTGGACGATTCAGGGCCGTTGCCAAGCACGAGCTTTATGCCGTCCACACAGGGCTAACGCAGGTGGAGACGCGCTGGAGGCTCCACGCTAGGTGATAAGCGAACTTCGATTAGCGGATGGTTGCATTTGACAGGTCCTCGCCCAAACTCTATGCAGGGGTGTCGTTGAAAGACACGCGACCTGGACACGACCGATTTCCGACCTTTAGGATCCGCTCCACATGCTGCTCGTGCGTGCCACGATTGTAAGTTCCACTACGGCGGTGAGGGCGTTGCGCAAGGGATTGCTTTTGTACCTTCCATGTATCCGGTAACCTTCTCGCATGCAACATTCAGCTCCCGCTTACTGCAGTTGTTGATTCAAAAGGACTGAAAGTTGTGTTCGTCTTTGCTCCGAGGTATGCTCGGCCGCGCCGTTCCTGAGTGGACTCATTCTGGGATGTCACGCCGTATCCCCTGACTCCAGGTACAAGGAGTGACATTCAAACGAATGCCGTCCGTGACGAACGCTGGTTCGGGGGTCCGGTACATCCTAAACAGCCAGCCGCAATATTGTATTAGAAAAATAGAAGATTGGCTGGCGTTTGCATCCTTCGCGTTTGCCTATGCAAGGAACACTGGCCATTGATATCATCATCAGATTTATTCTGCAACAAGAACCGCCACAGATCCTCAGGCAGGGGGTGGGCGAAATTTCCGGCCCAATTGTTGGTCTTCGACGCTATATGACTCGTCGATTAATCTTGTCTTTCTTCTTTGGGATGTGCGCTAATCGTAATCGATCGGCGCAGGATTCTGCTTCATCTCTTATGCTAGGATCCCGACCATTTGACGATGGTATAAGGTACTCACGCTCGCATTCGCGATGTGATACGCTTACATCATGTTCCTTCAATGGGTACTCGGACGCAGCGTTCCATGGTCACGGCGCAATCGTGACGACGATTGGCGGGAAAGATTGCCGAATTGTGTCTCCATATGCGTCAGGACGATACGCGAGCAGATTCAGCGTAGCTTCAAAGAGAAAGAGTGGCGAAATAATATTCACGTGAAAGCTCATCACCCGAGGGTAGTTGGATCACTGAGGTTGAGCGGCTGAAAAGATCAAGGCCGCCCAGGTGATGATGGCATCGGAGGTGCGGCACGGCCAGACACCGGCTTGGCCTCGATTTCCGATCTTGGACCCCTCACATCACATTTTGACATTGCGAAACATGAGATGGGCGAGAAACAGTCCTCAGATGTTTGAAATACTTGGTCATGTAGGAAGTGCCTGCCTTGCATTTACTTTTTTTTGTTTCGTTGGACATCCGTAGGATGAGATGCGAGTGGCATGCATCGGCGGCTCCCTACAGTTCCTATCGTCGTTGTCGATCCAACTACCAGGATTGACCCAGAAAGCATCTTGACGCTGAAGCACGAGTTCACCTGACCCTTTACCGTTGCTCCGTGCAGGCAGGACGTTGCTTATGGCCCAGAAACGTTGGCGGGAGCCCCAAACCTGGACACTACTGCGGCCTGAGGAATTTTCGAGATATGGCACTGATATGTGGTCGCTGAAGAACAAAATACTTGTTCGCCCTCCTTACTCTCTTGTTCTCCTACTTCAAGTATCTTCATGATAGCACCCCGCACGAGTTTCATTCGAGGCGTTTGAGTACGTATTGCAGCGATACCTATGTAACAGTTGCTCGGACTCTCTCGTAACCCTCATCGGCATGTTATTTCTTTGCAGACAAGATTCCTTCATCAAGCGCGTTTGCTCTAATCTCGGTGTTTCCTCCATCTGATGTCCGGGTCCCGACAGATATTCGCGCCTTCGAAATCCCTCTTGAACTATTCTTGAGGGCTATCAGAAGTCTCCTAGCACCAGACGAGGGCAACCACTTGACCAGACGCATCTTGTACTTCATGCAGAGCCCATGGTCCTCAGACGGGTTCACTGAGAGTGTCTGGCCAAGTCTGTATCGATGGGCATTCCACCTGACTAGACTTGCCATATATCAATTATCTGAGATGCCAACATCCTTCTGCCTCAAGACGTCTCACAATCTCCCAAAAGAAAACATCGAAATTCCAGATGCATGTTTTGCCTTGTGGTATACGAAGGGTGGCATCGGTACTCTTCAGTATCGATCGACATGGGCAAACATGGGACTCATATCACAACCATGACTTTCCAATCTTGACCCACCGGCTTCTGTGAGATATCTACATTACCACTGTTTCGACATTTGAGTAATGTATCAAGTCGGAACCCAGAGATTTAGCTCGACAATACAAGCCGCGATTAGAAATTAGCACTGCGGCTTGTCATCTTAAACCTCGCCCGCGACCTGAACGACCCTTCAACGCAACCCCAACAATTCCATGCCACGGAAAATCGACTTATTGCAAAATCCCATGACTGCATCCCTTGGACCGAAATGAAGACAAGATTGCTTGCACAGTAATCCGTGCAACAAACAGGGTCAAAGCCATCCACAATGGAACGGGTACTGACCGACGAACCGGAGATGACGATGGTCACTAAGAAAGGTATACCCTTGTATAATATTCGATTCATGATTCATGAATCATTGGTACGGGAAGACGACCCTGGACCCTTTCTTTCACTTGTTTGTTTCTCTATCTGATGACTGTACTGTGCTGTAGGACCTCGGTATGTTTTTACAGCGGCCATTCATTCGGTACACAATCTCCCGTATCAGATTCATACACACATGCTGACCGGAATAACTCCACATATTATTTTTACAAAAAAGTGATACAGAACGCGTGTACAATGATAGTGACGCCGCGTGGCACTATTGGTAGTGCTGCTCACGATGGTCTTTTCCCATCGAAGAATCCTGGACTGGATGTCGTCTCCAACTGACTCGGCACCAGCTTCCTGAGGACCATCATCACGGCCTCCAGCTCCTGTTCGTCGGGTTGCCACAGCGCGCGAATCTCCTCCCATGCCTTCAGTGTCCTTTCCGGGGTTGTACATCGTCCAAATGCTTTGAGCGCCGCAATGACAGCGAGACTAGAGAGCCAGGTTCGCTCCAGGTTCTGGCTCAGAGATTGCAGATATTGGTGCCATATCTTCTCTAATCTAAAGGCGGTCCAGGAGGTATAGCGGACGCCGCCGAAGGAGTTGAAGCCCTGGAAGACGACGATGAATATTGTGCCGTCGAGTGGAACGGAATTCCACTTCATCTCTTGTAGCAGCTCGTTCACGCGGTCGATGTTGCCGGCTACCGCTGCATGATGCCGTATCAGGATGCCGTATGTTCTTGAATCAGGACCAATGGGCGCAAAGTCTTGTAATTGCTTCAACTCCTCGTCTTTGCTCTCTCTCTTCAGTCTTCGTGTCTCGTCTCTGAAGCGCAAGCCCAGAAGGCGACCATGGCGCCATTTGCGGTTGAAGAATACGTGGCCAGGTGCGGTGGTGGTCCTCATGGCGTGCAAGCGCTTCATGCGCTCGAAGACTTGTTCTGCGGCTGAGGGCTCACCAGCGCGCATCAGCGCTGCTATGACAGCGTTCATGACAACAGTGTCTACAATATCTCCCGCCGAGACTATGTCCAGATATGCTCTCCTTACAGCATTCCCATTTTGTAACACGCCGTAGTAGTAGAGAAGTGCTACACGGTAATGTCTGTGCATGGGCACTTTTCGGTCCTGCATCTCTTTCATAAAGGTTTCGGCTAGAGAGTATTTCCCCGCTTTGACAGCGATGTTGAAGAGTACGTTGAATGTCACGTAGCCACCCTTAAGACCGGCTCGGCGCTCCATGTCCTGCCAGATGCGAAGGGAGGCTTGCAGGTCGTCTTCGGATACAGTCCCCATGGCGCGACCAGTCAGGTGTATGGCTGACGTCCACTCGGAGCGGGTTATGTGTATGTGTGCGGTTTTCATATCGTCGAGGATAGAGAGGAAGCGTTGGGCTGCGATGGGTGTGGGGCGTTCGACGACAGCGAGATGGTGCAGCAGCGCCCGGATGGTGAGAGTATCGAGATAGACAACGCCCGGCGACTGCAGCTTCTTGTATGCATCATAGACATGTTGGTGCGGTGCTTCCTCGTTCTTCAGCAGAGTCTGCAACTCGTCAATGTGCACAGCGTCCGATGGGTCGCGGAGGGGCCAGGGCACATGGCTATCACCAACATTCCACACCAAGTTCCCGTCGTCTGGAACCTCTGCCTCGGGCCGCGTGTCGATCTCCATGCCGTAGTAGTCTATCAAGGCTTGCAGTTCCTTCTCGGCGAAGCGTTGGACTTTCTTGAGCGGGCCTTTGCGCTCTGGACGTGGGTCGGATCCATCCTCTTCAGACTTTGACCACGTGCTCTGTCCCCGCGTTGTCTGATGTTTTGGCGGCGCTGTTTCTACCCCGCGCAGAGTGTGTAGGAGCTGTGCATGCTTTGGGCATGATGCTGCCCGCACCAAGGCGTTGACGAAGAAAGTGCCCATGCGAGCAGTCGTCGGTTCGGGTAGTCGCCGAGCATTGTCTATCGCCTTCTTGCTGAATCTTCTCTTGGACGGCGTGTCCTCGTGGCGTGGGTACAAGAATGTGAGGAAGGGCCGTGCATGGGCGGTATTCGAGACAGCAGAGGTCCGGTCGAGGGTGCGGAGGAGGGACATGAGAAGTCGAGCATTGTGTCAGAGGGAGCCAGTTCAGACGTTGTCCATTGGTGATGTGGGCCGCAATTGATTACAAGGAGCTCATTGAAGAGCTGCCTAGGCGAAGGGGGTATTGTTGGTGTTGCGGCGAGTCGCCTTGCTCGAATCCAAAGATTTCGGCGTCGCGAAGTCTTGGCGAAGTTGCGGACTTTGCGGGCAAGAACCCCAGCATCTACGACACGACGAATCGCGCCGCCCAACCTGCTGCCATGGGCCGTTACGACTTCCGCCCTCTCCGGGTGCGCCAGACTGCGAAAGCCCTTTTCGACTCAAAACGAGACCTCAACCTGCCCCAATGGTACGATGTCGTAGGCAACATACCGCCAGGCGAGACCCTCGCACGCCCAGTACTGCGCATACCAAAGATGAGGAAGGCGCGGAAAGCCAGCAAACTATTCAAACCGCTACCCATTGAATACCCAGAAGACAAGCTGCGTTCAGAATTCTTCGGCGACCACCCATGGGAACTGGCACGGCCGAGGCTGGTCATCGAAAACAGCGGAAACGATTCCAAGAACTACGACTGGAGTAAAATTGTCCAGCCAGGGAAGCAGTTAGACGGCGAAAGGTACGACCAGCCACTTTCACTACGCCCGCCCCCGTGATACTGACACATGTAGTGTCGTTCAACGCCAAATGTGGCTCATGAAGCACGCCTCCCTCTCCAAAGCCTCCGCCTACGACCAAGCACGCCGCGAATTCTACCAACACCGTCACCTCTCCGAGATCCGTCAACGCATTGCCAAGGAAGAAGCTCTGCACGTCGGCGCCTACTTTGGCAAGGGTCCCCTCGAGATCGGTATGGAGCTTGAAGACCGCACATGGGAGAACTGGAAGGCTTGGGCTACCAAGCAGATTGAGGATGAGCAGTCGATGCGTGCGCAAATGTTCAGTGGGCAGCAGGAAGAGGGTCTGGGTGCGGGCGCTGATATGAGCAATGCCGAGTACGATCAGGCTGTCGACGAATTGCAACCCGTTGTGCCAAATAACCCACAAGGGCAGAGGCCCATGGGTGGGGTAGCGGCGCATCCATAATAGATATGGGTAGGTGGAGGCATCTGTACTGATACTGTACATTTCGTGTAGATATACCATCACGATTGATTCAATTCAAGCATTACGAGACAAGCCCCGTCCAAGGGTCGACTCTGGGCACATACGTTCTATGCCTCAACAAAAGAGTTGGCGATCATAGAGCACAACGAAAGAGTTTCTCAGTTACAAAACTTGATCTCGTGTTGTGTATCGCCATGTGTTTTGGGACCCTAACAGTCTATATATATATATATATTGATACCAATCCCTGGGCTCGAAAAGCTCATCAAGCTCTTCCGATAGTGATGCGATCTCAAGTAGCCACATTATATGGAGAGATTGAGGTGGGATAGTCAACATCGTACGTAGGTTGATGACCTGATTCAGCGAAAAGACCTGCGTTCGTACATGGTGAAGCTTTGAGTACGAAACCATGACACCATCCTTCCAGTCCTCTAATACTCTAGTTTCTGGTTCATCGAAGCCAAGGACCAATGTTCGCCCAATATTTAAAGTCAATATATGTGTCGGAAGCAAACGAAGCGTTACTTGTGGCAGCGTCATGTATCCAATTCGAATGGGCCACAGTTCCAGAAATAAAATGTGTTATTCAAGGAAGGGTTTTGTAACGTTCAAGTACAAAAACTAGTACGTACGAATGAGAATCTTGCAAGAGCGACAGACTTGTATGTGCACAAGTCGAGGCTCAAGCGCAGATCACTGTCAAAATAACATATGGTCAACGGCACTCGAGAAAGGTTACTCTAGACTTTGCAGGAATCAGCGACTTTCCTGGAACAGCATCTGACGTATGAACGAAACAGCGCAGCGTACCTTGTTCAGACGAAGCCGACAGTAATTGCTCTACATACGCAGATTAGGAAGAAGAATGCCTCTCGGACCCGGAGTGTCTGCTAATAGGCCAGATTTCCGAGCCTGCACGAATTCAGTGATCTGGTTTTCGATTCCTTTGGAGATTAGGATAGAAATACATTTCATTGAGTCGTGGGTTTACGATTGGGCGGATCAAGCATCCGGAAGTGATCGCGGATATGAGCTGTTACGAGCCGAGAGTGCTGCCTTCCGTACTTCTCATGACTTCTAACCTGTGGCATCTGCTTGTGTAGATCCTCGGAAGAGGAGATGGAGGAGTGATGCTGCATCTTTCATTTTATGGGGTTTTAGAGGAAGACAAAAAGATAATCCTGGAAGGATAGAAGGCTGGGTTCGCTCAGTGGCATGAATGAAAACACGATATCGAAGGAAAGGCAGATGATAGGTACTAAACATTTTATCATTACTTATTAGCATATAGCTGCTTTAGACACATTTTTGTTTGCGGAGCAATCACTCAGATCTTGCCGAGACCAGCGCCGCTCTTTACAATCTTCTCGACCTGCTTCAGTGGAGTAAGCTTGTACTTGTAAGGCGCCCTGGTGAAGTTGCCGACTTGAGTGATGTTGACACCAGCCTTTCCAAAGTCGTTCTTTGCGCCGAGGTTGGCGAAGCCGTCCAATTCGTAATCGCCATCGGGGCTAGTGTTGGGGCTGTCCTCCGGGATGACAAGTCCGTAAGTGCTGAGAGCCTCGCGTGTCTTGCCCTTGAAGACATTACCTTCGACGAGAACCTGGTTATCGCTGCGGGAGTGGATGGCTTGGTACAAGAAGTCGACATAGAGGTTGTTGAAGATGTGCTGGTGACCAAAACGACCAGCAGGACCACGGGTACCCTCGTTTCTCCAGTAGTTGTGGTGGTAGGTGACGTGCAAATGACCCTGGTCAACATCTCTGAGCGCATCGCTGTTGCCAACAAGAGAACTCTTCCAATGATCGTGGAAGTAGTTCCATGATACCGTGATCCAATCCGCCGCGCGAATGATATCGACTTGGCCGTCGTAAGCATCAGGGCCAAGAGCAGGGAAGTTGCCAGTAGTGAACTCGTTGTGATCGATCCACACGCGGGTACTGTTACGAATAGTCATGGCGTCATCGTCAATGGCCGTGAAACCAATGTTGCGGATGATAACATTGGTCTTGTTGAAGATGTTCAGGCCCGAACCAGTGATCTGAGCTCCCTTGCCGACTCCAATGACGGACTTGTTGGACCCAACTTGAACTCGCGATGTGAGATTGAAGCTACCCTTGGCGTACACAACTGTTGGCTCACTGCCGTTGACAGCCTTGATGAACTCGGCCACTGTCCGAACAGTCACACTCTTGCCATGCCTGCCAGCACCGCCAGTGGTAGGTCCAATTGGATTGTCCTTGGCGAATCCGACCAGGCTAAAGTCGCAGCCGGCGGGAGCTGCAGTCGCAGAAAGAGCCAAGGAAAGGAGTGATAGGATTGAGAGCTTCATCTTGAAGTGTAGGAGAGGATGCAGATGAGATTGAGTGATCTGATGCCGATCTACCAGCGATGTCACTTACATTTTATATTCTACCATTCTTAAGCGTCGGCAACCAAGGAGGCAGAATGTAGCCATGCAGTCGGCTTCCAGGCAAGCACTTCAGCAATTCTTCCGGTAGAATGGCTGATGGCGCATTGTCACACAGGCTCGAACATCTCCCAATCGCGCAAGTGCATGCAATATCTCCTGTGGCGATGCTGTACTTCATCTTGGCCCATCTTGGCGGGCGTATGTTCCGCCTCAGGAAAGGTAGAGCACAGTGTGCAACGGTAGAATGGTGGCTTGATGTTGTGGTATTGAGTGGTGGAAGTATGCATCCCCAGATTTTCCCGTGTATGCGTGGCTGAAAGGCAAGATCGCCTACTCGGACAGCGGGGAAAATACGGGGGATTCAGCTTGGCGCCAACTTCCACCAGTACAGGCCGCGGTGCCTTGTTTCCTTATTCCAGCCTGGCTTGAACGCCTTGCTACTATCGTGTATTCTAACCCCTTGAAGCGAGATGAGCTTTAATCAGATACCGCGCTGTTCGTGGTGCACTCTACTTTCCCTACCATAGCTACCGAGGCAGGCGCTATGCATCACATGTCGAGGTAAACATCGCGTCAGGTTTGCGACGATAACACACTGACATTACCGATCGCCCTTGTTGTCGATAAAAGGAAACCATGCAAAGAATACTGTTAGCTTTCGACTGTGCTACTTGTCCCATCACCTACCAATACCGCGATCGGAAAGCTTACCCAAGCTTACTGCAACGATTGTGCAACTAAATGCGCGTCGACTTAGCATCTTATTCTTTACCATTATCATGCGACAATGCAACAAACGATAATACCGCATAGGCTGAAAGGAGTACATTAAGGTCTTTGTCTTGGTGTCTTCTACTCAAACACAAAGCCAGAACGTGGAGATGACTTGCACAAAGTGGTTAACTAGATGGGGTTTCGCAAACTCGGTACGCGCAATCGCCATCTCAGACGATTCTAGACCTTCTGCTATTGGCGATCAAGAAGCCGACCAAACTGGAAATCGATACTCCTGGCTTGAAGTGAACGAGGTAAGGACAAGCCATGGAAAGAATCGACTGCGCATATGAGATGCTGAGCGACCCAGCCTTACTGTCGCTTCTTCATGGAAGTATTACTCACGTACCATGCAGTCCAAACGTAGAATGCGTTTTACAGAGGAAGCAGGTTTCGTGGATAGAATGGCCTGAAGGTACCTTCTTCCCACAATGGAGACCTCCGCCACCGGGAGCATGGCCTCCAAAGCCAGAACAAGATACGCCTCAAGAAGACCCTCCGTCGCAAGAATACCCACGTATGTGCGAGTCACGATGGGAAACGCCTATCCACTTACACCAACCGAAGAGGAAGCTTCGTGAGCAGGAACATGAAGTATCTGAATCAGAGGGATCGCCCTGTATAATACATGAGGTGCGACTAGTGGGTCCTCATCCAAGGTCGAGAAGAGCTGAGAAGAGTGCAGTCCTCGAGGTAGACATCCTCAAGCAGTGGAAGCGAGACAACCCAGCACCCTTATCCACTCAATGGCCCGAGCCACCGTGGCCTTGGCTGAAACAGCGTCCACGGAAATGAGATTTAGACACGGAAGAGGTGTCAGAGGACGAACGTAGGGTCAGCTGGAGAAAGCACTGGAACAATTTCTTCATGGAGCACCACACCATCTCTTTAGGTGAGGGTCGAGACAAAGGTAAGCCTTCTCCAATTTAGGGCTATACCATTTCTCCATCAACCTGGAGACATCCGTCGCCACACGCGAGCCTATGATTTATGAGGCAACTCATCTTGTGCTTAGTCGTGTTGTATCAAGAGATAGAGCGAGCCCAAATATCTAGCCGATGTAAATTGGAGAGTTATAAAACGACCCGGACATTGCGGACGGGAGAAGGCGACTTTCGTAAATTTGGCGAAGTGTGGGCATTTCCGTTCTGAGGACGACGTTGTGGGAGTTCCTTAGTATCGTGTTGCTGCTATTGCTAGTCGGTAAGCTCAGGAATGAGGTGGCTCAGTTGCCGCCGACGCTATTCGTTTGTCTCGCTCGTCTCTTTTGGTTAGTTAGTTGATCATTTATAGCGTTGTGAGGATACACCTTGAACATCATCCAGCGATGTGCAGTTGGAAGGGTTAGGATATACCTGATGTGGTGTAACCGGCACGCCTCAGCAAGTCTGTCAGCCGAACCTCGATTTAGATGCCCGATCGATCGCAATCGCGTTCATGTCGGTTGAGAAGTGGGGATTGAGCATGGAGATGTGATGTAACCGCGGGAAGATCACCGCCTACGATGGCTGCATGCATAGCAGATCTTATATGCAGTGCTTTACATCAAAGTAATGCTGTGTGACGCACGTCTAAGCTAATAGACGGCATGTAGTACCATATCATGCGAGCTGAACGTGTAGTGGTTAGGGGAGCTGAGTGGTACAAATGTGTAGAAGAGCCGATCCAGCGAGATCCGCGGACTAGATGCCGACAGATAGAGTAATGAAAAAGAACTAAGATTGGGACTAAGACGCTGCGAGGGGCGAGGTCGTCCGTTCGACACGAGGATTTTAGACTTCGGTGAGGCCGTGAATCCACACTCGCCAGCAACCAGTATCTTGACATAGAACTTCCAACAAAGCCCCTGGATCCAAGTACTGCATCTTTCCCTGCATGTCGTGCAGTGCCCCACTTCTGGAACCTCTCCGCTGGGTATTCGACTCGAACACAGTTAACAATATGAAATGAACCTCGTTTGTGACCGTGAAGATGAGTAATGAATCTTCATAAAGCTCTGGGCCATGGGGGGACTGCTAGAGTGCTTAGCTTTGGGAACGGAAGCTTTCGACATGACGCTCGAGATGGTGTTACGAGTTGCAGCTCAAGCCCAGCGACGGAAACGCTTATAGCCCATTAAGCACAATCGCTGCGGTTCTCTCCCACGTGCGACGATGTGATTGGGCGCGAATTGCTCGGCAGTGAAACACCGATATTAGTGAAAGACCAATAGAGCCATGCGTCGGTCATTGCAGCATCCCTAGACGAGGGTAGCCTCGGAAGGCATGCATCTCACCATGTCAGAATTTGCTTGTTCATACCCAGTTGGATGTTAGTGAGGAAGCTAACATGCCAGTGTGCTGGTAAGCAGAGTGCTATCGGGACCAACCGACAGTCCAGAAGACGGGTTTCGCATGGCACGCTAGCGGAGACAGTAACTCCGTGCATGAAACCCCAGCTGACGGGGTCCTGGGCTAGATGCTTCCGGCGTGGGGTGCGGTACAATGTTCAGTTCCCACGTGTTGCACGTATAAGGTGAAGGCGGATGAAGATGATGAGATAGATCGGCGACAGAAGCGTTTGATGTCACTGCCAATGCTGATGGAGCATCTGATGAACACGCCACAGAATCATAGCTATGCACACAAGCATACCAAGAGCGCGCTGAGCGTGAAGAAGCTTCGATCCTCCAGACGTGATTCGGGGCGATGTTGGGAGAGGTGTTCTGGCCGTGCTCATCTTAGCGTCTTGGCGGTGCACGTGGGCTACATGATTGGGTTGAACCTCTTCTCCTCGAGTTCCCCCAAGACGCACTTTCACCACACGAGATGTGCGACAGGGATAACTGTCAAGACCCGTCAAGCCCTTGTGGCGGCCTGGGCTGGCAAAGGCGCATTCCTACGCGTGTGTCTGCCTGTTATAGCGGAAAGGCCGAAGTGAATATTGCAAATCTATGGGCGTGCAAGAATGCGGTGCTCCCATTGGGTCCTGGAGCGGCCTGTTTGGTATGCAAGCATGATGCTCAGCCTTGGGAGTAAGCTTGACAGCAGGTATATAGCTTGGCCCTGCACCCTTTACCACTGACCTCCAGCTCGCACAGCCGTCATTTCCGGACTCAAGCCTCGTCTAATCTCTTGACACGTCTCGGCGAAGCTTCGCAATGGCTCACAAGACAGCTGGCGGTAACGCCGCTTTCCACAACTTCAACAACGACTTTGCGGTAGGATGACACGGATTAGACTTCCAAAATCATATATACTGACTGGTCCCAGCACATTGAGGATCCTAATGAGCGACGCCGGCTTGCACTCGCTGAGATCGACAAGGCGCCATTTGGCTGGTACCATGTACGCGCCATTCTTGTCGCCGGTACTGGTTTCTTCACGGACAGTTATGACATCTTCTGCGTATCTCTCTTGACGATTATGCTGGGTATTGTCTACAAGCACGACAACAAGGGTGTTTTGTACACCCAACAAGACACAGCTATCAAGCTTGCGACCTCAGCTGGTACTGTTCTTGGCCAAGTCGGTTTCGGTACACTCGCCGACATCGTTGGCCGTAAGAAGATGTACGGTCTTGAGCTGATTCTCATCATTGTCGCCACGCTCGCTCAGTCCCTCACGGGTCCTGGTCCCGGAACTTCAATCGTTGGTCTGATCATCTTCTGGCGTGTGTTGATGGGAATTGGTGAGTCCATTCTCTGGGAATCCGCATGGAAGTTTTACTGATGACTGTCAGGTATCGGTGGTGATTACCCGCTCTCCTCCATTATCACCTCCGAGTTCGCCACTACCAAGTGGCGTGGTGCCATGATGGGTGCCGTCTTTGCTATGCAAGGTTTCGGTCAGCTCGGTGGTGCTCTTGTCATGCTTTGCCTTGTCGCTGGTTTTAAGGACACCCTTAAGGGAGTTACTGGCTACGCGGACTGTGACGGTCAATGCGCTGTAGCTGTCGACAAGATGTGGCGCGCTCTCATCGGAATTGGCATCGTCCCAGCTTGTATCGCGCTCTACTATCGCCTCACCATTCCCGAGACGCCTCGCTACACTTTCGATGTCGCCCGTGACGTTGAGAAGGCCAACGAAGACACAAAGCAGTACCTTTCTGGTAAGCACGGCAACGGTAACCCTGATGCGATCACCCAAGCTGCTCAGCTACAAACTACTGCTCAGCTCGAAGTTCCTAAGGCATCTTTCAAGGACTTCTTTAGGTTCTACGGCAAGCTCCGCAACGGCAAGATTCTCTTCGGTACTGCCATGTCGTGGCTCCTGCTCGATGTCGCGTTCTACGGATTGGGTCTGAACTCGTCAACTGTGCTCCAGGCTATCGGCTACGCTAGCGGTACAACCCTCTACGAGAAGCTGTACAACCTTGCTGCTGGTAACGCTATTCTGGTCTGCGCTGGCGCTATCCCTGGATACTGGCTGGCGGTCGCAACCATTGATACCGTCGGACGCAAGACCCTGCAACTGGCTGGCTTCACTATCCTCACCATCCTCTTTATTGTATGGGGTTTCGCCTACAAGCATCTCAGCCACCACGCCATGTTGGCCATCTATGTTCTGATTCAACTCTTCTTCAACTGGGGTCCCAACACTACTACCTTCATCGTACCCGGAGAGTGCTTCCCCACCCGCTACCGTTCGACTTCTCACGGCATTTCCGCTGGTTCAGGAAAGATTGGCTCCATCATCGCTCAAGGTGCTATCGCTCCCCTTCGAACCCGAGGCCATGTTACCAAGGAGAATGCCAACCCTTGGTTGAACCATGTCATGCAGATCTTCTCTGCCTTCATGTTCGCTGGTATCTTCACTACTCTCCTCATTCCGGAGACCAAACGCAGAACTCTAGAAGACCTTGCGCAAGATTGGGATATGGGCGATGAGTCCATCACTGGTGCGGAGCATGCCGTACGCAAGGACAATCGCAGCAGCGATGAGGCTGGAACCACTGAGCTCAAGGCTTAGTTGAGTTTGTCAATTCTCATGTCACTCTTTCTTTTCATCCAGGCTTCTGCCTATATACCCGTCTTTTTGTAGCATAAGTACCTAGACTGTAATTCCATTCACTCAAGCTTCATCCAAAGGTGCTACTTTATTGTTATGTGTATGTTGACTATCTGTCTGCGTACAGATTTACGTGCAAAGAACACTTGATGACGTGATTGAGCGTGGTTTGGCCACGCACCACTCCGGACCGAGCTTGGATGCTGTATTCATTTTCTTATCAGCCTTGACACACAGATGAGTATGTGATGCCATAGTTTGGTTGTCCTCCACTCCATCCACTAATAGTTCGATAGCGCATGACAGACGAGCCACTTACATCAGCCACAAGTCTAAGCAGCCATATGTCAACCAAGGTTTCATCTTCGGGTATTTTTGACAGTAATAATCGTCCTTGTCTACATTCTCTGCGTCCGGCCTCATTCACTTCGTCCATTCATTTCAGAATCTCAAAGTCTTCTCGTAAGCTTCAGTTCCACTCACCATACACGTTTACATCGTCATCTCATTAGCTCTGGACTATCTCGAGCTAGAAGACTCCGCTTTGATGGCTTTTGAAGAACTAGGTGGAGGCTTTGATGTGCAACACGTCTCATCGAAAACCTCGAGCTCTACATCTACTCCTGTACGAAAACGTCGCCGCCGCCGGGTAGAGGCTACGTATCTCCTCCGCCTCGAACAACCTTTGCCCACACCTCGAGACGTAGTCAACGCTCTTGGCCTTTCTTTTGTACCACAGCTCGAACTTGGAACAACTGAAGACGGTGCAGCGAGCTTTTGTCGGCTCTCCCAATCATGCATCAACGCCCTTGATTCATGGGCCACGAAGCACGACTTACACCGAGGGTTCACCAAAGTTCGAATTGGTCTTGCGCATAAAGCTCTCAGGGACCCGCCATTGCTTGGTCATGATCCTACACTTCCTCATCACCGTCCCCATACCTCAGTCAGTCAGGATAAACGCCATGTTCCCGAGTACCCTGTTCATTACTTCTTCTACGGTACACTAGCTAGTTCGGCGCGGCTCGAACGACTGTTTCATTTACCTGCCTCTAAAATACCACCCTTGCAACCCGCGACTTTGTTCGATGGACGTATCCAAATTTGGGCAGGCAGATATCGAGCATTGATAGACGAGCCAGGGGCCACAGTGAGTGGTCATGCATACATTTGCGGATCGAGCGATCAGGAAGATGCATTAAGAACATATGAGGGTGATAGTTACGAAGTTGTAGCTGCAAGACTGATGACAAATGGAGAGGAGTTGATGGGTAGAACCTTTCGATTTGCAGGTTTTGACGACGAATTGACTGAGTAGAGACTAGTATACCTAATTCCATACCTTCGCCCAACACATTAGATCTATCTTCTGAAATTCTCACGTTTCCCGCAGAAAATCATGCCTGATCAAGCGACTGCGCCAAACATGTAGCGAAATACCTGCCTCTCAATCTTTGCAACTCCTCGTGGGTACCCATCTCAGCGATCGTGCCATCTTCCATGACGAAGATGATATCTGCGTGCCGGATCGTGCTTCTATATATGATGTCAGCGAGCCGTTATCTCAGTATCGGGTTAGAAGGTACTCACAGCCGATGCGCAACAGCAATGGTTGTCCTTGTCATCGCAGCCTCGTCCAGTGCCTTCTGAACGACTCTTTCGCTCTGAGTGTCCAGTGCTGACGTTGCTTCATCCAACAACAACAACCGTGGCTGGCGAATCAGGGCTCTAGCAATTGCGATACGCTGCCTTTGCCCACCGGAAAATTGCAGGCCCTTGGACCCACAAGGGGTTTGGAGACCTTCAGGCAGTGAAGCGACAAACTCCAGAACATTAGCTTGACGACAGGCTTCCTGGATTTCTGCATCAGAAGGTTCATGCTGAAGACCAAGGGCGATATTGTCGCGTACTGAACCCAGGTAAAGTGGTGGCTCCTGTTGGACAAGCGACATGTATCGCCGATAAAGCTGGGGAGACATGAGTGATATGTCTTGGTCGTCTAACGTGATACGTCCAGATATCGGGTCGTAGAATCGAAGCAGTAAAGAAACAACCGTACTTTTGCCACAACCTGAGGGGCCAACGAAGGCGGCAAACGAGCCAGGCTTAATCCTCATCGAGATGCCCCTTAATACCCTGGATGCGTCGCGTTGCTTGTATCTGAACTCAACGTCTTCCATGGCAATGGCTCCGTCCGACGATGGCCCTTTGCCGTCAGTTTCGTCTGACTCGCGGATGTTAGGCTTAACAGTCCGGAGCCACAAGATGTAATTCGCGGCCCCTTCCGCCTTCGTGATGGAGGTGCTGTACATGAAGAATTGCGCTACACCCTGTCCACCAAAGACAATGGCTATGAAGATCACAAAGAATTGCGAGGTGTTGTACTCGCCGCTCGCGATCAGCCGTGATCCGTACCAGAAGCCTAGAGCCATGACTAGGAAGTCGGCAGATTGAGAAAGCGCGTACGGGAGGAGCGCGAATGTCAGGCTCCTAATGACCTTTCTTGTGATAGCCTGGAGTGTATCGCTGTATTGGCGCATGATCGAGGTCTCGAGAGTCAGCATGCTGACCGTTCGAATGGATGTGACAGCCTCTGTCGCCAGTCCGGCACTGCCTGAGAATTGTTCTTCTGTAGCAGCCTCAAGCTTTTGATCTATTCGTATGCGATAGTAGCCGGCAGCCACAATGATGGTCAGTCCACCGAACACCAGGGTGAGCCCCAGCTTCCAGCCATAAGCTATACCTAGCGCACTGCTTGCTGTAATGTTGACCAGAATATTGAACATGAGCCCTAAATTCGCAGACATCAATTCTTGTAGCGCTGTAGGCGCAGACGACAACTTTGAGGTCAATGCGCCGGACGAGTTTTCCGGACGGTCAAAGAATTCCTGATCGAAGCTGATGACGCGCTCAATCATTTCTTTGCGATATCTGTGAGTTAAAGTCTGTCCAATACTGTTGCATGCAAGGCCAATTGCGAAATATGCGAAGAGATTGGCAAGAGCTAGCACGAAAAACATGAGCGCCCAAAAGTTGGCTTGCTCTTGTGCTTCAGACCCTTGCAGTGTGAAGACTCGGACGAGACGGGAGAAGATGATAGCTTGCGCTGGGTACGTACCACCGCCGATGATTCCACCAAGGATCGTGGCGGCGTACCAGTAGTAGAGATCGAAATTCTCTTTCAGCATGATCCAGATGCATTTGGTAAGAGAGTAGCCCAGGGTTCCAGCAGCAAGGTGCTCGACTTCGCGCTCAAGTTCTGTCGTGTTGTAATGCGATTGTGTTCGTTGCAAGGCAGCTTTGCGGTCCAGGCTATCTTCCACCTTCTCTGTGTCTAGCAGTTCTCTTTGAATATCCTCGTCGTTTGCCTTTGTACCAAGATCTTGCGCGCGTACCATTGCCGCATAGAGACCATCGCTTTCGATGAGTTCATGGTGTGTGCCCTGCTCGTAGATTTGACCATCTTTCATGACGACAATATTATCTGCCGCCATCACAGTGGCAAGCTTGTGAGCAATAATCAACGTGGTCTTGTTGATCGAAACGCGATTGAGTGCGCTCTGCACAACCTTTTCAGCGCGAGGGTCCAAGGCACTGGTTGCTTCGTCAAACAAGAGGATTCTTGGATTGGAAATAATACTTCGAGCAATAGCAATACGCTGTCGTTGACCGCCGCTGAGCATGCTTGCTCGCTCTCCGACTTGGGTATGGTAGCCTTGCGGTAGCGCTTCGATGAAGTCATGTGCATTGCTGTTCTTACACGCTTCTTGTACGAGCTCCATCTGCTTTTCCGCTGGTAGATCTTTTTGGTCTCCTATCAGGCCTTTGACGATGTTTTCGAAGATTGTGCCTTGAAACAAGGTCGGCTCCTGCTGAATGAGGCGGATATTGGACCGCAACCACTTTGTGTTGTATTCGGAAATATCTCGACCATCAAGCAAGATCTGGCCAGAAGTAGGCTTGTACCACCGCTCAAGTAGACCGACTAGGGTCGATTTGCCGCACCCACTGGGTCCAACCAAAGCCGTTGTTTTTCCAGCGGGAATCGAGAGGCTGAGACCCCGCAGAACTTGGGCGCTTGGTCGGGTAGGGTACACAAAACGCAAATCGTTGACAATGATTTCTCCGTTACAGCTGGGTGGCTGCATGCCTTCGGTCGAGAGAGGATCAAGGGATGAAGGACTGTCGATGATAAGGAATAATTCGCCCGCCGCTGAGGAAGCGTTGGTAAAGGCCTGGAATTGGGGGAAGATGAGTAATGTTGCAGTAGCACCGAGCACAACACTCAGGACGACGGTGAACACTGTGCCCACATCACCAATCTCCCCACTTTGAAACATGCGAAACCCTTGCCAGAAGGCCAGCGAAGTACCCGACATGACCAGGAAGGTTTGACCGGAGAAGAGTACACCGTAGATGACGGATTTTTTGTTACCTTCCTTGTGCGCCTTTTGCAGGTAAGTCTCGTAACCGTCGATAATCTTCTGATGGGCTCCGAAGGCGTGGATAGTTCGGATCGAGCTGATCGCGTCCTGCGCCAGAGTACCAGCTTGTGAGTAGATTTTGGTCTGTGCAGCAATTGTTACTTGAAGGCGTCAGATCGAAAGAGATGTGGCTACTCACCACTCTAGCTTCGATAGGCGCATCTAGGCCTATGCATACCCCAGTGATCAAGAAGATGGCAGGTATTATGCTCATCACGATCAGAGCGAGCTTCCATTGAACAGCAAGTGCTACGATGAAACCAGAGAAAAAGAGTGAGATGCCTTGGACGCAGGTAAACAGCTTTTCCGCTATGCCTTGATTAATCCTGTTGCCATCTAGGCCGCGCTGTCAGCAATAATACCACGACTTTCATATTGAGATTCTTACTTGTAGTCACCTGAGTTGCGGCAGATCCACTGCCGCCCTTGTCGAAATGCGCTACGTCTTGACGGAGCAACTTGTCCAGGAAGTCTTCCCGCAAAGCGCATGTCGTCCTGGCTGCGGCGATGCATATGCACAGAGTACCTAGGTAGCCAATAACGAAACGGGCAACAAATATGTATACAAAGTAGAGCACCAAGGTGTTGATGTTGCTAGTAAAAGTAGAACTGTCCTGACCAGTTGCCTGTTGATTGAATTCTGCTGTCGATTGGCCAAAGACAAGAGTCATCAAAGGGAGGGCAGCACCGACAACGACAGCACCGGTGAGTCCAAGAGAATAAAGTACGCGATCCGCAGTACTGGCATATGTGAAGATGCGCTGTGAGAATAGACAAATCAGCTTGCACCCCTCAAATTCGACCTGATCTCTGACTTACGAAGTAGTCTTTCAGACTTCCCTCTTTCTCTTCTTCTGTCTCTTTTTCCTCTGAGTCCCTGTTTGATTCTTTGCCGTCAACAGCAGCAGCCTTTTCTGCGTCGATCTTGTCTGGTATGTCGATCGCAGCCAACGGTCTTTCTGTTGTCCCCTCCATGGTGTCAGAGCTATGGCGAGTTATTGAGGGAGCGTTCTGGTAGTCCACCATCGTTGGCGATGCATGAGCGACGTATGTGCATCGTTGTAATAGAGAGCGCGTGTTATTTGATGGATGCGATAGGCATGCACAACGCGTCTATGGCTTCGCGTGCGGCTCGCGAGACGGACGTCTAGGATCCCGGTGTGCGGTACCAAGGCGGCGCAACCACCCGTTAGCATAACAGAACGTCATGACATCTCTGCGCTACCAATCAGGATTGTACTTAAGTTGCGAGTGACGCCCCACGCGCGCAACACTTGGATTGGATACTAGCTGTTGAGGCTGATATCCAATTTCCTTTTCCAGCGTTGGCGAGGAGCGCACTGATGATGGAGCCAGTTTGGCAATAAATACGATGTACGAGTCGCGCGCGCTGATGCCCGAAACCCCGAGGATACCTAGGTACCTGGCGTTTGGAGAGTTATATTCTACAAAACCAGTGATTCTAAGCACATACGACCATAGGACACTGAAAATTAGGCTTCCCGTCCGCTCAGCCATATACAAGCAGTGTACCGGCGGATTAGTAGTTAGGTGGGTGACCACTAGCGAATCCCCGCTGTTGTATGTTTTTTTGGACTTTTTTGACCACCTTTCCGTCTTCTTCTGTAGCAGCTCGTCTATCCCAAAGCGTTCACTTACTCGCTCGAGGTGTCCTCGTCGAATCCAGTTTTCTGCAACATATAGTGTATGAAACATCCGTACATTGGGACACAAGTTCAATTCAATAGCTGTTTGAAGAAATAGCTGCCTTAGAAGCTGACGCAACACCAAGAGCCGGTTTCGCAAACCGTCATTACATCCTCCTGATACAACGCATCCGGCAGTTTCGTGACAAGCAGTGCTTCAATCGATAGGACATCGTGTATTCGCTCATCTCCATTGCTGACTCTAGGACATCCGTGACCCAGGTATCGTTGGTTACAACTGTACCTTTGCCGAGCTCGCCAACATCGCTTGAAAGCGAACTACGATCGTGGTATATGCCTTTGCCAAGCATACATGGTCAGTCACGGTCTGCTGCTGGATCGGAATCGAAGTAATTGTGAGCATCATGATCCAAATATCGAATCGCAAGGACTTTACGGGGGCCTTGGGATTATCGATTTACACCACCAGCTTGTGTAGTGGCGGCAGTGCTTGAATCACCACCTGGGCGTCATCTTGCTCCAACCAGTAATTACCTAGGGAGGCTCACCACAATATCAGATCCGCGTTTGTGTTCTGCTTATCTTGCAAGCACGAAATCGGTCGCTCAGTAGACACCCATGAGCAAACCTACAATACACTATTAGGGCACTGATTTTTATCTCCGGAAGTAGCGCAAAGTCGAAAGGCACTATTTGTACTGGCTACTTTCAAGGTATTGATAGCTGCAGGTGTAGCCTTAATAAGCTTTGTTGAAGGCAAAAGCAGCGTAGTAAAGCTACCTAGGTAGTAGTAGTGGTTAGTGGGGCAGAGCCGGCACACCGCCGTCCGACACGGTACCAGTCGGAAGCATCAGCATCAAGCTTGCGACGCTCAACCTCTCCACGCGTCTTCTCCAACAAGGTTTCTTTCGGAACTTATAGCCTGGGCCCAATCGTGGACTACCATAGTTTACCAGCTTCGAATAGAAGACTTGCAAATAACAGTCAATGGGCAGTATTCCGAATAGCGTCATCAAATAATCTTCAGTCTCAACTTGCAGTCGCGGCGCGCTTTGGGTCAGCGACAGGTAAAGGGAGCATATCATGTGCACTATCTCTGTTTGTTAGCACAGAGCGATCACTGCTTCAATGTATGCGGTTTACATATCAAGGCTGGAAGGAAACGTGCTCAATTAACTTGCTCAATTTCACTCCACCCACACAGTTTCTTCTTGTTTCTATCCCAAGTTGGCGAAAATTCCAGATTGTGCATACAACATAATGGGCCGTTTCCCTGTCCTCTTGTCCCTCTTTGTTAGCGTAGTGTTTGCTGCACCGAGCGAGGACTCGAAGCAAACATGCTACTCCCAATTGGATGGCAAGTTGCCGTCTTTTACTCCGTCGAATTTCCACTTTAGTGGCAACGTAAGGAGGTACTACATTGCCGCGGAGGAGCTTGAGTGGGACTATGCGCCTACAGGGTGGGATAACTGGTTAGGTGTATGGATCGAATTCTTATGCGTGGAGACCTTTCATATTGACTCACATTACTTAGGTCCCTTTCAACCTCTCAGCAAAAGCCCAGTATTCAGGGTACACTCACTATGGCACCAAATGGCTCAAAGCGCTGTATCGCGGATACACCAACGCCTCTTTCAGCGAGAGGACGCTTCAGCCCCCATTCCAAGGCAGCCAGGGACCGACTATCCGTGCTGAAGTAGGCGATCTGATTGAGATCCTGTTTGTCAATAAATTGAAAAATCACTACGCGACCATGCATTCCATGGGACTCGCATACACCAAGCCGTACGAGGGCTCAGACTATCCAAATAACACAATGCCCGGCGTCGGTAACACGCTACCGATAGCAGACTACGGGCCGCCGATGCTGGGGCCAGAAGATTGTATCGTATACAAATGGATGGTGAACGATGAAGCGGGACCGAGTGATGGGCTTCCGGCAAAGGTATATCTCAAACTAATGTTCTTGAATTCACTTATGAGATATCTAATAAAGGATACTAGATTCATTCATACCATTCATACGTCTCTCTCGAGCAAGACGCCAACGCAGGCCTTATTGGTCCCACAATTATTTACGCTAATGGTAAGATGAACGAAACAGTGGCGTCGTACCGCGAATTCCCCATTCTGTACAACAGCTACGATGAGGATCAGTCATTCCTCTCCGGCGTAAACAAAGCTCGGCTTGAAGGTGGCGGCTCTGCACAGTACATCATGCCGCAATTCGACACGACGGGCCTGCCTGACGCGAACATGACAGTGTGGAAGCCGCAATTGACGAATTTCGAGAGTGGGAGACAGTTTGATGGTGCACCTATTTTCTTCGCTGTCAACGGGTTCGTGTATGCGAACAATCCATTATTCGAGATGTGTGTGGGCGATAACGTATGTATCTACCTCTTCGACTTCGTATCGCCGACCTATCATACTGATTCTCTGAACAGATAATCTGGGGTTCGAATGCGTATGGATCGGCTAGCCATGTGTAAGTTTCATCTTTGCTACACTCTCTATAACTATGCCATCTCTTTCCTCTTGATACGTGCAAACACAATCGTGCGTAGAAAGGATACTAGCTAACAGTATTCTCTTCCATACAAATAGATTCCATATGCACGGTAATGGCGTCGTTTATCAGCGCTTCCATGAATACGCTCAGAGTATCAACGACGGCGTAGGAAAGACACTGTACTCGAAGGCAGTTGGCGAGGGCCAATGGCAGGTCATTTGCCATGTACAGAATCACAACACCAAAGGCATGGTGGCAAACTATCGGGTTTACCCAAAGGACAACTGCCCTTTAGCACCACTGAAACCGCTAAGGGAGTAGCATAGTGACAGAACTAGGGATGTGCTTATAGCTTGACTTGGTATTGCCCCGGCCTCTCAGTATAGTAAAGGATATCTTAACATGGGGTGCTTAGCGACCTGAAATTAAGCCTTTGGTACAATCTCCTTATTCTCCATCTATTTACCTCTCCAAGCCTCGCTGACCAGGTCTCGAATCTTCCTTGTCGTTATCTCCGGGAATTGATCATTCAAAGAGTTCTCTGGCTTCAAGTCGAAGAAGCCCTCCTCAAACAAGATGCCAAACACTGCGCACATACCCTGCAGCATCTGCTTCGGAAAGTATGGGTACATTGGTGGATGAGCAGGCAGCTCGGTGACTTGGTATGATCTGAGCTTCTCCAGCGAATCATATGTGGTCTCGAACTTTGTTCCCCTTGCCTCCTCAGCAATAGCGAGAAATTCGTTCAGCGTGATCTTGTCACCAATGATGTACGACTCTTTCTCCCAGGATGTTTGGCCAAGAAGAGCAGCCACGAATCTGCCGATGTCGAAACTGTAGGTGAACACAACAGGAACATTACCCGACCCTGGAATAGCAGCAGCCTTGTTGGCGATATCGATGGCCAGCGTCAGACCTGTGAGGTATGATTTGACATATGGCTCTACATAATAGTCCAGGAAAAAGCCGTTGATGACACATGTGTACTGCAATGACGTCTTTTCCAGGGCGTCAAGATAAGCAATCTTTCCTTTGGCTATCGAGAAGATTTCAGCAACCCTGTATGTTGTCAAAACGATAAGATCAGTGATCAGTGGTATACGTAGTTCACTCACTCAGGCGTGTACTTGATTCCCCATGTGCTTGGAATGTAGCGTTGTGTGATGCCGGATTTGTTGGCAGCCTCGATGAGGGCCATCTCAGGGTCGGTGCCTGACATTGATCCAAGTGTCGAGATCACTGTATCGATACGATTCTCTTCCAAGGTTCTGGCGATGGAATCTGGTTTCGTGTAATCAACGGCGATTACCTTCGCGTCCGTCCCCTGGAGTTTTGCATCTCCGGTCGCCTATGCAAATGTCAGTACTTATGGTGTATAGCAATGCAGTATGAACTTACGTCTCGGGAGAGCACGAATACAGTAAACCCACCCGCTTTGATGATGGATTCGACAATAACACGCCCAAGCTTACCAGAACCTCCAGCTACTGCAACGACAGTTGAACTCATCTTGATACCTTGCAAAAAGTCGCAAAATCTTTTTGACTGCTTTGGATAAATTCTTGTAGTGAAACACTAGGGCTATATAATATCTCAACAACAGTCCGTCATGAATAATGATACCTGTAGGGCTTTGTGAGGGGTAGTCGATGCGTGCTAGCGGAGAATATGTAAACTAGCGGACTTTCGACCCTAGTCCATCTCTAATGCACCGACCTCAATCGTGTCGTAGCTTATCGATACCTCCCGTGGTCTGCACCGCCAACGAGAGAAGGTGAGTCTCCAATCACGTACCACGAAATTACCTAGATTGCTGGAGCTGGAGCTAGAGCTGGAGTGGTTGAAAGTGTCGTCGGTGCACAGCACACTCGCTCCAGTAACACCTCAACCACTGTCTTCTTTGCCAACCAAGCAGTCTGGTGTTTCAAGATAGGACCGAATATGACTGCAAATGCGGAAACAATTACTAAGATGCAGCCAGCTCCGGACCGCAAGTTGTAGTGCGCGGATCCTCGGATCGTCTAGTAGCCGCATAAACACCGAACTGTAACCAATCGAGAAACAGAAGGTTACACTAGTAGCTTCTCGATATGATTGAAAGCGCTCCAGTCCGCACGTTCGACGTCGCGTTGCATTGGCAGAGCGAACATCGTTATCTGTATTCGTCCGTTGATTGTAAACCGACAGCGACGATTGCAAATGCGGCACGGAAGTGTTCCGTTGAACGCGTAGATTATACAGAACATTTATCAGCCAATTATGACGAATCAGAGTATGCTATTTCAAAGTTCAGTCTCATAGAGCTGGTGTATAGATATTCGAGTCCACACGCGATGTGGTTCATCAAGTTCAAGCCGTACGAACCGACTTGTTATCATCATCAACAACAACAGACTGGTCATCTTCCCTCTTTCTCTTCCTAGCTTTGCTTTTTTCCCTTTCCTTCGCGTCTCTCTTTTGTCGTCTCTCAGCCTCCATCCTCTTATCGACTTCTCTTTTGACATACTCTTCCAGAAAAGGCTTTAGTCCACCCCAGATTCTCTGCTCATACGCGGAATGCTGGAACTCGATACACAACCATTCTAACGCTCTGAGCTCCTCTATGCCTCCATAAATGTCCAGAGCGGCGCGCTCATAGACTTTCTTGTTGGTTTCGCTCGCCTCTGCATATGCCTTTTCAAAACTATCGATAATGGGCCGGACCGAAGTAGGTGGTATAAGCGTGACGTTACCTTCGTGGTCTCCAGTCCCGATAGTAATGCACGTATAGTCGCCTAGTTTTATCTCATCAAAGTCGCGATCCGCGCCGTATAGGAGACACTCCTTGCCTTCGATGGGGAATAGGGTATAATCCAGATCGACCATCCAGCGTCCCTCAGTGTTTACGTCCTCGGTACTAAAGAAAAGGTCTTCATCGATCCCGTTACTTGCGCGCAGGAAGTCTTTGTATTCATCTGGAAGGTTTCCACTCGGCAGCGCGACATCTGTATCATCAAGGCCGCCTTCTGCATGCGATGCCGACAGACGTTTCTCGAGAGCGGCAATCTGATCTTCTGATGCGCCACTATTCAGGACGGGAGATGTTTCGTCTTCACCGTTATCGGCACGTTCGGCAAGGACATTTTCTTCGATCATCTGCACCAGCTCGGCCATCGTTTTCGAACTGTATAGGCGCATGGGTCCTTCAGTAGAGCGCTGTTTGAAGAGGGTGCCTAAAGGTACGTGTACGGAGTCAGTGTATGTCTTACATGCAGTTCGTACAGGAATATTTCTCACAACCCTCTTTCACATAGTCTTCCACGTCAGATATGCGCACACCGAATACTTCTCCGAGATCTAATTCTCTGAGCGTTTCCCATATTACGTCGCAATGCTGCAAGCCCTGGCGACGCTCTAGCCATTGCCTCGTCTCGTCCCCACTTATGTCTGGGTTATTGAAATTGTCTAACAGGTACTGGTAGAACTCTTTCATATTCTTTTCGATCAAGCTAGTGGCTAAATCTTCCTCGCCTGCAAGGTGCGCGACCTGTGCGACAGCACCAAGCGTCATCGATTCTTCCGGAATACTATAGGTAGCATCTGGCTTTGCGTTGAGGCGCTCACATGCGAACTTGACATCTTCTTTATTCAACTCATGCTCTTCGGCTTTCACTGTTAAATCCTTAGGTAAGCCCGTGGTAGATATGCAGTCCATGTCTTCATCGCCCGCTTCGTGTGCCCATGAAGGAAAAGAATCGCTAGCTCCCCAAGCTCCTGTCAATTGCCTTGAGATAGTCGCTCCGTAATAGTCCTTGGTTTTTGTGTCGATACCATACTCATGGACTGTCTCGAGTAACATGAAGGCTTGTTCAGCAAATCCTAGTACGAAAAGGTCCAGTGCAGCCTGTTGTGCTATTCTCGAGGCATCCAGATGCATACGAGATGTGAGAATCGAAGTCTTCGACCAGGGTATAAGTGGTAAAGGGGTTGTCATGACGGTAGAAGCTGTGTTTCTGATGTGGCGCGAAGGAGTGAAGAACTGGCTCCTCGAAATCGACCGACTTATATGTGGAATCTATAAGCCCTTTTCGGATTGCTATTAGCATCTATGCAGCGGTTTTGCGGTGTTGAGACTAGCTGCTAGGCTGCAAGGCTGCAAGCACCACCTACGTAGGTGCGATGACATCATGCATGAGCTAGTCGAGACACGACTTTAGTGAGTCTCCAAAGCGACCGGGAATGCATAGAAGAGCTACAGGCACACCGGCTGATGTATCAATCTTGTCGCAATCATGTACAGAAGACATGTCGGTAATTCAGCAAGGCTTCGATGCGGAGTAGCTAGGACCTCCGGAAGTAGTCTGAGCTCGCACGGTTCGGATAAGGTAGCGAGCGGCAGATCTGTAGGGCTGGCTTCCCTTACTGTACACGCTGCAGAGTAGCACCAATTGGAGTGTCTTAAATGGGGCAGAATCCAACGGAACGGTCAAGAAGCGGCCATGGAAGGCTTCTCCACGGAGTTTGTACCCTGAGAAGTCTCGGGCTTTCGCGTCGCCGCGCGATTTAATTGCATCTGCCGCCTGGGCAGCAAGTGCCAATGTCGGAGGTTCCGTTGATCTTGCTGATGAAAGGTTTACCTTTTCGCAAACGCTATAGCACCTTGCCCAAAGAAGGCACTTGCCACATCACATGACGTGCTGAGAAATCAGGGACAGCCCCAACTTCGGCCCGTGAGGCGCAGCGGCTAGTGGGGTCGGGGTGCCACAACTCGGCAGCTTTGGATTCGTCCGTTAGCAAGTTGATAAACCCTGAGCTATCACGATCCTAATTGATCCTCCTGAAGGGTAGCAGCAAATATGCAGGCCCAGAAGGACAGTCGCGCGACAACATCTTGCACTGAATGTCAGCGCCGGAAGCAAAAGGTCAGCCCCCACCCCAGATCGACCCTGCGTCTACCCCTTGACTAACGGGAAGGCTAGTGCTCGCGAGAGTGGCCCTGCAATCATTGCCAGGCACGAAAGGTACCCCATCTCTGTCAGTTCTCCGTCAAAAGAGGGCAAACGGAGTCATCCCCAGAGTCTGCTCGGTATGTTGATCACCTTGTCTACCCCGCCGTTAGTGGAACATGGTAGTAACAACTATGGCGCAGAGAAAACTCGTCTGGCAGCACCACCAAGGGCACAAAAAGGAGTGCTCCCGATTCTGCAGAGCCACAATTTCCATCGCAGTCGCAAGATGGCGAGCCAGAAGACCTCGAGGACGGGCTAAAAGCGTGGGGATACATGCCCGGCCATGTTCACTACAAAGTCAGCACGGTGGAAGAGGTAAGCAGACCTAGTAAAATATCTGTCTCAACTAACAGACCCAAGGGCGGCAAGCGTAAAGACTCACCGGCAGAGTCCCCGGGAACAACGGGCGTCGTAGAGAAAGTCCTCCCTGCGGTCCCACCCAGATCGATAACCGGCAAGTGCAACCATCGTCAGACTTGGGTTTTTGCTAACAGCACACAGACGCGTTTGTTAATCACTTCCTGACCGTTGTCAACTACAGATACAGCGCGATATACGGGCCAACACTAGCTGAACAATACGTCCAGTGGTGGACTGATCGTGGTGCCGGCAAACAGCTCTCGCCAGAATTTACCTGCTTACTGTTGAGAATTTGCGCATACTCCGTGCAATTTCTCAGACCTTCGCTTCGCAAAATGATTGAGTTTGAGCTGGCTTGCAGTTGTCAAACCTTGACCGAACGGTTTTCCGACGCAGCGGAAGAGCTGAGCCGGAGTTTTGAAGCATCGCGAACAAGTATTGAACGCGTGCAAGAACAATTTCTTAAAGGTGCCTGGCTAAAGTCGGAGTCCAAGATAGTAGAATCATGGCATGCGCTTTCACGCACCATACGAGAAGCACAAGAGCTAGGTATCGACAAAGATGCAGGTATCGAGGACCTATGTGAGTTCGACATCGAGATCAGGAGACGTCTCTGGACGCTGCTGTACATCTGGGACTGGTAAGCACATGACCATCACAACGAGAATGCTCACTAATTTCCGCTACAGGCAGATGTCGGCGTGGTTGGGTCGTCCAAACCTCATCGACCAGAAGGATCTCAGCTTCAAATTCCCCAATCTACGACTGGATCAGTCAACCACAGAGCCAAACCTACTTTCACCTTTCGCTCACATGGCGCTTCAAGCAAATCTGGGCCGTAGGATAGCGACTGCCATGGGAACTGCCAACTCCAAGGCTGACCTATCGGATAAGCAAGTTCTGACAATACAGTCCGAATGCGAGAAGCTTGCCGAAGAGCTACCCCCGATATTTCGATTCAAAAACACGGATACATCTTTCGACGAGACGCATCCATACTTTGTCTTCCAGCGTTACCAACTACACTGTGTCATCCTTTTAACACAACTCGACTTTCTCAAACCCTACCTGACCCGAGAGCGTCAAGGCCAAGTGGCTGGTCAGGATGACGAGTTTCGGAAGAAGGGCATAGACATCGCGTTGCGTCTCCTGAAAGTCGCGCGTAAACTTTTCGATCATGAGTTCCCGATCAACGCAAAGTTTCACATGGTCGTCTTCTGCATCTTCGATACCGCAACTCTACTTTGCTCCGCCATCATACACGACCGCAAGCATACTCTACCTCATCGTGAGGAAATCGTGGACGTTATCGAAAGCTCTCTAAAGATGCTGCATCAACTCAGTGGAACAACAAAACTTGGGGCTACGTCTTTCAACTTCCTTTCTAAGCTTGTGCAGGCTACGCCAGAGCTTTCGCGATATCCTTCGATCTGTAAGCGCCAACGGCAGGCGTCTTCTTCGGCACCCAAGTCAACGCCGCCGCTACCTGCGCATGAGCCTACACCAGTAGCGACCATGCCTCCAGTGGCATCTATAGAGCCGGTTGCTGCACCGGCTCCTTCCACCGTCGGTGATCTGCATCCAGTGACCATCTCGGATGATCTCTCGTTCGATATTGATCAATTCCTCGCCCAAAACCCCTTTGGTACTGTGGGGGATCCATCTGCTGTGGACATGGGCGGCATGGAGCAGATCTGGGACTGGCAGGATCTGCGCCTGAATTCCTATACACAAGGGGATTCACATGGCTGGAACACTAATGGATCGGGATGAGCGCCATGACTGACATCTTACCAACCATGGGTGCAATCGAACGCGTGTAGCTACCCTTAGCCCTTGGGATAGTAGACGGGAGCAGATTATTAGATCTGTAACTCACCGCCAAGCATCTGGCATGCTTCCAAATCTATATGGCAATGCCATAAGTACATTCAGGTGAACTCACACTGCCAACAAAGCAGTATGAGTTCAATGATCTTGGACCGCAGATTTTGTTAGCTTGTGGTGGATCCGATCACACGCGCGGTGTACCATGTAGACCACATGTTTACTTTCTCGGGCCTTTCTTTCAATATCTGTATACACATTAGCTTTCTATTAACTTCCAATAAAACAAGCATGCCCTAAGGTGCTAGTACTTACCCTCGCATCCAGAGCGAATTCGCTATTGTTTCCTTCCCCTGACCGTGTATTTACAACCAAGCGAATCTTGTGTGTGAGATGATAGGAATGCTTACACAAGATTGAGCGAATTTAGGACTTTCAGAAGGGCGGGTGAGCTGTGTATAAAGATAAGGTTGCAGGTCCTGGATCGATCCCGAAAACCTTCGGAAATTGTCTGTGCTGCCCGATACATACATAGCCACAAACGCCACATAGGTCGTCATCTGCGGGGTGCACGAAGACCATGGACCGACTTGGCTTATGGAAATTTGGCTTACTTGCAAAATATCGAGGATGCTTACACGTAGGTGTCATTCTTCAATACCACTGCGAGAACTCATCCCCGGTTGGCCGACAACCCCAGCTACCTCCATGAGCATAGAAGAAACAAAACAAGACGAAGGACATACCTCCACAACATGCGCTCGGTCATTTGTGACTCTTCTTTGCTCTCTTGTCTATTGGTTTGACGTGAGATGCAGCTGCCTTTCGCTTGTCCGCGGTTTTCCTAATTCGTTTGGAACTTGCATACTGGTCCGATACTAAGCCGCTAGTAGGCTTCACACGTTCCTCTTCGTTATCCGGTCGAGGTGGCAACCTCAGCACCAACTTAGGACGTACAACATGTTTTCCAAGCGGAACTGCCGGCGTTATGAGAGGCGTCTCCAGATCCGCAACGCCAGAGTCTCTCCTGTCTATCATCGTCTTGGAAGTCGGATTCGCCGCTTCTACGGGGTCAGGCTCTACCTGCTCAGTTGCAATATCCACCGTAGACGCTGAATGCGGTGTGCCGTAATACAAAAGCTTAGGATCTTGGTCTTGAACCTTTACTTCAGCGAAGCTCTTCTGAGTACGAATTTTCCACTCATTTAGAGCCGTCAAGGCTTCCGTGTGGATGTCCAGCTGTGCAACAAGCTTGTAGACGGTATGTCGAAGGCTATCGTGCTTTTCGGCCAGACGGTCGTAGCCCGATGACAGGATGCAGTACGGGTCAGACAAGTCAATGAAGCGTTCCGCGACCTCAAGATATGACTTAGCGTAGCTAATATGTATATTGTCGAGTTCTTGTCGAAGGGCGCGAGCGCGGGTGCGTAAGTCGGAGTTTATGGGGAATGTCTGAGAACTTTGGAGACCTTGACCATCGTGCGACGAAGGTGGAGTATATTGCTGGTGGTTGAATCTATACTGTGTTAGTGAGCTAGCTACTTTATATATTGTGTAAACTCACCGAGGATTGTCACCGGCATACTCATTGGCTGGCCACGAACAAATTGGACTGTGGGTGTTGCTTCGAGTATTGGAGATATCGACGTCAGGCGCCTGGACATCGCTACCGCTGTCCGACGGCATATACAGAGGAAATAAGTCGAGGACAGCGTGGCGACAAACCTTTTGGTCGCAGTAGTGATCATTGCGAGCTGCTGGCCATTTTGGTGAGACGTTGATTGGTCTGGGTACTGGGAGTTGCTCGCGCTCTCCGAGCAGCTTGTAGAATGCTTTAACGGACTCGGCGCTGTTCAGGCTGACAAGAGGTTCCGCGCCGCACATGATGATTGCTGATGATAAGGGGTGATTGGAATAATAAGTGTGGGTATTGAACGGGGACGTCTACAGCACTGTTGATGTTTCGTGAATATGTCACCCAAGGTAAGAGTGGTGCTTAGATCCATTGTTGATGGTTACTGCCAGGCCAGTCTCGAAGCAGAAGTTGATGCTGCCATTAGAACCGAGAGCGTATCTTGCCTCGAGGCAACTTCAATGCAGCCCCGGAGCGATCGAGGGATGGAAGGCGCATGTCTGGGATGTCACTGAGGGGCTCGTTTGTTCTAAGTTTCGCCCTATGTTACACACCGAGCATACACATGAGTCTATGTTAAAAGTCTATCAAGAGAGCGATGGTATATACCTTCGCGGGGCGTTCTGGTACTTGATTACACACCAGAAAAAAAAAGACATTTTTCGTCGATGTCTTTGCAGGGCTGTGTATGCCAGGAATCTTGATCAAGTTTCCACTCAACAGCGTCGTCGTACGTAAGTTGTACTTGGCAGCACTACCGAGGCGATACGAGCTCAACACAAAGGTCCTGGATCCTAGCATTGAGTACGTCGCGTGACATTCCCTCCTGTCGATACGACTTGCTTTAGGCCGGGCCCACAATGGTACCTACTCGGCGCGTCTTGCCAGGGCAGGTATGTGGCTTCTGAAGGGTCTTGCTTCTGTGGAGCCGGTCAGGGTCCGAAAACCTGCCACACTTAACGGCAGATGCATCGTTCGCAACCTGAACGTTTCAGTCTCGGTCAATTAGTAGATGAGCAGTCACAGGCCGCGCATCCCACAAGTGTCGATCTCGCATTGGTGCTGGGGTTGGAGCGGTCCCGCCTTCTGGAGTCGTATATCTCAGGGACGTCATGCCTGATCTAGGCATGTAACGAGAACACTCGAGCCTCCCCGCTTACCGCCGGTGTGATCAACGACTGAAGATAATTTCAGGCCGGTTTTATTAGCCATTTCGCGTGCGCAAAGCCTGAGAAACGTTAACGTAATCGGCACATCCCTAGCTAGTCGCGTTTCGGCACGCGGCAAAATTTGGACCCGCGACAGGCGAATAGCGCGCAGCCTCGCCATCGGCGCGAGGAACAGACGCACTCGCCACAAAGACGAGCCACAAAGACGACGACTACCATTGTCAGTCAATGGCGACCGATGTCTCCAGCACAGATTCTAACATGTTCATCGAGGGCTCAGCATGCAATCGACTGTCATGATTGCGCATGGGGCAAGGTCCTGCAGACGCACAACCGCACAAGACGTGAGACTGCGAGAAGCTTACCAGACCGATGGTTTTGACTAGGGCCAAGCCTAAAAGATCGAGCGAACCACAGCAGCGACGTTGGATGATCTTTGCAGTGAACGGCACAGCAACGTGCTGGGCTGGTGCTTGGTCCACCCAAGCACTACGTCACTGCGCGCCTTAATAGCCGCTACCTTGGCGCACCTCAGCAATTGCTCCACATCATCTGTCCGTTCCAAAAGATTTTTTGACAGGCGTTGGGGAGAACTGGAGTATATGAGGGGCCGTAGTCCTACTCCGGGACCGAGCTCATACAACTCTTGTCATTTAAATTCCCTGCGACTTTGCTGTCGCGGAAGCTTGCCATACTCCAATACACAAGCTTTTCCAAGCCTCACAAGCCTTTAGCATCCTGCTTGGGTGAAGACGCCGTGACGGTTCCAACACACGACCAAGCATCAGATTACATCGACATCGACCCCGACGAACCGACGACCCTGAACAGGATCATCCCAATCGCGACTACCTCCGTTATCAGACCCTCACTACCATAGCGCCAACCCCAAGCAACAACCACACCTAACTTCCATTGCGCTACCACCACCATCTTTTCGCCAAGATGGTTCGAACTATGTTTGTGAATCCCTTCAAGGCCCACCACGTCGACGAGTTCCCGGGTGTTCATGTGCCTCTTGATGATTCAACCCATCGCGCTTCTGTAGCTTCCACTCACCCACGCGCCTCCCTCGGAAATTCAGAGAAAGCCAAAGAGGATGAGCCCAACGACCTTAGGCGACCTGAAAGTAATGCATCAAGTGGTGTTGTTAACCATGGCATGACAGTCGCAGCATTAAAGGCAGAGATTGAAGCAGATGTCGCCGCCTCAGACCAAGACACGCCATATGACCGTACGTCGTGTGGCATTTCCTATCGTTTTGGGTAATCGTTATGAAATATTAGTACTAATACTCTCCAGGCAAGTCCAAGGTCATCAACAGAGCTTTGCAAGATATGGGAATGGGTCGCTACCAATGGCAGCTTTTCGCTCTTTGTGGTGGCGGTTGGATGGCCGACAACTTGTGGCTGCAGGTGCGTTTGCCAAACTCGTCTACTGTCAGCAGGACTTACCATAATATAGGGTGTCGCTCTAACACTGCCTCAACTTAGCGCTGAGTTTGGTGTCAGCGAAACGGAAGTCAGATACACCACACTATCGCTCTTCCTCGGTCTCTGCATTGGCGCGTCTTTCTGGGGTACCGCATCCGACATTGTTGGCCGCCGTCTCGCTTTCAACTTCACTCTTTTCCTCGCCGGTGTCTTCGGTCTTGCTTCAGGCGGCGGCCCCAACTGGATTGGCACATGTGCACTGTACGCATGTATCGGTCTCGGTGTTGGTGGAAACCTTCCAGTCGATGGCGCTTTGTTCCTCGAATTCCTGCCCCAAACATCCGGAAACCTCTTGACGCTACTTTCCGTTTTCTGGCCTGTTGGTAATTTGATCGCTTCGCTGCTGGCCTGGGCTTTCATTCCCAACTTCTCATGCCCTTCTGGTACTCCCATTGGGCAGTGCAGCAAGGCCGACAACTGGGGCTGGCGATACCTCATCTTGACCCTCGGTGCGATCACGTTCTTCATGTTCATCTGCCGCTTCTTCCTCTTCCATCTTTACGAATCGCCCAAGTTCCTGTTGTCTCGTGGTCGCCAGGCTGAGGCCGTCGCTACCGTCTACGGTATCGCCCACTACAACAAGACGCACACCTGGCTCACCGAAGACATCCTCAACCAAATTGGCGGCGACCAAGAAGTCACCCAAGAAGACACGAAGCTCAGCGTGTTCGAGATTATCAAGCGCTCCCTCAGCCGATTCTCGATGAAGCGCTTCAAGACATTGTTCCAGGATAAGAAGATCGGTCTCACCACTGCCCTTTTGTGGTTCCAATGGACGACTATCGGTATGGCATACCCGCTTTTCAACGCTTTCCTCCCACAGTATCTTGCCAACTCTGGTGGTGATGTTCAGAACGACACCAGCACCGTGTACCGCAACTACGCCATTACTGCCATCGTCGGTGTTCCTGGATCGATCATCGCTTGCTACACCGTCGATATCAAGTACGTTGGTCGCAAGGGTACCATGGCCATCGCAACCGTCATCACCGGCGTCTTCGTGTTCCTGTTCACCATCTCATCCGACTCCGACTTCCAGCTCGCTTTCACCTGTCTTGAAGCATTCTTCCAGAACATCATGTATGGTGTTCTGTACGCGTACACACCTGAGGTCTTCCCTGCACCTATCCGTGGTACTGGCACTGGCATGAGCAGTTTCTTGAACCGCGTTGCTGGACTATGCGCACCGATTGTTGCTATCCAGGCTGGTGACAGTAATCCCAAGGCCCCCATCTACGCCAGCGGTGGATTATTCATTGCGGCGTTCTTCAGTATGCTGATATTGCCAATTGAGACAAGAGGCAAGCAGACTTTGTAGACGGTACACATAGAGTATCTGACGGCAGGACCGTATAGCGCAGTTACATATTAATTACTGCTAAGAATTGATCATTCTCAATTTCATGTTCAAGCTTTGTCTCATCGTAGTTCAAAATGTGGTGCAACTAAGCTTCATTCCAAATTTGACACACTACACATATGCTTCGTCCCTCAAAGCCTGGCCCTTGCCTCGCCGAGTCTCAATCTCCACCCTTTGAGCCATACCTCAATCTGCTTCGCCGTAAGATTCTCAACCTTGGGTAACATCTCCAGCGCATTCTTATTATGAAAGACCATAGCCTCTTGCTCCCTCCCCTCGCCCGCTGCTGCCATGAAACCATGCATCTTAAACACTTTGGGATCAAGTAGGCCAAGCCATTGCGGGAGCGTAACCCCCTTGACCGCCAAACCAAACTTCTCAGTCAAGACGTTGTGCAAAAGAACCCAAGGTGCGGGGTTAGGATGCATCATGTTGTATACTTTGGTCACGTCGTTGTTACTCGGCTGCGAAAGTGTAATGTTGGTGATGCCTTCTGCAAGAGCATCGACAGGAATCCAGTCGACAGCGTTCATGTGAACAGGCCAGCAACCTAGTTGCTGGCTTGTCTTGAAAGTGACCCATAGCCAGCCTTGGATTGGCCAGCCTGGCGAACTAGCAATCGCAGACGACGGTCCACCAATTTGTCCTGCACGTACGATGGCGATGCGTACGCCGGAATCTAGGTTCGCGCGGGCGAGAAGTTGCTCAGCGATGCATTTGCTCTGTCCGTACCCGCTGTCCGCAGCGCTGGCATACTCCCAAGCCGGTTCTTCGGGTATGAGTGGTTGTTCGGGATGACGGCTTGGCCAGTTCATGATTGAGCAGTTTGATGACACGAATGTTACACGTGCCTTTCTCGGGCTGCCGATACATGCTTCAACGACGTTGCGTACGGCATTGAGGAGTGGCTCAAACTTTGCGAGGGGTACGGCCCAGTTTGCGTTCCAGGCGTTGAAGACGATTTCATCGACTTCGCATACGAGTTGCTTGTACTGCGTATCGTCCAGTCCAAGGTTTGGTTGTGTGATGTCGGTTGTCATAAAGTGGAGACGGCTAGAACTTGCGAGGTTGTCGCTGCTGATGCGCTGCAAAGATGATGTAGTACGCTGTTCTCCATCCTCACTCCTATTGAGGCACAGGATCTTGGCGCGACTGTGTTTCTGGAGTAAAGAGGCTGTGATGTATGGACCCAGAAACCCAGTAGACCCAAGGAGAGCAATGGTCTTCGGCTCGGCCATTGTGGCGTCGCCAAGATGGAGGCAGTTTTGTGGTATGATTATGGTATGAGCAGCTCTCAATCCGTCAATCAATGAAATAGTGACTGTTGATGTGAAGAGTGGGCTTAAGGCGCAAGATGAGTGATAGATTAGTTTACGTTTTATACCTCAATAGTGATCAAGGCTACGAGGTTGCAATTAAGGATGGGGTATTGATGTGCCGTCCGGCTACCGTTTGGGTCTCACAAAGGGATGTCCTGCGAATCCTCGCAGGAGCACCAACCTACATCCCCTCCAATGAAGTGGAAGTGTGCTCCATACTGACTGTTTGCCATTGGCGTTCGGCGGTGGCCATCTTCCGTTCTTTCGTGGTCTGCATATGCCAATCTTTCAAAAAGCGCCAACATGGCTGATGATCTGACAGCACATCGCATACAACGTAGCATCGTCCGTCCTTGGGCATCGACTCAATCCGCGGACTGGAAGTTGTTGCGTCGGACGCGGTGACGGCGCAGCTGCGATGGCGTTCAGGCTGTACAGAATCCGGTCAAGAGTTCAGTAGTTGTGGCTGTATAGCCAATGGCATCCGCAGCGTCGGAACTCGCTCCATTACATGCTGAGTGGGATGAGGTCCTTATCGCGCGAGTCAGAGGCCCAGATGCAGTTTTGAGAGATGAACTTGCTCTTGCCCTCCACCGGAAATGGAATTTGGTGGAATATAGCGCTCATGCGACGCAAAGACTGTCAGAAGATCGAATAGAGTTTTTAGCACTCATCTCACAACGATTATGGGGCTGGCTTTCATTACCCAATAGAGTACAGTTCGCAGACAGGCGTTTTTTTGGGAGAAGCGCAAGGGCAACCCAGGCTCAGGCAAAGGAGCGGGTGGCTGACCATGTTTCTTTGTTATGTTGGTGTAGCGACGGGAGAGGAGGTGGAAAGTCGAGATGGCCGAAGAGCTGATCGGGGTGAGCTCCACAATTGCAACGCCGCACGCCCTGACTTATTACATGTCCGTTCCATAGGCGTTGATACGCGCCCGCCACAACCTACGTCGCTTTGTCCGATTGTTGTCCAGGTAGATTGATGTCTACAGCGAGTCAGCATAGAGATGGCACTACCGCGCGACTCTGGCCAGGGTCCTTCCCCGCATCTCGCTGCCGAGGCTTCAGCACCATGATAGTTGACATGTTTGAGCCCGCAAAGCAGGATGTATCTTTTCGATATCGCTGCAGCTGACGGGACAGACCCTCGCAATTGCCTTGTCATCTCGAGGAGCCTCGCATTGGCATCGACGTCGCAACCGCAATACGTGAACCCGCAGTCGCCATGGCCCTAGGAGAATACACAAACCTACGCGTCGACCGGCACGACCAAGTCTTTGTCATCACCCTCGCCAAAGCACCCGAGAATCGCATAAATGTCAAGTTTGCACAGGAGATAATACGTGCGCTACGCGACATTGAGCAAGAACTAGGCCCCGATGCGGAAGGATGTGTGATAACAAAGGGAAACGACGAGAAGTTCTGGTGCACAGGTCTCGAGCTAGACGAGAGCGATACAAACCCATTTGCGAATAGCGATGGCTTCTTCCCGCTACTAGCGACCTTACTCGACTACCCGTTCCCCACTATCGCTCTGCTGACGGGCCATACCTTCGGTGGGGCTTGTCCCTTTGCTCTCGCGCACGACTATCGCATCATGAACGCGTCGCGTGGCTTCTTCTCTATGCCGCCTGTCAACCTCGGCCTGCACTTCCCTGGCATCGGCTTTCTCCCTCGACTCAAGCTTCGACCGCAGATTGCGCGAAAGATGCTGCTCGAAGCGCATCGCTGGACGGGCAAAGAGGCATATGAGGATGGTATTGTCGATGAGGTTGCAGAGCCCAAAGAGATGTTCAAGGCCGCGTTGAAGAAAGCAAAGGCAGTCCAGGGTAGGGCCAAGATGGGCGTATACAGCGTGCTCAGAAACGAGCTTTGGGGTGAGGCGGCTGAGAAGATCAGAAGCATCTGCTATGTGCATGGTAAGAGGGTCACCGCACCCGCAAAGGCGAAGATCTGAAACCGTCTCTTCGGCGGCCGGACCGATGAAGATGCGCCTATCAGTCTATCAGCAACATCCAAATAAATATGTATACAAGTTCACTCGTATGTCAATTGATTCCATCTACTTGGCGCTGACGATCGAAGGCTAAATTCGTCGCTTCATCTATTAGCCCTGTCAAAACACCCTTCTCATTAACTTATCGTCGACATGTTCAATACTGCACCGCGCTATCAAGAGATCATCGCATCATTCAATACATCGAGCTGTTCTATATCCAACGGTGGCAATATATCGCACACGGTGATTTGTCGTGTTAGAAAGGGAGACGCCTCGTGGTTCCTGGCTTGACTTGAGGCTCAAAACACTGAGAACCAGGGCTTGGTCAACACCTCGTCCACGCCACTTCAAGTCCCCTTAATGAGCCAACAGAACATATCATTAACCAAGCATGGAGACGTGACTGTGAAGACAGTTTCCTGTAAGCGTAACGCAGTAACAATATATTGCTAATGTGGAAGCGTATGCCACGCTCAACAGAAAGTACTGCAGTCCGAAGTACCGGACGCTCTGATATCATCCCACGCTTCCATCGCATGAGCGGATCTAGGCATCACGCCCAGCCAAAGTACGATCATCGTATGATATGTAGTGGGGCTCATGACATTGGGCGAAGGAGCCCACGTTACAAGTCGATCAAGCGCCTCGCGGCTATCCGGCCTACATTCGAGATTCATTTACAGATGCACAGACACATGTCATATTCCATTATAGCGGCTCGTATCCTTGATAAGACAGCGAGATCCGCTACCGCAGATCGTAAAGACAACATAGTCTTTACATCTCGCCTGCCATGAGGATAGCAAAATTAGCTTTCGGATTTGCTACTGTTGCCAACAGAGGTATGTGCAGTCATACTATCATGAACATTGCGTTAGTGACATTAAAGCAGCACATGGCCAAGTGACCAAGCGTTACTGTGATCCGGAAACGTCGATATGCTATTCTGGATGGACTGGTACTAATGGCATCACGTTCGGTCTCGCTTTACCTGAGTCAAAAACTGCACCCTTCGATACCGTCTTGCAAATTGTTTCACCTATCAAGAATGGGTGGGTAGGGTTTAGCTGGGGTGGAACAATGCCATATGTCCCACTTACGGTCGGATGGATGAACACTGCATCCAACACATCCATTTACAGCTCGCGAATAGCTTTCGGCTTGAGTCTACCACAGCCCTATGCTGATGCTGAGTACTCGTACATCAAAGGAACTGGGTACAACACAACTCACTGGACTTTGACCGTGCGGTGCAAGGGCTGCTCGCAATGGCACGACGTGGATGGCAATCTGGTTTCAATCGATGCAAATGCATCTGCGCAAAAGTTTGTTTATGGCTTGTCGAGCAAACCGCCCGCTCAGCCGGCGAACAATAGGTCTACTTTCAACGTGCATAGTTCGTTCGGAAACTACAGAATCGATCTCACGCAAGGCCAAAATGCAGACTTTGACGAGCTAGTCGCTGCAAATCTTGTCGAAAATGTTCCGCCCGTATCAAGTAGTGTCTCGATACCGAGCTCGACTATCAGCTTACGACCAACGACCATGAGTACCAGTACTACATCTTCGGGCTTGTCCGAACCAACATCAACGGGAGTACCCTTATCCTGCCCTGATGTTGGCAAACTTGCATTCCCGATTAGCACTGCGAAAGGATGGAAAGCTACAAAGGTAGCAGGAGACCTGACCCAACCAAGAGGGCTGATCTTTGACACTCTGGGTAATCTCCTCGTTGTACAAAACGGTTTGGGTATTACGGCTCACAGGGTCACGCCAAACGGCTGCCTTACCTCGTCAAAGACTCTCATCCCTCAGCGGAATCTCAACCATGGCATCGCGCTTAGCCACGATGGGAAGACCCTGTACGCTAGCTCTGCGACCTCGGTGTTTTCATGGACGTATGATGCAAATACCATGAGTGTATCAGGGAACTCTACAACAATTCTGACTGGAATGGACAGTAGAGGCCACGTTACAAGGACGCTCTCAATCCCACCACAACATCCAAATCTTCTAATCGTGTCTCACGGGTCAAACGACAACTTCGACTATGGCTCAGCGGATATGAAGACCGGTCGATCATGCGTCAAAGTCTTCGATACCACCACTGTTCCTGAAAATGGCTACGACTATTCAACCGGCGGCTATCAGATGGGTTATGGACTTCGTAATGAAGTCGGTCTAGCATTTGATGCTGAAGGTATGCTTTGGGGCGTTGAGAATTCTTCTGACGAGCTGCATCGTACTATTAATGGGGTATCTGTGGACATCCACACTGATAGTAAGTGTCCCTGCATGAACTGCATATGAGACAGATACTGATCTCGTACACCGAGATTTAGACCCAGCTGATGAGATCAACTACCTGGGTGACCCCTCCAAAGAAAACACAAACTGGTATGGGTACCCGACTTGCTACACCGTCTTCAACCCAGAATCCATCACCGACAAAAAGTTTGCAATGGGTGATCAATTTGTCTTGGAGCCCAACGCCACTTTCACGGATGATACGTGTATGATACGGAGTATACCGCCTCGTCTTGCTCTCCCAGCTCACTCTGCGCCTCTTGACGCGGCTTTCGATAGGAATTTCACTAGCATGTACATCACCATTCACGGGTCCTGGAATCGCAGTCCTTCCGTTGGATACAAGATCATACAAGTCCCCTTTGCGAACGGTGCCCATGGATTCGGGCCAAAAGCGGCCTTGAACAGCACGCATTCTTGGACTGATATCTTCTGGAATCCGAACGTGGATCACTGTTCGACTACGCAGTGCTTCAGACCCGTGAGTATTGCGCAGGACAAGTACGGCCGGATGTATGTTACTAGTGACAGTGGAGCGGAAGGGGAGATGATTGTTTTGGGAAAGGAGTAGACGATGAGTTATGTGTGGTTAGCATCTATATCTCAGCATCAGGCTCAAATGTGACAATTATAGTCGTTCCTCGTGCATTGTTAAGATAGTATAGTCCGAGAATGCCAGACAGTCAAGCAAGACTCCTGACACATTCTACGTTCCACCGCCTACTCTACGGCTACTTTCTCCCATTTGAGCCCATCCTCCAAGCTCCCCCTTGTTACACCCCAGTTATCCGAGAACCAGTTATCGCGCGGCTTCCACGGTCCAGTATTTGCACAGTTCGGCATCTTCTTCATCGCGTTCTTAACATAGGTACTGTTGAGCGGACTAGCAGACACCGTCTTCTCCTTGTCTTTCTCGTCGATGATCGGCACAACGCTTGTGTACCCATGTTGCTCCTGATGCTTGATAAGACGGACGAAAAGACGGGATGCAGTATCAGAGCCTAGTGTCCATGACGCGTTCCAGTACCCGATGATGTTGCCAAGGTTGGGGAGTGAAGTGAGCATAGAGTTGCGCCACATGTATTGCGATGCCACGTCGACTTTCTTGCCGTCGACGCTGACGTCTATACCGCCGAGGAAACGCATGTTGAGGCCTGTGGCTGTGACGATGATGTCTGCGTCTAGCTTTTGCCCGCTGGTGAGTTCGATGCCGTCTGAGACAACGCTCTTGATGGTATCCGTGACGATATGTGCTTTGCCTGAGTTGAAAGCCTTGAAGTAGTCACCGTCGGGACAGAGACACATGCGTTGTTGCCAGGGATTGTAGCCAGGCTTGAAGTGAGGATCGACGGGGAAGTCGGGGGGAAGCTGTGCTGCGGCCTTCTTGACGAGGAAGGATTGTGCAAGTTTAGGGAACCATATGCAGAACTTGTAGAGGAGGATAGGGACGAGAGTGAACATGAAGCCTAATCAAACTTGTCAGTAATCAGTATCGAGGTCGAAGAGAGGGGACGTACGTTTGTATCTTAGAGTGAACCACTCTGGTGCCCACTTCTCGAACCATGCTTTGTCTTCCTGAGGAAGGCTCATGATATATGACGGACTCCTCTGCAACTGCGTCACACTGCCCACACCGCCATCCACCAGCGCCGGAAGCAGCGTTATTGTTGTCGCTCCACTACCCACGACAATCATCTTCTTGCCCTTGTAGTTGAGATCCTCGGGCCAGAACTGCGGGTGCACGATCTTGCCTTGGAACTTGTCGATGCCTGGGATGTTTGCTTGCAGAGGTTGATCGTAGTTGTAGTATCCTGTGCCTGTGATGAGCCATTTGGTCCAATACACCACTGTTCGCGGCTCTCTTCCAACCTCGTTGCCGACTTCCACTTCCAGTCTCCAGCGCTGTTCCTCACTCCTCCAGTCCGCCTTGATGACCTTGTGTCTATACCGAATCTTCTTGTCCAGATCAAACGTGCGCGCCGTTTCTTGCAGGTATTCCATGATAGCCTCTCCTCTCGCAATCGGGTTCTGCGCCCTCCATGGGTAGAAGTTGAATCCCAGGGTATGCAGATCCGAGTCGGATCGCACGCCGGGGTATCTGAACTGCGACCATGTTCCACCGAGTTCGTGGCGCGCTTCAAGAACGGCAAATTTGGCTTTGGGGAGCGATTCTTGGATGCGGTAGGCGGAGTTGATACCACTGAGGCCGCTGCCGATTATCAAGACGTCAAAGTACGAGTCGATCATGGTGGGCCGGCTGTGCTGACGGTGCTTACTGTGGGGACAGGGTGCCGGCGCAGGTACGCGGCGTGGTAGGAAGGTCGAAGTGGCAGATACGATCGAGTGTTTGTGGAGTGTTTCGCTTAGTTGAGACGAGGAAAACAAAACAAGTCGTGCAAGGTAAAGTCCGACAAAATGTAGGGACTCTGGTATGCAGTCAGTGATGAGGCTGATGGGCAATCGCAAAGGGGAGCCGGTGCATATCGACGCTTTGTACCAAACTTATTCAACTTCCGAGGTGTCTCCACCCCCATCGTGCGACGCCACAGCTTGCGCGCTCTACCCCACCGCTGACATTTTCGTCCATCACCTAGTTCATTCACGGCCGTCTTTCACCGCCATGCGATTGGAGTGTCGTTGGCACTCGTTGGTGTTGGCGGAGCGGTTAGTACGTCACCGACTTTTTTTGCCGAGGCAGATCCTTAGTTGCTTTTGCTATGTGATGCGCACACCTTACCACAAACGGTAATGTCACTTGCGGCACGAGGTAGGGCTCGCTCGGTTGACTCCTTTCGGACCACTATCGTTGAGAAAGGTTACTTCTCTCTGTGTCTATGTAGGCTTGATTCCGAAAGGCCTAGTCACATGTACCCTGTAGATCATGATCAACAGCCAACTCCCACGTTGTCGGACGCATTCATACCACAAATTCCTAATCATTCGGAATCTCAAGACTTCCGAAAGCGAATGCCTCGGCACAACAAACAACTGAAGCAATAGGGCTAAAGCATATCTCAAGCGCATCATAAGACACCAGACGACACCACGCGCAGATCAGAGAGCGAACCGAGGCAGGCAAACATGGTGGGTAGCAGAGGTTCCGATAGGCTGACAGTCATTGCAGCCGGTGTAATCCATATCCAGTCCTTAGACCACACACTTTGTAATCTGTCATTGTTATCTGTTTTTCCTTTCCATGGTCGCTATGGAGGTTTTTTGATAATCTTAACGTCCTGGCAGGTGACATTGGATAGTAAATCAGCGTAGGAGCCGTAATCATATTTATCCTTCACTTCCGGTTTACGAGCATCGTGTTTCTACTAATTTACCTTTCTGGTCCCCTTTTCTCTATTCTCGTCTATTCCTCTCAGTTCATTTTAGCGAGTAATGGGTGCGCGATATCAAAAGCTTCGAGCGTACTTCTTTCGTATTCAGGATTGATATCAAAGAAAGATTGAGAGATCGGACAGTGAAGCCCCTGAACAAGATGTAGGTTGAATTGGTACCTGGGTAGTGACAACGATATTCTAGCCCCAGATGTTGGATAATTCAACGGAAAAGTATATAGTAGTATGACTATGCAATTGAAAAGTGAAGAGACTCGCGGATGCGATGTGGGCAAAAGTTCAAGATTGGGTAGCGTCAGAGGAATTTCGCGGTTGGAAGCTTGAAAATAGAATTTGAGACTTGATAATGTAATGTTGCTTGACAGTTGCTCTCATTGCTGAGACATCAATATTAGTTTTTAGTTTCCAGGGCGACGCTCAGAAGTGCGCATAGCATTGCAGGAAGTTTGAGTGACCAGGAAGACTGTTGGAAGAAGCGCAAGCTTGCGCGAAGGCATGGCTGAAAGAAACTATCAGGTTAACACAAGCTTTGAAGCGAAATAGAGTCGGTCAAAGAACAGAGAAATTTGAATGTGAAGGAAATCTTGATTCGCTTGGCCACGTCTGTTGAAGTTTGCCAACTTCGCCTCGATGGTTTCCCCAGCTGCCAATGAAAGCTTTGCCCTCGTAATCCTCTACTCCTTTCCACCTCTTCCCTCCAAGTCTGTCCATCAGCACTGCAGCCTTCTCGTCCATTGTCACACATAAGAACAATCTCGACACATCGCATGGAGCGACCTCGTCCATACGTCCACCAGGGTACATCATTGTCGGCCACTCAGCTACGACAAGTCCGCCTGAGCTAGGCCATGCGGCACCAACCCACGCGTTTTCCCTCGCCGTCGGCTCAGGCTGAGCAGCCATTACCTCCTCATCTTGCAAGTGATCGGGTTCAATGAAGAGGGCGTGTCTAGCGGGAGAGTCCCACCACTTCCCTCCGAGCAATAGTAAGCGCTGAGCAAAGTCGTCTTCCTCTTGTCGAGTGGTGTGACGCTTCTTCGGTGGATCGACACGGTCGAGGCCGAGAAAGTCAAAATCTGCAGGGCAGGGCCTCTCGAGTACGATCACACCTCCGCGTGACGGCCAAGCGAATATGGTGATTTCTTCGTAGAAATCGACACGTTTACTGAGATCTTTGACGCTATCGTAAACGGTTCGCGGGCCGCACAAGTGCCTTGGACGTTGCACTGGATTTGTGAAACGTGCGCTATCAGATGGGGGCGGTGGCGTGGGACGGATTAGACTGAGCAGGCTGTTCATGATGGGGTCGAAATGTGTATCGAGTGCAATAGTGGAAGCAGGAAGTTTGAGAGCTTTTGTAGCTTAGCAGAGTCACCACAAACATGTGTCATTTGCTGATTAGATATGTTGTAGGCCGTTGTACACGAGTGAGAAAGAAATTCCGTCGTATACATCACACGAGTGATAGAAGATGGGAATAAGTTGGAGACGTAGTTGGATGCAAGCAAGAGAAACTGCAGTCGATGACGACATTCCCAAGCGTTTGACTCTTTCTTTGTGAGTCTTCACCCCGCACGCTCTTGGTCCGTGCTATAGTTTTATCTCTTCCAGAACTCCAGGATTCCCTTCTCTCACCCGCAACCTTCCTCGACAAGAATACGCAGCCAGAATAACTCCCACGAGTGGCCCAGGCGGCAAGCATACCGCATGCAGGGTCAGTAAAGCTAGCGGAACATTAAGCCTGTTAACAGTTTAGGTCGTGTGTCAAAACGCTCGAACTTAGCCCTAACCGCATCGCCCCACCAGTTTCAGTAACAAATTTCCGACTCCACAACCTGCAAGGTAAAGCATCTCCTTCGACACCCTGAGAGCCTTGCGTCTTGAAACTCAGAATATAATGCCACCATTCTGGCTTCTTTACATCAAGAAAATCGGGCTTGTGGTTTAGTGGTATAATACTCCCTTAGCATCAGTTCTTGAGCGCTAAAACGCACTGGATCAGCTTGGGAGTGGTCCAGGGTTCGATTCCCTGCAAGTCCATCTTTTTGCGCTCGCATACATCGTGACCGCAGCTGTCGTTGTGATACCTTTTTTTGTGCGGTGTTGGTCGATGTTCGCCGTTTCGAACTTTAACCCCCTCACCAAAGGTTTTTGCCGAGAAATCACAATACTCGACATTTTCTTGGATCTCCATGAAAGTTCGACAATACAATGCTAATCGGCCTCCTCTTACTGTCTTGGCTCTGAGCAAGTACCTGCACGCTTACCCGTAATCTGTTCGCCAACTTTCACAATATGAGTGAATACCATCAGCCTTCATCTGCACGTATGTCTTGTATATAGCAACACTTAGCTTCTCATTCTCTATCCAGGGAAAACTGGTATCCATACTCACGCTCTCGCCCATACTCTCTCATCCTCAAACGCTATATGCCTTCTCCCGCTTTAATGTAAAAGCCAAAACAAGAAAAAAACGCCATGCTATGCAATGTACCCCTAACAATGCTTTCCCATGTTCCAAAGCCAGAGAGCCAAAGCCAGGTAGGCGAGTCATAACGCCTTGTATGAACGCCTCTTTCGACCCAATGCCATCCATAACCACAGCCATGCCGAAAGAAAAAGAGAAGAAATATACAAAGGAAACAAATATCCCACACTATGAAGTGTAAGGAAAGTCAAAGGCCAGTCCATCCTCTCCGTCTCCGCACCTGCGTCAAATACCCATCTCCAGCCCGCCTTTCTGGCGAAGCATTACTAACACCGAATTCCTAATCGTGCGCGACACCCTTCCTCGCTGCTGTACTCATCTCACCCCCACTAGTCTCCCTTCTCCTTCTCACAATCTGTAGGCGTGGAAGCGGCGGCGCATTAGTCGTCGTAGGGGTGGGAGTTGGAGTGGGAGTAGCACTCCCCGGTGCATCGTTTTCGCCACCAACAGTACTTTGGCGTCGTCGCATGACCGCTTCGCCAAGACGGCCTGCCCGGGCTTTGGGAAGACGTGAAGACGACTTTGAGTTGGCGTTATTCGCTTCTATGCGCGCGAGGCTTGTTGCTGCGTCGCGAGATGGTGGACGTGAAGATGTGCGGGGGCCGGTTGGTGTGTTGTTGTTGGATTGCAAGGCTGCAAAAGAGGTTGAGCTGCGTGCTAGAGCTGGTGGTTTCGAGCGGCCGGATGATGGAGGAACAGCGGAGGGATCTTCGGCGAGGTCCCACATTGCTGTTGACGACTGCGACCTCGTGATGCCACCGCGGCCCGTTGGCGTGTTGGCCATGGGTGGGAGCATAAACGTAGATTTAAGTGAGTTGGGCGTGGGCGGTGTCAGCCCCATGCCACTGCCTACCAGTGTAGAGCCGGTGCTAGAGCCGGAACCGTCTCGACGACCAGCGGACGAAGCTGGACGGCGCAGATTCATGCCAATAGCTGAAGCACGACTAAGGCTTCGCTTGCCATTCGATCCTTTGTTGATACCTGAGTGCTCGACTTCATCGCATGCGCGAACGAGCTCTTCGGCCATCTGCCGTACCAATACAGCAGAATCGTGTTCCATAAGCCAACTGATACGATCATAGCAGCCAAAAGCGCGTACGAGCCAGCAGCCTTCATCCTTCGCATCACAAATTGTCCTTAGGATACGGAGGAAGTTGAGACGCGTCACAGCATCTTTGTGCCCCAACTTCTGTTCTGTGCGACTGAAGATCTCAGGTACAGCGAGAGATGCAGCAATTGGTGGAGATAGACGAACAAGTTTCTGCAATGGTTCGAGCATGTTCTCAAACGTGGAGTGTGGTAGGTCGGCGGAGGTATACGCAGAGATGATGGCGACTGTAAAGCTCGATTGCGAAGAAAGGAGGTATTGCTCAACGCGCGCGGTCTCTTCCTGAAGCCTGAATTGGTTAGCATATTGTACCTGGTAGTTAAAGTGAAGGAATACGTACCATACGAATATGGCATCCAGGGCCGTCACCGCCCAATTTCGGTCACCAAGTAGCGATACGTAGAATGCCAGACCCTTCGCATCCCATAGCATCTTCCGTGCAACCTTGCCCGAGTTGACCATCTCAAGCAACACTGGCAACGCAAACTCCTTGAGCGGGCCGCCCTCGCGCACAACCTCTTTCAGTAAAGGTATGATGTCTGACAGCGCAGCCTCTTCCTGCCTGCTCTTGTTGTGCCGACACAGATTGTACATAGTATTGAGGATCTGGTTTGAGATCTCGCGGTGGAACGGAGGTAGTCGAGCTGGGTCAGAAGCGGATCGGTGCAGGCTGCGGCTCATGGCGTCTTTTTGCCGAGTTGACTTGAGTAGTTCAATAAGGATGTCGATTGCATTGGAGTTCTGGAGGGCTTCGTGGGTCGAGGAAAGGGAGCTAAGGTTCTTGATAAACTTGAGCATGGTGATCTGATGTGGTGGTGACATCTTGCGAAGGTCTTTCAATACACCTGTGCACTGTTAGCTATGTCCGAGACTTCTTCTACTGCGTCAAGATCGTATGACGGAGGTGTGAAACTTACGCTTCAAGATCATTCGATCCGCCACGAGATCCTTGACATGGCTCTCTGCTTGTGAGAAGATAAGGAAGATTTGTACGATCCTGCCCACAATTAGGCGTGCAACCTCGCCATCCTCCTCAACCATGCGATTCAGCACCAGACTGAGAGGATATAGTACGCTTGATCTCGAAAAGATACGACAAAAGTCGTTCTTGGGTGTCGGTCCTTGTAATTCGAAGACGCCAAAGACACCATTGACACCGATGAGTACCAGGTCGCGCTCAGCGTCGATGTCCTCCTCCAAGAACTCAACTAGCACATTGATACCGCCACACCCGATAAACATCTGCAGAGTCAGGGTGCTTGTTTGGTACATCTGCCGTACGAAAGCTGCAGCTTCTTTCCGGATATCACTGGGAAACTTCTTGGAAGCAAAGTAGCAGATGGTCGGAATGCCGCCCAGGAACGATAGGCTCTCCTGCGATTCGGAGTCTTCCAAGATAATCAGATTGATGATCTTGAGAAGAGGTAGTACCACTTCGTTGTGCGGCCGGGTTCCAAGGATCTCCAGGATGGGCAACATGCCATGGCTTCGCAGTATAATTGATCGTTTGTCTGGCGACTCGTGTAGCACCTGTAGCAGTTGATCTGCAATGTCGAGCAATTCATCGTCGGGCTGACTTGTCTTCAAACAGCCAACTAGACTTTCCGTCATCTTTGTTAGCCGATCGTCCCGATCTCGAGCGACGTTGTTCTCCAGATTGATGTTGTCGAGACCTTCATCGAGGTTCGCGAATGGATCGAGGTCATCTTCGTCCGCTATGATGAAAGAGTTGGCCATCTTGGATGTGATCATAGCGAGACTACTGTGCTCACTACCACTATCACTCTCGGCTCGACTAGGATTAGCAAGTTGACTCTTGATATCACCAAAGACATCAGAGAAATCGTCGCTCTCGTTCTCGGCATACTTTTGAATCTCAATCTGCGACTGCGTTCGTTGTAGCTTTCCTCGCGTGGATGTTGAGCTTGACGATCTTTGATGAATGTTGCCATTTGACTTGAGATCGCGTGTTGACTTGGGTCCTGCTTTCAAGTCGCTCGGATGGAATAAGCGTGGAGAGAAAGTGTCAGAGGGCGGGCTGGAATTGGTGACCGCTACTTGTCTTGATGCCGCGGCTGGTGGGTGCGCGTATTGCATGGACGCCAGTTTACGCTCAAAAGCACCCTCGTCAGCTGGCATGAGATCTGAATAGTCTTCGACAGTGTCCTCACGAAAGAGCTGACTAGGCCGTGCTGGCGCTTTAGGCTTTGGCTTTGGGGACTGCGCAGCCTTTGGTGTGCCCCGTAGGAATGCCGTTCTTGGCTGCTCATATCTATCCTCATACTCTGACGTAGAAGCGTTGGAATTCGATCTTGAAGATGTGTTTGAGGAGGAAGCAGACGTCTTGGGTCTACCATTGGCGCCTCTCGACCTCTCGGCTGCTCTGTGACCTGACGCTTTTGGAAAGCTTTGGAACTGTGCCATGTTCATCGGGCTCTTCACTGTGGCCTCTCCATCCCCGAACTCGGGCATCTCCGTGACCGACTCAAAGCTGGCGAAAGCCTTGAGCCTGTCACTCGAAAAGAGCCCACCAAAGTTGTCCTGTGGCTTAAGGTGTGGCATCTGCAGGGCACGAGGCGATATGCTTTCGGCAAAGTCATTATCCCAGTTATCGTCATGCTCTAATTCCGGCGAGCGGAACGATTCTGCGGTAGGTCTGTGCTTCGGGATGTTGAGATTAACGTTGGCCGGGATCTTACGAGATGAAGCACCAGCACCGTTGGCGGCAGCAGGGGACGCCTTCTGCAATCCCGACACAAGACGAGAACTCCGGCGAAGGGAGCTGGGCGACTTTAATGCCTCGTTCCATTCCTGCACGGACTTGACTGCTTCCTGATATTCGGTAGGTTTTGTGGGTACTGCAGGGACAGTACGCTTGGCACTGAGGATCCATGGGTGCTTGAGGAGGCGCTTTGCGGAGATGCGGAGCGTGGGATTCTTCTGGAAACACTCCATGAGGAACTCGCGCAGCAGCTACAAGGGTCAGTATCTGAAGTCATAGGGTCTGGCGTCTATACATACCGGAGAGGCACTGCCGGGTATGGGTGGATGCTCATCGTTGACAATTCTAAACAGGGCTTGCATGGGCTGCAGCTTGTGGTAGGGCGGCTTTCCTTCAATCAGCTCGATAACCGTGCATCCCAAACTCCATATGTCTGACGACGTAGTAGCTCCCGACAGTTCGATGACCTCTGGAGCCATCCAGTAGGGTGTGCCCACGACGCTCGACTGGTCCAAGCCCGACTGCTTGGTGGCTACACCGAAATCGGCGAGTTTGACCAGGCCCTCCTTGGTTGTAAGGATGTTGGCACCCTTGATATCCCTGTGTATGACACCTTGTTCGTGGAGGTAGAGCAGACCATGGAGGACTTGCGACATGTACAGCGCGACGAGGTTTTCGGGGAACTTTCCGAAGTTCTTGCAGATGCTGTGGAGCGATCCGTTTTCGCAGTACCTAACAGGACATTAGCTCTGGCTCTTGTATATGTGTGTGTGTATGGTTCCACGGCCACTCACTCCAGGATGATGTAGAGACTCTCGGAGCTCCTCACGAAGCCGTGGTACTTGACGATATTCGGATGGTTCAGGTTCTTGAGCAGGTCAATCTCCATCTCCATGTTCTTGAGGTCTGCGGCGCCCAGGTTCTCGAGGCGGACCTGCTTGATGGCGACCGTCTCGCCCGTGCCCCAGTTGAGTGCCCTGTACACGCTGCCGAATGCGCCTTTGCCCAGGCAGTCGCCCAGCTGGAAGTCCTTGAGGCCCGCCACATCTTGGGCTGCCTTTTGCGCTGTCCCTTCTCTGCTTGGCCGTTGTTCGCGCTCGCGGGGTTGGCCGTTGTGGTTGGACGAGGACGACGACTTCTTGGAGTGGCCGCCGGGTGTGTTGGACGAGGTCGAGGCCTGCGACGAGCGCGAGTTGGAGGGCGCATGCGATGGGCGGGAGGGGTGTGAGACCATGTCGGCTGTCCTCGTCTGGCCCCCGGAGCCAGCTGCTACTGTCACGTCCTACGCTGTACTCGAGTCGGCGCCTAGGCGTCTCGGCGTGTCTGGTCGCAGGGCGGGCGTGAGTGGTGGAAGATGGGCGGCGGCGGTGAAGGACGTCGTGCGGTGTGCATGTCCCCAACAACAAGCACCCAGAAATCCAGAGAGACGGCAATGTCGACGGGCAAGGTCGCAATTGTTGTTGTTGCCCATGCGCGACTCGTATTATGCGTTGGAGGGGCCCGTTACCAGCGCAAAGCAATTATCAGTTGGGGATCCTGGCCGCGAAACACGCTCTAAACCAGCCCGGCGAATCTCAGAGTCGCTGCCGCCTGCCAGAGGCTGCCGTTATGTCAAGACTCGTCGCCCGATGCTGCCGGGTGGATTGGGGCAGACGGGGAGTGGCTAGGCACCGCTGTTGTCGAGATGAGGGAATGTCTCGTCGCCGTGTACTCGACCTGCACCCAGTAGCGGCCGCGCCGTTGGGCGCTCGCTTCATGCGCCCTGCCTCACACCGTCCACTCACCATCCTGCCCATCCTGCACCCGACGAGTACAATTCCCGGTCCCAAATTGTGAACATGTACATGCAGCCCACGCGACGCGTCGTCGAGTTTTTGTTTTTCTCAACGGCAAATCTCGTCACAAAGACGCAACAGTCTCAAAGACTTGCGCGTCTTCACGTGCGCTAGCCCCTTGCATACACCATCTCCTCTCCCGTCTACACATGGGTCGTCAGCATTAGAGGCACCATGCGTCACAGCTGGCTATCGCTACCACTATCGCTACCACTATCGCAATCAAGAACCATGCCTATCGCGGGGAATGTGGGGAAACGGCTTCCGTCAGCTTGTGGAAACTCTACCGAAAAGGAAATGCCGGTGCGCGAGTCAAGATGAGACATTCAGGTATAGTGGTATCATTGTTCTTGTCATCAGACTACTTTCAGTCACCCCTCTTATATTCCATCCCACCATTCTCCTCCTAAGAGCTCACAACGTTGAGCACACCACCATCCACGGTCAAAATCTGGCCGTTGACGTATGAGTTCTTGGTGAGGAAGATGACGGCCTGTGCCATCTCCGCATCGCTTCCCGCCCGCCCATGTGGGACGTGGCCCTTCTCCTGGATCTTCTCGTCTGGCAGGTCGCTCTTCTGGTTCTCATCACTCTCCTTTGCCGTCATCTCCGACGGGAAGTAGCCAGGAGCAATGCTGTTCACCCGAATGCGAAGCTGTTGGAACTCAGCCGACATGAGCTTGCTCAAGTGAACGGTTCCGCCCTACAAAAACTATGTGTCAGCATCTTCTTTCAATTACCGACCCTTATAGAACTGACCTTGGCAGCGTTGTAGCTGAAGTGGCCTTGTGCATTCTTCATGATTCCTGACATGGAAGAGATAACGATGACAGAGGCGGAGAGGTGGCCGTGGCTCTCGGTTCCAGCTTGGAGGAGCGGCAGAAGGGCGACAGTGGTGAAGTATACGGCCGTGACATCGGTGTTGTAAGTCTCAGCCCAGCCCTCGAATGTCTCGTTGTCGAATAGCTTCTTCTTCATATCAGTAGCATCGTCGGCGTCTGGGATACCCTTCTCGCCTGAGATACCGGCTGCTGCAATAAGAAGGTTGATGTATTTCTCCTTGGACGCCAACTCCTGATACATGCGCTCCAAATCGTCCTTCTTAGTCACATCGCAAGGTGCAAGTGGTATGATCTGGCCGCCTTGATCCGGGCTGTGTGACTTTGCTGCGGTATCAAGGGCTAGCAAAAATCAGCATAATCATCCTTCTGATTGAAGGGTCAAGAATTGGCCTTACCCTCTTGGCGTCGACTGGTAATGTATACCTGCTAGATGTTAGAGGCGCCCAGTCACAAGAATAAGAAACGTACTTTTGCGCCGTTTGCAGCGAGTGCTTGAGCAGCCATAAGGCCAATACCAGAGCCACCTCCAGTCACTACGCACACATAGTCCTTGACTGAGAAGAGCTTCGCGACATGAAGATCTGAAGTGTTTGCTTTAGGAGGCATTGTGATTCGAAGCTAGATTTTCGGTATGAGTAAAGGAGGAAACTTTGTTGTACTTCAAAGACACGAATAGTTTTGATGATTGAGAGTAAAGACGAAGAGTAAGACGTTCGTAAAAAACGCGTAGCACTTCTGTTGGTGTAGTTTAGCCTATGACGTACAGCCATAAACAGCCCACCTGTCCCAATGCGGCTTAGACTGTTCGCGCTCGTGCCCGCGGACCACAAGTTCTCTTGCCCCATCTGGGCTCGTGCAAAGCGTCTGCCGTTCAGCCTCAGCTCCAACCTTGGAATGTCCGCGCCATCGATTTGGGGACTGCGCCGCTGCTAGTGTGGCTGAATCCTTCAGCGCCTTCCATCGTTCCTGCTCTATCTGACCTTTCTTGTTCGCATGTCATGTCACCGATCGTGATTTAGCACTGCCACCATCAGGCGCCTCATACACGTGCCAGAGCCCTTAAGAGCTGGAGATTATTCTTTTGTTCATATCCTGGATAAATCTTCACGCATGCAGCTGCCATTGTTAAACTTCGCTACATCCACTACTTGGAAAGCATCCACAGCCTCGAATGGCAGCCTCCATGTCGGAACCATCAACCGACCTCACGTTTTCACCAGGGAAGGCTAGTCAGCTCTGGCCCGAGCCTTTGGATACCCCCGGATTGATACCGCGCCATCTCAAACGTTCTGCGACGGGTCAGTTTCCTATCTTGGAAGTCATTCAGCGTTTACTATATCGACTTAAGCCAAGCGGCGTTGGCGATCTCGAAAAGATACTCGCTCTTGTCGGCCTCTACCAAGCTGCGCAACCTGTGTACAAGCATTTGAAAGGCCTCTTGATATGGGCTTTCACTGTTCAAGTCACCATACCCGAGACCGATCTAGTAGCTAGAGAAGTTCTGGCCTGGATGGGGGCGGAGGTAATACTGAACAGCCATACAAGGAGTGCTATGCTAGTCACAGGAGGTTTGCAGGACCCGAACGATGATTTCCATCGTCGTATGATGGTTGCTCGCAACCCTGGGGCTGCAGCGGACAAAGCTGACGAAGAAGTCCTATGCCTTCCACCGATTGGTACACGACTATTCTGGGTTGGCTTTATGTTGGGTTGGATACCTCGCCCGTATGTATTCTCTCGTCGAGGTGGATTTGGTTACCGAAATAACAGTGGTATGACGGGTAACATACTCGACGACAGCGGTCAGCTCCAGAATTCACTCACCGTCATGACCCTTGGATGGAGCCTCAAGCCGCTCCGGGATTTTACTAGGCTTTGTCACGACTTCAGAATCAAGAACCTTACGGGTACCACGACAGTGTATTTTGCGGGTGATCGCACGGACCCTTACGGTAACGGCTGGCAGTCAGTCTCCAAGGCCATTCGAAGGCTCGACACCATTGACATGGATGAAAAAGTCAAATCGGATCTAGTAAGAGACGCAGAATACTACTACAGCGATGAGTCGCGTTCATTCTTCGCCGACTGTGGCATCCCATACCGGCGAGGTTACCTCTTTCATGGCCCACCAGGCACCGGCAAGAGCTCGTTCAGTGCTGCATTGGCAGGCCATCTCAGCTGTGACATCTACCACATCAACTTGTCAACCGGTAGCATCAGCGATGGAACACTTCACCGCCTGTTTCTAGGTCTTCCACGTAAGTGTGTAGTCGTGTTGGAAGACATCGACTCTGCTGGTATCGGTCGCGAACAAGGACCTTCAGATGATCGAACGGAAGCACTTCAGCATGCGCAGGCAGCCATCGATGAGATTCATAGTTCTTCGGGTGCCATGGGGCCTCCACCGCCAGCTTCGAAACGTAGTCGTACTGCCCGCCGAAGCAATACAGTTACACTGAGCGGTTTGTTGAACGCCATTGATGGAAATGCTTCTCAAGAAGGTAGACTTTTGATAATGACCTCTAATGCCCCTGATACTTTGGATGAGGCTTTGACACGTCCTGGTCGCATTGACAAGAAAGTCTACTTCGGAAACATGGACGCTAGCGCTGGGAAGAGTATTTTCAAACGCTTGATTGGACGATCTGCTCTCGCTCGTGACTCGGCTTTTACCATGGAACAGGTTGAGCAATGGGCAACAGAGTTTTCGGATAGGATGCCGAATGATATCTTCTCCCCAGCGCAGGTGCAGAACTACCTCCAAGGCTGTCGAGGCGACCCTATCAAAGCCCTGGATGGTATTGACGCCTGGATTGCGGAGCACAAACGCGATGCTCAGGGACTGGATGATCCCAATAATACTACTCGGGATGGCGTAGCCTCCAACGTTCTTGTCAAAGATATGCCGGATCTAACTGTGTAGAACAATCTTGTCCTATGTGGGACTATCGGTCGATGATCCTGCACAGACTTAGTTAGCATTCCCAAAAACATGACATCTCCAGCAGTTCTACTATACAGTGTCTCCCTAAGACGCGTATATAGTACTCAGAGGCGCAACGCAAGACAAGGATTCCATAGGGTCTGGGCTAAGAGGCGCGTAGATCGCTTTTCAGAGCGCCATATGAACTCAAAAGCAATGTGCGTAGGTTTTTGAGGACTGTCATACACCATGAAAGATATTCGTGTTCCTCTGTCATGCTAATTGCTATCTGGGCGGGAAGAGAGATTATGCTGCCTCCAGTGAACGTTGGCTATCTGACGTTTCCATCGTTACATACGGCAAAATTCATACATAACGTAGTGAATGCATCGGCATATACCTACCCAGTAAAATGTGAAGCAAATCATCGTGAAACCTTCATCTGATTTCTTCTGCGCTTGATTTACCCGGCCTTTCGACCATTCTCTTCTCTCATATCTGCCCTTCCAACCGCAACGAAAGTCAACTAATCAGCGCTATATCAGCCACCATGCCCATCGAAACCCACTACTCGATACTTGGCATCAGCCGTGCAGCCTCCACTGATGATATAGAAGCTGCATACCGTGCCATTTTACTGGCGAACCACCCAGACAAGATCAAGCATTTGGACCCTTTTCAACGTACTTTAGCCGAAGCCCGTCTTCGAGCAGGCAAGACTGCTTACGAAGTACTTATCGACCCAAAAAAGGCCAAGAAGTACGATGACGAAATGGGGATCTGGGGCTCTTTTGGTAACGCCCAAACTTGGAGGAGGCCGTGGGAGCCTCCTGTTGCGCCTGTCGATGCGCCTGAGCCTGTACCTCCTCGTCGGCCCGCCGGCCAAGGGACTACTAGCGATGCTGAAGAACACGAATTTGCGGACGCAAAAGAAGAAGAGACTAGGCCTTATGCTGGAGGGTCTACCTCTTTCCCCACATCGTCTGCCAAAAGAACATCAGATGGCGTGCTGCAAGCAGAGTACCGCTACGGTCTCACACGCACAGCCACAGATGTAGATATCAAGATCAAAGGATGGAATCTTCACCTCCTCCTCTCTACAAAGTTTCATTTTCTCAACACCGTTACTACGCTCCCTACCGGTAGCGATACGCGAACCATTGCTTTTCAACTCCACATCCAACGCAACAAAACCTATCTTTCAACTGACGCAAAGGTTCTAGAACTCATCGTTAGCGTAGGATACATTCCAAATGGAGGGAGAGCTGTCGGTAATATCCAGACTGTCCTGAAGGAAGTAGCGAAGGATTCCTTGACCCTCACTCTCTACATGGCATCCGTTCCGTCTGGAAAAAGCCCCGATACCATGCCACCTTGGAAGTTTGGCTTCGACTTCGATATGAATGGTCATCCTGCGGCCTGGAGTCGCAAACGCGGTACGTGTATGATCTTCACGGTGGATAAGCAGAGTGTGGAGGAGACGCTGGAGGATGTGCTCAAGAATGAAGAGGGTTTGGTGGCGAATGCTTTTTGTGGATTGGGCGACGAGAAGCTTATGGGTGTAACGTTTAAGACGGTTAGGATGTGGAGAATGGCTGCTGTAGGGTATAGGAAGAATGATTTTCTGGAGGGGTAGTGTATACCTTCACAGGGGTTTGCACGGGCCAGGAGAGTTACTACGAGGTGGCTAGATTAACGGAACTATTACGGATGATGTACAGTATATGCCCAACGCCGGCTGACTTCATATGATACCAGACTTATAGTGTTTCATTGTAGTGACCGTGTATTCTTCATAACCCATAGGGACGATGGACTTCTACAAAAGAAAACTATAGAGCTAAGATGCAATGTCCAACACCTCCAAGAGGCCACCTCGTCCGCGATTATTCTCCACTCCCTTGTAGAAGCTACGACCCTGGACAGTGAGCCGGCTATGAGCTCAGCAGACTTCAGTCTGTAGCGTTTAGTTCCGTACCCCAACTGAGTGTTCATAAGCCACTGTAGATGATGGCAACCGCAAAGCTGGTAAACAGAAGAACCAGACCTGGTGAGCTCGTTGCTGCCGCAGACTTGGCATCCAGTCGCTCGAGGCAGTAATCAACGGTGTAGCTTGAGTTCTCAAGGGTGGGGCTGCAAGCAAACGGAACTTCGTATCCAAATGACTTGGTCTCGCATACCTCCTGGTTCTGCTCGAGATCGTTCAATTGGTCTGAAGTATACACGGCATTACCGATTATGACTGGACCAGTGCAGTTCAAGAAGTTTCCGGTCGCTCCGAGCACAATGCTGAGCAGTTTCGCCGGCAGGGCTTGCGGTCCTGGAATTGCCCCAGCGATGGCGACTATGCCTTCGACAAAACCTGGTGACGCATTAGTAGTGACATAACGTACATTGGCTGGATGCATACTGAAAGCTAACTGCTCGTCTGCATCATCCGTGTTCAAGCCCCCGATGGCTACGGACAAATTTGAAGCAGTGGCAGGAACGTCAATTTCCTGTGTGAACTCGACGGTGTCGTTTGGCTTAACAATATCGCCTGCATGAACCTCGCCCACTAGCCAGGAGCTTTTGATGGTATTATTGCCCGTCGTTGAGGCGATAGCTAGAAGCAGGTCATCTTCGTTCACGTCACGGACCTCCTCAACGCGCACTTCCTTGATGATGAAACTGTAGCGGCCAGCGATAGCCACGTTTGCTAAGAGTAGAAGAGATAGCAACAGCCCCTGCAAAGTCGACAAAGGCATGGTATCTACAGCGGGAGGTTCGTACTTCCAAGGGGAGTGAAGTGTAGAGATTGAGGGAAAGTAAATTGAAAAATTGCAGCTGATGCAGACGGGTCTCAGAGATTTGGAGCAGTACAGGTCCAATTTGCACCCCATCGATCAGAGCATCTTGCTCTACTTAAGTTCATGTGTTCAGCCTACCGTAAAGATGCGGATATCAAAGCTAAGCTCCAATGGATGTAGATTTACACACTGAAAGTTGGTGGGAGACCATGGGAAAGCGAACATAGGATTCGATCGAGCCGTTTGCGGCCATCAACATGCGACGTGCATGCGCCTTTGCCAATGAACGCAGCTGGCCCCCCAATTTTGCACAGTATAGCGCCATGATGGTGTGATTGTATGACTCCGCCGCGATGGCTTTCGGGCTGTGTCATCGTATACAGGAACCAAATGTGTCTTCTAGCCTGTAGTCTTGCATGCCATGAGCACTCGAAGCTCACCTGAAATCAAACCTTCCAGAGTACTTGAACAGGGTGATACATCCTGGGCGACAGTTTGTATACACCAGGGTGCGTCCTTTGTCGGTATGCCGGTACCTCGTTCACCGTTAATGAGTTTGAAGCCATTTGCTTTCTATGCTGGAGTACCTAAAAATACCTCAATCCTTAGCCTTGTTACGCAGAGCTCGTCGCGTGGACCAAGAGTAACCAGCATCCCCTCATTTCAAACAAAAGAACTGAGAAGAGAACATGGTGAGTCGGTATTGATGTAAGTGAGATTTTGTGACGTGACGAGAGCGACAGTTTTCAGCCTCTGAGATCTTTGACAACAGACTGTCTCAAGCGAAGTATAGTCGCTAGCGATCGTGACTTCACCATTACAAGGAGCAACACCAACTCAGAATAAGATGCTAAAAGGGTCTAGCCCGTTTTTTCGGGTAATGCCTGACCGGTCAAACTGTTTGTCTGCCGTTCCAGTCAGCACTAATCCATTTGCAAAAGGTACGGCTGAGGATGAAGCCGCAATTGCTAGCGACTATAGGATGCATGCATGCGCAGTCATCGACGCAGTAGGCATTTGAAAAAAAAAACAATTTGTGCCATGGCGCCACAAGCAGTATACAGAAATTTAAACGGAAGGTAGCGTTTCGGACATTGGAGGAGGTGATTGTGTGTATCAAACGCGGCAATCGTAATAACGGTTGGCTTTTCGAAACAATGTTGCAGTGGAGTTGCAAGTGATACCGATATGTTTTCTGGCGAGCTTGTTGGAAGGGACACAGACTGGAAGACGACGATCTTCGTTAGAACTCGCATCAATGCCACTCGCTCTATGCTGGTATATGCCCCTCCAGTTGAGCCTGTGCAGCAACGTGGTACATACCTTCAGAGAAGCAAACTGCCCTTATTCAACGGGGATGAGCAGAGATGTTTAAGCAGGTCAATCGTATCGCCAGCTCCCCGTGTCACATCACTTTATCCGCTTGATTCGCATTAGGAGGAAGGCATATTGATTGGTTGTATCGTATAGCGTTCGGAGTAGGCTGAGGACTTAATCGCCATAGTCCTTATCAGTCGACTGTGAATACCTAGGTAGGCATCCATGGTTTGTAGGCCATTGACGTCTTCGCCCCTGTATCAGCAGTTAGCGCCAGCTACAATAAAACAGCACTAGGTAATATTGCTGTAAGCTTGGCACGGAAGGGCGGTGGAATCAAAAGGCTGAAGGATGGGTCGGATGGGTGATGTTCGGGTCCTGGCGCGTTCCCCTCTGGCGGCTGGAAGCGCTGCGACTCGCGTCCAGGGGCTCCTGCGCTAGGCTTGCTCGGTGCTAACGTGCTTGGCAAAGCATCTTTCCGCACGAGCGTCATATGTCTTGCTGCGTCACCACAAAGCTCGACATTCGCCCTCAAAAACTGAGACACCGGATTCTTGAATCCAGTTCATCGAAGTGATCATTACAGCCGGAAACTACCGTCATTATGAGACGATCACCATCGCGAGACGAAGTCGCTCTTTCTAGCGCAGAGTGGGTTGGCGAGGTAACAAGCAGCAAATTATCCCTGTATACCATCAGAGCTCTGAACGTGATTATCTCGTGATGGGAAACACATATACCCGACCCCACTCTGCCTCTTTTATGTGGACCGGAAAACGATCCCCGTACCTGCGCAGGTACCCCGCGACATTCATTCTAGTGTCCGCTACCCCGCCACGCTATTTGGGAGTAGTTGGAAGAGAAGTGTGATCGTAGGAAAACGATATATGTGAATTACTGAGAACAGCCTGGTGGTGGTTCTCCGGGTGACGTATCAGTGTTGTTGGGAGCATGGGTACTTGACGATCCCCACCGAGCAGTGGATACTTGGCCAACATACTTCCTGCTGGCACTGGCATCTCTCACAGAACACATACAGTCTTTTCATATGCTCCCAATTCTTTCATCATGTCTACACAAGACTATAGTTCGAGACTCCTTTCGTATGTTACACTTGTCAATATCGCGCTAGCACTCGTAGCATATATTACTGTCCAAATCCTTTACCAGATAACTTACTACCGGTTCTTCCATCCGCTACGACACTTTCCTGGTCCTTTCTGGGCCAGCGTAACGCGTCTATGGATCGCTTACCACAATATCAAAGCCGACGAATGCGAGCTCGAACTTGCTCTACACCGCAAATATGGTCCAGTGCTTCGAATTACGCCTACCCTCCTTTTGGTTTCGGACGCAACTAAGTTACCTGAGGTATACAACCGTCAATCGAACAAGTCAAACCACTATATTACTGGCAGCTTCGGGAAGACTGAGAGCCTATTTAACATGCGCGAGCATAAGCATCATGCGCATTTTCGCAAGATCGCTGCTGGCCCTTACAGCTTCAGCAACGTTAAGAAAATGGAAGGCCTGGTAGATGATCGCATTCAGCAGTGGATCGATAGACTGGAAGAACTCTTCAGTAATGGCAAGAAATTTGACTTTGCGCCCTGGGTATGCTTCACACTGATTACGTGACGAGAATAGGGAGCACTGATACTTTGATGTGTAGGCAGTGTACATGGCATACGACATCATATCGGAAATTGGCTTTGGCGCGCCTATCGGCTTCATAGAAAGCGGCTCGGACATTGATGGTCTGATTAAAGGCTTCCACGATGGCTTACTTCCCTTCGGTCTCATGGCTCGACTTTGGCCCTTTACACAGTGGGCAAAAGGTACATGGCTTGGTGAGAGATACCTCGTCGCGAAACCGGAAGATGATTCTGGCATCGGCACGCTCATGCGCTTTCGTGATAAGCTCATTGCACAGCGACTTGAAGATATTGAGGCCGGTAAGATCGAGCGAGTCGATCTGCTACAGACATTCCTCGATGCAAGGACGGAAGATGGTGCGCCACTAGAGTTGGATTACATCAAAGCTGAGATCCTTCTGGTGCTGCTTGCAGGTGCTGATACCACAGGCACTGCGTTCCAAGCGATGATTGCATACATTACCTCTGACGCTCAAGTGTACACCAAGTTGATGAGAGAGGTTGATCGCGTCACTCGTGAGGGAAACTTGAGTTCTACACCACAGTACGACGAAGTGCTAGAACATTGCCCATACTATGTCGCCTGTGTCAAGGAAAGCATGCGGTAGGCTATAGTCTCTTTTCAATAGTTATCCCCATACTCACATCTACAGTTTATGCCCCTCTGCCCCCAACATCTTCCCTCGTCTTGTTGGGCCATCGGGCATGCATCTGCACGGTCGATATGCTCCACCAGGGACAGAAATAACTTGCAACCCGTGGCTCGTGCACCGTGACGAGAAGATCTACGGTGCCGATGCCTGCGAGTTTCGGCCAGAACGCTGGCTTGAGAGCGACGAGAAAGCGAAAGACTACAACAAGTACAACATGGCCTTTGGTTACGGCGCAAGAGTTTGCCTCGGAAAAGATATTGCACTTATGGAGCTGTACAAGGCGCCGTTGCAATTTCTTAGGACGTTCAAGATTGACATGGATAAAGGTCGGAAAGGCAGGTTTGTCGTCAAAGGTGGAGTAGGCTTTTGGGAGGATATGTTGATTAGTATACAGCGACGGGCAACGTAAGATTAAGGTGGCACTTCAATGTATGCTGACCTACACAAAGCACTATAGATGAGATGATGTACGATTGAGTCGCGTGAGTTCGCACAATGATGAGATGGCGTTCTAGATTATCCCGTACCCGATGTCGTCACGTGTTGGCGCGATGATTTTCCACTAGCGCGGTCTTGGACGAAACAATCCGAAACGTCCGCAATTACGCTACGAAGCTTACGGTCCGCGCCTCAGCTATCCCACCACTCGCAGTACACAGCTGGTCTTGGTATAGGCTCATTGTCCCCGCACTGGGGCGCACTGAAAATGTCCCCGAGATGATTCTCCGTCGGTGCCATATCCTTGGACCAGGCCTCAGGCCCAGGCGGAAATAGCTTGTTTCGTAGCGCGCTTGGTATATAGGAGAGCGACTCCAACATGACGATGACCCTTACCGCTTCTACGATTTTTTGAATCGATTTCTTTCGTTTTTCTGTCACTCACTGACACTGACCTTGTTCGCTGGTCGTTCATTCATTTCGTCACTCGCTTATCTACTCGTCCGTTCGCATCATGATGCGTTCAACTTTCTTTTTCTCCCTGCTTGCGGGCACGGCCTTTGCTCAGCTTGCCGAAAACAACTTGAAGACCCACGTCGGAAGTTTGAAGCTTTCTGCACCCTTCAATCCGATCAAAGAAGCGTACTGGACTGGACTCCCTCACCATCGCCGCACTCCCTTTGCTGTCTCGCCAGATGGCAAGTCAGCATACCTTGCGTACCTAGACGCTTCCGAGACGGACGTACATATCCAGAAAGTCGACCCTGCTACCTTTGCGACCGTAGGCGATGCAGTGACCGTCACTGGTGGAAAGGAAGCTGGTGGTCTAGTTGCTCACAATGACGGTTTCGCTTTACTCACTAACGAGGCCATGCCGTCAGGCACCACCAACGCGCCGCCTGATAGTACCCCAGTAGCTGTCTTGTACCGCTACACTGCTGGCAAGCAGACCTTCAAGACGTTTTTGGGCGGCCCTGACAACGTTGGCGGTATGGGCGCACTGGCGTCCCCGGACATGAACGGAGACCTTGCTTTCTCTGAGGCCACTGGCATGTACGGTGCTTACTTCGTCGTCACCGCGTACTCTGGCGATGCCAAGGGTCATTTTGGTGACGCCATCCAATACGTTAGCGAGAACGGCACGCTCGAGCAGATCCAGGGTGCTAGTTCAAGCTGGGGATGCTCACACAACACTGGTATCGCATTCGAGGCCGCTGATTCTGTTCCGTTTCCTAGCATCTGTTCCGAGGACCAGGGTGCCATTTGGCTTAACACTGGAGGTACTGGAATGGACAAGAGCGGTGTCAAGGTCTCCAACGAAAACGTCCAGAATGGTGCTGGAAATGAGGCTATGGGTGGCATGTCCGGATCCTACAGTGGTCTTGCACGCTTCATCGACAGCGACTCCTACATCTTCTCCTGGGTTTCGCGTGGCGCCAAGGATCTGACCGAGAACGAGTGGATGGGCGCAGGCTACACTCACTCCGAGAACCGCACTGTCAACCGCAACGTTGCCATCGCTACCTTCTCAGACAAGAAGACAATTGTTGGCGAGCAAGCTACCTCTGAACTTGGCCCCGATGGTGACTCACAAGTCAACTGGATCACCACAGGCTCTGCTGACTGCCAGAACGCTCACGTTGCTGCCTTTGATGGCACCAGCGCTCTCGTCACCTGGGAGGAGATCGCTGAGCCTACGTGCGAGTTCGTTGCCATGGGCTGCAAGGGTGCCTTTACTGGCTCTTACTTCCAGCTCGTCAAGGACGGCAAGAAGGTTGGCGAGCCGGTCAAGTCCATGGACGTCTACGTCGCGGGAGACATGGTTACCATGGCTGATGGTCGGGTATGCTGGCCTTACGTTGACATGGACTGGACACTTGACGCACCAGTGCGTAACCCCGCAAAGGTAGAGGCTATCAGCTTCGCATGCATGGGCCTGAGTGGCAACGAGTCGGCTGCACCTGCTTCCTCTGCCCCAGCTGCCTCAGCCCCAGCTGCCTCAAGGACACCAGCTCCCTCATCCAAGGCTCCCGTCGCTACTTCTGCGGCTGTCAAAGAATCAGCTCCTGTAAACGAGGTTGCCGAGTCTACCGAACAAACCCCAGCCGTTGAAACACCTGCTGAGTATGCTCCAACGCCCGCCCCAAACCCGATCGAGTCCCTGCTCCCCATAGCTCCCATCGTCTCTGTCATCACATCTGCGCTTGAAGCTATTCCATCAGGCTTCCTTCCCGACAACGACCTTCCCGCGCCCTTCCTGTCAATCTTCATTCCGGCTTCTGAGTCTTTCATCGCCTCTCTTGCACCTGCTTTCACCGAAAGTGCTAAGATACCTCTTCTGTCCCTTGAGCCAGTATACTCCAGCACCCCCAGCTCTTTGGTCGCTGAGCCTACCGTCGAGCCTACAGCTTATCCTGAATACCCAGAGGTTACTCCTATTGTCGAACCATCTCAGCCAGCAGCTACTCCTATCGTTGAACCTTCCCAACCCGCGGTGACTCCCACCGTCGAACCGACTCAACCCGCAGCTTCAACAACATGTACCGAAGGCAAGACCCAGAGCACTCGCGTACCCCTTGACGCCACTCTTTCGGCAGATGCTCCCCCCTACCCTATCGGTACAGGCTCAGCCGCCTACCCCACTGGCAGTGGTATGCGCCCCTCCGGTATCGCGCGCCCCACTGGTGCTGGCCGTCCAGACTGGTTCCATGGTAGCCGTCCAGATGGTAGCTTTGGCTGGGGTCGCCCCAGGCCTTCCGGTATGTGGCCTGCTCACGGTTACCCCCATCCTACAGCCGGCTTCCACTACCCTTCCAAGCCCTCTGAAGCTTTCGGCCATGGAGGTGCTGCGGGCGTTAAGGCTAGCAGCAAGCCTTGCACCCTGGAGACCAGGGTCAGGCCCACGCCTACTGCTCTTGTGCGTTAAAAACATCATGGATTATGAGATGTCATAACATCATCCATATCGTTCTCACCCAATTCATGTATATATATTTATCTTCCACAGACCTCCAGGCGGGGTGAGACTAGCTGCCGCAATTCACAGTCGGTACAACACGTACAACTGTTACTCTATTTCTTCCTTTGCCTCACATGCGTTCAACTGGTTTCTCGTCCTTGGTTTGCGTTGCTAGTTGTAGGCCAAACGATTCTTTCAGAAAACTAATCTATCAAGAACCTTGTCTCCAAACGTATTCGTCGGTCCATCCGTGTCTATGCAACTGCTCATGTCGCTTTGTCACTTCCATCGCTTCATGCTAACCGCAACGAGTGCGCAATCAGTCTCTAGGAGGTTCGACTTGCAGCTAGCGGGCTTGACAAACAAACGCACCTCTCTCACCATTGCTCAGTTGTCTTTTTGCTCTCCTACTGATCCTGCTTCTGTGTTTCCCGCGACTACCGCCCTTAATCGCGACTGACTTCGCACACGTTCAGCCAGGATGACTGAGGAATCAGAGCTCGTAACGATCGATCCGAACGGCGACATGCTCATCATATTGAAAGACCCGAACACGGCACTGTTGGAGTGGAAAGAAGACAAGGACTTATTGGAGGAAACGATCGCTCAGGCAGCAGCTGAAGCGACTGAGACAGTCAACAACAGCGAAGTTGCACCGCTAGAGCGAGAATTACCCAAAACTCGGTATCTGGTGTCATCGCGGCAAATGCGTATCGTATCACCTTACTTTGAAAACATGTTCAAATTCAACTATGGCGAGACAGTTTCGGTTTTCGAGGATGATCTATATCATGTCCAAGCACAAGGGTGGAACCCAGAAGCATTTGCCGTGGTGCTCAATGTCGCGCATGTCCAACTTCAAGCCATACCGAAAAAGGTCAGCCTCGCTTCGTTCGCTTGGCTCTACGTTATCGCAGACTATTACCAGATGGAGGGTGTCTTGGGACTATTCACAACGGAGTGGTTGAACCAACTGAAGCGGCAACCGATGCCGATAACCTACAGTAAGGAGCTTGTACTCTGGATGTTCTTGAGTGTGAAACTCCAAGACATGGAGACTTTTAACCACATGGCATTAATTGCGACAAGGAAAGCTTGCTATCCCATACAGTTTCTGGATCTACCCTTTCCTCCAGGAGGGCAAGGTAAGCTATCTATCTGCTTCGTGAGAGCCTGCTGACTCACATAGTACACAAGCTTGATGGCATGCGGTGTGCCGCTATTGAAAAGCTTCTGGGTGGTGTACGTAAACTTATCAGAGAGCTGTACCAAGGCAAGGAGGGGTGTTCGGAGGCATGTTCGGGCATGCTGTTAGGGTTCTTGCAGCGGGCCTTGTGGAAAGAAGATCTGCAGGGTGTCGTTTCAGAACATCGTCAACGTCCCTTCGAAGGAATTGGGTTTGATTCACTTCTTTGCGAGATCGAGGAGATAGGAACTCCCTCTGATGGTATATGGGATTTGCCCAACTGCTGTCTACTTGAAGACCTTCTTTTTCCGATCCGTTGCGATGCTGCGGCTTGCCTAGAGCTGGATATAAGCATTGCAGAATACCAGGGGCAATAGGATTGATTCGGGACTGGTCTTGAAATAAGTTCTCGTAGTAATGACCTACACAAGTGCAAGTCAAGTATGAGTCTGTGTTCAGGCTCAGTAATAAAATTTTAAGTGAATGATTTAAGCGTTTGTGAACTCAACAAGTGTATCGTATACTTCGATGTGGGTGGGCTCGCCAACATCGTAGCGGCTGCTGGAGCCGCGGAAGATCTTGAATCGTATAACGTCTGCATGGTGTGAAAATCGTAACTGTGCCCCGCATTTAGTAGAGCTAGAATGAAGTTTGGATTTGATACTAAAGGAGATGAGAGGGATGCGACTACTCGCGCAGAGATGGCCTCCGCCAATGACGTCCTCTTGGCCCCGTCCAACGCTAGCCGCCAGCATCGCGTCTCTTCACGTACCATCCTAGAACCTCGAACCGCTATATAGTGCCTTTCATCGCGGTAATACACTCACATTTTGATGTTTACTCGTCTTGCTACACGATCTGTTTCATCGCATCGGGATCCGCATGCACTTCATAGACCACGATTGTTAGCGACGCAGCTCAGCGGCGTTGTGTAACGCAAGCGACCAATAATGGGTTCTTCCTGTCGTGTTGGCGCTGACAGCGAATGAGTTCCTGCACGACTCCGCACTGATAGCTTGCCGGCCACCCATCATTGGTGACTTTACCGCAGGTGAAAGTAAAGAATGTTTAACATTGCGCCGCAGTGATGCGTACTCTCCTCAGCCTGCTTCAGTCCTTGCCTAAGAATCTCGACACCTTTAAGACAAACAATCGATGCATGTTCCTCTGTATCGGCCATGGCATCCGTCGTGCACGTAATCGATCCAGATCCAGATACAGTGTTAATTCTCACAAATCCTTGCACAACCTTCGCGCCTTGGGGTTCTGAAGAGAAATCACAGAATCTAGTGGCACCTGTCGGGAAGGAGAAGAAGAAGAAAAAGGGCAAAAAGAGAGTCGATAGGCAAGCAAAATGCTAACCTGATACAAAACTTGTTCTGACTCGACACAGCTTAAGCCACACAGAACATTATCCTCCTTTGGCACCTGGTGGACTCACTGTTAATAGCAGTGAAACGTTTCCTGAGGACGAAGTTGCACCTTCACTGACTACACACAAAGAGCCTGTTGAGCCTGAAGAAGAGTCGATCCACTACCATGTTTCCTCACGCCACCTAATGCTCGCGTCGCCTGTGTTCAAGCGAGCGCTAAACAAGGATGGGTTCGCCGAATCCGTTCGCAACGAGATCGATGGTTTCTTCCATATACAAGCCAGTGACTGGGATCCAGAAGCGTTTCTCATCGTTCTCCGAATTTTGCACGGTCGCAACAAGCAGGTGCCACGAAAAGTGAGTTTGGATATGCTTGCCAAGATCGCTATCCTCGAGGACTATTACACTTTCGGAGAATCCCTGGACGTGTTCACAGAGATTTGGGTCCAAGAACTCATCAAGGTGTCTATACCTACAGTATACTACAGAGATCTGGTATTATGGATCTGGGTAGCATGGTTGTTCGATAAAGATCAGCAGTTCAAGGAAGCCACCACCACAGCTATCAAGCAAAGCACTGAATCTCTCCGTACCTTGGGTCTTCCCATCCCTGCGATATTATCAGGTATGTTTGTTTCTTGCTCTCATGAGATACGTGGCCATTTACATATTGCAGACGAAATCGACAATACGCGGTACCAGGCCATCGATTTTGTTGTCGAGTCCCTTCACGAACGTCTCGAGAGGTACCGTTCCATCGATTATGTGTGCCCATATGGTGACAATTATTCCTTCGAGTGCGGATCCTTTCTTCTCGGAAATATGATGAAAGAGCTGACCCGTCTGAACCTATATCAACCACGCCCAGAGGTTCCGTTCCCTAGCTTGAGTTTCAAGGACTTGTGTAACCGGGTGAGAGGCATACGCCCTGCTTGCTGGGCTCCTGAAGGGCACTACCACAGCCATTCATGTACATTGGATGCAGCAATGGAAACTCTGATAGAGGATGTATCGACTGCAGTTGGAGGGCTGAATCTGGGCGATCTCAAGAAGAGACGGGATGGCTGAACAATCTAGCATGTACGTAGTTCTAGCGGGAGATTCAATGCTCAAGTGTATGACACCGTTCTGCTTGACCGTGTTCGCCCCACAAGTCGCAGCCGGAAGCGCAGGAGTGAGCCAGGCCAGAAGCGGACTAGTGTCGAAACAGGGGTCCAATGTCCGATGTCAGAAGTCGGGAATGACACCTTAACAAGCGCTCGAGTTGCAAACCTCCCTTGATTTCGACAATGCCACGATGAGCGAAAGCAAAGGGCTCCTGCATGAGCATCCTTCAGACAGCGACTCGGAACCCGAACACGAGCGCAAAGCAAGTCCGCGACACCTGTCTCCATCGCCCTCATCGTCACGAACCACATCCGCGTCGCCAGCACCGCCAGGGTCACGACCAAATGGCAACTTCAAACGGCAATCGTCTTTCGCACAGCCCCGGCCCGATGGCACGCCGAGAACGCCAAACCGGGTGCGCTTTGAGGAACCCAGGAGGAGCATGAACGGAGACTCCAATGGCGACTGGCTGGAGATGGACGGAGATGACTACATGGACGGCGATGATGGGCGGGAAAGAGTACAGCGACTTCCTCTGCTCACTGGGATAGAGGCGCCTAGCGTCACTGTCGCAGAACAATCATTCAATCCGGAAGACCACCTCGAGAGTGCACAGCCACGGAGCGGGATGCGGAGCGCCTTTATGAACATGGCAAACAGCATAATGTATGCCCGTCAACACGGAATCTAAGCATGGAAGCTAATCCAAAGCAGAGGCGCTGGAATCATTGGCCAACCCTACGCCATCCGCAATGCGGGCCTCTTGACAGGCACCGCCCTCCTGATCGGCCTTACCGTCGTGGTAGACTGGACTATACGGCTCATCGTCATAAACTCTAAGCTCAGCGGTACTGACTCGTTCCAAGCCACGGTTCAGCACTGTTTTGGGAAATCAGGACTGATAGCCATATCTCTCGCGCAATGGGTCTTGTATGTTCACCCCACGGCATACCGAATGCAGGTTATTGACAGCATGCAGTGCTTTTGGAGGCATGGTCGCGTTCTGCGTAGTAGTCGGAGACACAATACCAAGGGTCTTGGATTCAATGTTCCCTTCTTTGGCCGATATGTCGTTCCTCTGGCTACTGACCAACAGAAGAGCCATCATGATCCTGCTTATTCTCGGCATATCCTTTCCACTGTCGCTTTACCGGGATATATCAAAGGTATGCACTGTGACCCAGCACACCGACCGGGCTAACAACATGTAGCTTGCCAAAGCTAGCGGTCTGGCACTAGTTAGCATGACCATCATCATCGTGACCGTAGTCACGCAAGCCTTCCGCGTACCCGCCGAGTCCAAGGGTCAACTTCGTGGCTCCCTCATCATCCGATCCGGTATCTTCGAGGCGATCGGTGTGATAGCCTTCGCCTTCGTCTGTCACCACAACAGCCTCCTTATATACGGCTCGCTGCGGAAGCCTACCATCGATCGTTTTACACGCGTTACACACTACAGCACTAGCATATCCCTGGTCGCATGTCTTGTCATGGCTTTGTCAGGCTACCTGACGTTCGGTGACAAGACCCTCGGCAACGTGCTCAACAACTTTCCCAATGATAATCTCATGGTCAACATTGCGCGGTTATGTTTCGGCCTCAACATGCTCACGACACTTCCACTCGAAGCCTTCGTGTGTCGAGAAGTCATGAACAACTATTGGTTTCCCGAGGAACCCTACCATCCGAACCGCCATCTCATCTTCACTACTTCACTCGTCGTCTCTGCCCTCACTCTCTCACTTCTCACCTGCGACCTGGGCATTGTATTTGAGTTATTCGGCGCAACATCTGCATGTGCACTGGCGTTCATTCTGCCGCCTCTATGCTACATGAAGCTTAGTCAGAGAAGCTCCAAGACGTACTTGGCGGGGGCTGTTGCTGCATTTGGATGTACCGTAATGGTCATTAGCATTATAAAGACCACGAGCAAAACAATGATGGGCAACAGCGAAGGTGCTAAATGTGGTTGAACCATGTTGTATTATATACATAGCGAGCATTGGGTGGCGTTTTGGTATACACGTTGCATATGCATGGCGGACGAGTGTCTGGAGTTAGCAAGATCGACCTTGTCAAGCAAAATAAATATCATCACCAGTTGTATCATCTTGCGCGTCGTACATGCTTCGCGGGAATGCGGCGCTTAGCTCTGATGTCGTGGTCAGATGTAGATAAGTAATGCGACCATGTCGTCCCTTCCCGATATTGCATGCACAAAACACATGGTAGGCATGCCAATCGTTCAGGGGCATTGGACGCAGGGCGCGTCTTTGCTTTTCTCCCGGACTTGCATCTTCAACAATCGCTTGCGCGACATGGCGTTCCGCGTATGAGCACCAGGACATGACGCGACTTCAGCTTATCTAAAAGTCAAGTGTTGCGTTCACGAGAATGGAGATTAAGACATGGTTCCAACAACTCGCTCGGATGCAACGGCAGCGAGTTCCTTGAAGTTGGAGTTTAGTTAAGCTCACTAGCTCTGCTCAAGTCCGGTACACCAAAGGTCTCCGGCACAGTATCCGCCGCTGAACGCGTACTTGCAGACCCACATAAACCTGAACACCACGCTAAGCTTCAATTCACAACATCGCAATCAATGTTTCACGACAATCGTTTTTCTGGCTATCATTTCATCTCGTACCTGAGCGATGACGATGCGGCTGCTTTCTGTGATGTTGGAGGCGCCGATCACCCCTTGCTTTGGGGCATTGACGTCACTCGATGCGGGTTTCCGAACCCTGCTTTCACGACCTTGAAAGACACCTGGGAGACACGACGAAAGAGCGCGCTATGACAGGGACACTTCACATATAAGGCACGGCATCTGTTTCCCGAACCCTCTGTTCTATCCTCCAGAATCTGTCATCTCCAATTTCCAGCCAAATAGTAGCTACCCAAACCTCGTGTCAACTCCAACTTGAGCCTTTCCGTACCAATACACCAAACCATCAACATGCCTCTCTTCGGATCCAAGCGCGAGCCCAGTCCTCCACCTGCTCCTCCTCAAAAACACTCCATGTTCTCCAGGCGCCGCTCTTCCTCCCCTTCATACCGGGACACACGCCACAGCAGCTCCACCAGCCGCACTACTACCACACATACTTCCTCGCCCAAGCGCACATCTGGCATGTTCAGCCGTGGCTCCGGAGACCCTAGCATTGCTACTGCCAAGCAGAGCTTGATGAACGCCGAGGCAGCGGAGAGGGATGCTGACCGCGCGCTTTTCGTTGCGAAGAACGCTGTAAGGGAAGCAAGAGAACATGTTCATCGCCTAGAGAGGGAAGCTGCTGAGGAGTAAGTTTATGTGATTTGCATCAAGGGAATATGGCGCTAACAATGTTATAGGGCGAGACTTGCGAAGATCAAGCAGGGCGAGGCCAAGGCTCTCGGCAAGAAGGGCAAGTTGCTTGGAAGACACGACCATGTCTAAGTTGACCTCAGCCGTCATATTCAAAAGCAGCCGTGGAGTGGTTGTTTGGGCGATGCCCATACGGACGTTGTTTCTTTTCGTTATGATACTGAATGATGTGAAGCGCGGAGTTGTCGGTTTTCTTACGTTACTATGAGCGCTTGTATAATACCCGTTATGTTTACTTCAGCATTGAATGTCCATCGCATTTCTGCCTGATATCATTCGTTCTTCCGTCATCTCATTATTCTACACAGTTATGATACCACCAAATTCGATAACTCATGCAAAAGCAGATCTACCCGTCCTACTATATACGATCATCATATGTGGTTATAGGAACAAGATCAGACGAACAGCAGTACTATGAGACGCTCTAGTCGCGAAAATGAAAGACTTCCACGACAAACGAAAAAACACTCTTCCCACTGTATTCTTTCCATTCTCCGACCCCACCAACACAAGGTCAACTCTACAGTTCATCAATCTCTTTCAACAAACTCATTTTGATAAAATGGCCCGCGAGAAGCGCATTGCCCATAAATCACAAAACTCCCTCAGCGACGCAAACCGTGATATTACTTCCGCCCAGGCGAAGCTCATTCGCAACCAGAACACACATGAGCACCGTCAAGCTCTCGTGAACTCATCAGTGCCAGAAGAGACACTCGTATCAGTCGGCTTCGTAAGTCGCCGCGTCCTCGAGAGCCCCAGTATTGACTACTGATATTACTCGCCCTCAGGCCGCCCAGATCGTCGACGAAGCACAGAAGTCAAAGTGTCAGGCCGACTTGGAAAAGGCTCGTAGTATTCTTGACAGGCGCCAAAAAGGCCAACCAGTCTCGTGGGTCGAACTGGAATGGACGAAGACACTGTGCGCCAGGGAAGCAAAGCTGGAGGGAGCAGAGATGACGGATGTTACAGCGACCGACATGAAGAAGCAGCAGTGGCAGCAAGATCAAGAGCGGAAGATTCAGGAGATCAGCGCTGCGAACAAGCATCCCACTTGGACTACTCGTATGCTCCTCAGAGCTCGGCTGGGTGAGGGAGACAAGTCGGATCCAGGGTCTGACAGCGACTTGAGTAATGCAAGTGGAGTCTCTGGTGGCGCTACGCCTGAGCCTGCTCGTGTCTCGCAGAAGAAGAGTTCGGCTCGCGAGCCTGAAGATGACAATGGTGGTAGCGAGAAGAAAGACGAGGACAACGCTGTTTCCCAGGCACAAGTAAGCTTGGTGATCTACGTGGAGGATACTCATACTAACAACAAACAGCCTCAAGATCCCCTCCCTCCTCCGATGAGCGATGCCAACAACAATATGACAGCTAAACGGAACGCGGATGAAGACTCTGATGTGGACATCTGGGATGACGATGTCTGGGCTCTGATGATCAAGGCCGACTAGGAGTAAAGACAGCTTCCTCTTCTCCTGTAGTCTAATCATGATATAAAAATTGATACTCGTGAAAAGATGCATTGAGAACAATATCCTGGATGCAGCTGACCCGATGCGTTCGGCAACCATGTAGAATCGGGCTTTATTATCCATAGCACACCGCATCTTCTTCGGCTACTTGCCATCTACTACATGAAGCGTATCATTATACGCGTTACATACACTTTCTGCACGGATCATGAGCTGTGACCAAAGGATTGAAACTTTTCATTTGTCTGATCAGGTTACAGTTACCATATAGATGCTTGCTCTCAATGCTTAGATGATGGACCTCGTTGTTGCATCCGATATATACTCTAAAGCGTGTCACAAGAGATTTTGTCTACAACACTACCGCTACATCTTATGAACCCAGCGATAACAGCGTCCGCCTGTTTTCTTTAAACTTGTGGTTGTCAAAGTTCCTACTACTAGAGGTTGTAATGTGGTTAGATACAGAGATTGTTGACAAGAGCAGCGTTGATAGAAAGGTTTTCCGCGTTTGACGGGCGGAAGTGGTATAGTTCGATCGCGGCCAGCCCGGTACGTAAGGGATTGGGGTGGTGGTGGGATTTATTCGAATGTTGGTGATCGTGTAAGAGGAAAGTCGGTGGTTACGGCAAGGCTAGAGAGTGCGGAAGGTCATAATCATAGAGGCAATCAACAACGTCCCTCTTAACGTGGTTTCCAGGTTAGGTGGTCGATCTCGATACAGTTTTATATAGTGTTTGGAGCACCTTCAACGAGCGTTGTATTTTCGCTCATACTGACCGTGATTTGGTGCATACCTGTAAACCCTTTGACTCGTTGCTACCATACCCGCTGGAGAGCTCGCGAGCTGCCTTGCTGCCCTGCGCTTGCGAAATTCGCACCGTATCCTGTGATTCCCTGGTATCCTGCCGTATCCATTTGTGGCCTTGATGATAGACCCAGGACCGCTGAGAGTCTTCAACCGTGCGAAATGCTAAAACCTCGTCAACTAGCAGTCCGCCCATAGTGTCGCTCACATGCTGAAGAGCTTTCTTGTACGATTTACTGTGTCTCCACTTCATAGTTTCGCAACCACTCGTGTGTTCGTGCTCTACAATAAGCTGGGTCTTTGGTGTATTGTCGTGGCTCGTTCATTGGCTCGAGGCGATAGCTGTACCTCGAAGGTATCGATTGTACCGAGAAAGCGCGAGTTCGTAGATTCGAGTCTGACAGGGGTGGAATTATTCGACATTCGGTAGCTGTTCGTGGTTGTGGCGCGATGGGGGACCGTCGCCGTGACTTTGGTGGTTAAATATTTGCCTCTTCCGCGGCGACCTCGAGGCACCCCAGGCATTCGAGCAGTGATTTCCACCCAAGACTCTGTACTTCTACTAATTTAGGCTGTTGCTAAATAACCACACTATCGACTCGGACCAAAAAAGATTGGAGGATAGAGGTAGGGGTCAGGGATTTGCTGCCATGCTCTCCCTATCTTTGCGAACATTTGTTGGCATGATGTATGAAGCTTTTCAAACCAACCTCATCAGCTTGCCAGAGGAGAGGTTGGTGTTCCTTCACTGCTCCAGCTGGCTTTTGCAGTTTGATCTCGAGCAATCTACACCCTCCGCGTCGTATCTCCACCACCACCAGACCAAAAACTCTCGGAGCGGTACGAAAAGCAGCGCAGATCTCATGGTATCCTCCTGCGACTGTTGCGGTGCTCCTGTTACGATGTGGTGGTGTTGCACTTCCACATTTACACCCCTTCGGTGAGCCCCAAGCACGCCGCACGGTCACACCTTTTTTCTACCTCACCCCTAGCTCGATATAAACAGTCAGGGTCCAGCTCACTGAACCTTTACTCAACCCTGCCGATAACTCAATAACCACCCTCCCCAGGGTTCGTGAAGCGGTACAAAGAGCTCCGTAAAGGCCGTAGCAACCTTGTCCAACTCTCCTAGTGTTGATACGACCTCGGGGGCATCCTGCACCACCAGTAATGTCAACCTGTGGTGAGCGCGAGGTCGCGAGCCTTAGCGACAAGGCTGGCAGCCTAGACAGAGGCGCCATATAAGCTTGCCCACCGACCCCCAACTCCATCTCTTCTACATCCCACTACCCACATTTGGATTACAAGATCCTCGAGCTCAGGCTCGTCTTTTCCAGGTTCGCCTGGTGGGCCCGTCAACGATGGATACCTATCTCTAGTAAGTCGCATGCTCCCCTCCTTTCCTCGAGCGCACCGAGTCACTGCGAGCACCATCGGCGACCCCGCCTTTGACAACAACTCAAGCCTTGCTCAGAGGTTCTCTCATGCCCCCTTGTAAAAGTTTAGTACATTCTTGGAATACTGACACGCTTTTCAGCGCCGGCCTCAGCCTATTCAGGTCGGTGTCGACCTCAGTCACCTAATCTTTGAAGGTCGACACCAACACTGGCATGTCTGGTACCAGCTCTTCTCTCAAGCGCAAGTCGAGCGTCTACGATCCCAAGATCCACAGTAGCTTTGACTCAACGCCGACTTTGCTAAGGAGGGGGGCTGGACCAGAAAGAGCTGTCGTAGTGGGTGGAGCGCGTAAGCACCGTCATCATCTTCCAATACATGTCACGCTGATTACGTTTAGTATGGTACACACGACGCTTCAGATCGATTTCAACTCCGGCCGATGTCGTGTGTTGCTCATAGCGTTTCCATCCGCTACAACAGCGCGTTGCCGCAGAAGGCAAAGACATCTTCCTGCAAACCGGAACCCCGGTCGACTACGCAAACATGTCCGGTTTGCTGCTGCATTCAACAAGACAAGGATGTCCGCTAGCCTTCGGCGGTAAACGCAACTTCCAACAAATCGGCGTGGAGTATGTTTGCAACTCACCGCTCCCGTGATATCATAGCACTTGCTAACTCGCTGGGTAGTCATGCAATTGATCCACACCGAGTATGAACGGCCGTGCTTTGATGGCTGCCCTCGACAAGCAGTTATCTTGGCCATAGGATTCCCACAACTTGGGTAGCCTCGGCACGGCCGTCATGATGTGGGAGGGAGAACGACATGATATGTGCTTCTTCTCGGACATCCCTGAACTTTTTCGTCGAACTAACTCAGCACCAGCACTCGAGCTTCTCGACAATCTTGGGGTCGGGGGTTGTTGATAGTTCCACAAACTTCAACACCGAACATATCGCCCCAACCCAAGAACCTCGAATTCGCATTGGCGGCCTTGTCGTTGGGCTTCCATGTCCAGCTGCCGTGCGAAGCCCGCGACAAGGCAGTCGTTCTCCCTCCTTACCTGCAACACTCGCGCACATTTGATCTCCGCACTGAATACCAGAGATGGCAGGCACACCGCATTTGCCGAATCTTCACATCACGGGCATTTGCCCGTACCAAGCGTTCCGATCAAGGTTCCGAGCCTTCATCGGGCTGGGTGGGACCCTGCTCGATGCAAAGTCGTGCGAAGAGGTATGCCTATTGACAACCATGCCAAGCTCCACCGCTAACACCACAGCAGCTGCATCGTGAGTCTGTCCTAGGAGGAGGCCTGCCACCGCAGGATACGCTGCTTCGCGCAACTACACATCCAACACTGGTCAGTCTTTCGGTGTCCAGAAGCCCTCTTCGTACAACGGCAGCTCTCCGTATACCTCTGGCGTGGGCTACGCCAATGCCTACAGTAACGCCTCATACATCTCGTGTCATCGACTTAAACAGCGCCGTATCTTCGTTCCAGGAATCCGATCGGAAATCCGTTAGTGTGAAGATTCTTATCTGCAGTGGATGTTGTTAACATCTTCTAGTTCGCGGGCTTTTATTAGAGCATCAGGACGCCCCAAGGTACTTGGAGGGGGCGACTGGATAGGGCGAGGTAGGGGCCCTATCCATCAATGACGTTGGGCATTTGCGCAGAATTGTACTTTTAGGACGCTTTCTGTTGCGAATCTCCATCGCCGCGACCACCAAAGTCAAAGATTTGGTGGCTGCTGTTTCCAGCAGCTCACCTGCTATGATCTTGGATTGCAAGAGAATGCGAGTGCTTTGGTTGATCACGGCGATGGATATCCAACGAAGTGATCGATCGGTCATGTAAGCAGTTTCCACATACAAACCGCTCTTGAGGCATACGCTAACTTCTTCAGGGACCGACAAAGAGATATCTTCCGTCTGCGATCTGAAGCCGAGTACTATCGTAGAGCCCAAGAAGAGAACGAATTGCTACGGGCGGAACTGAACGGCGTCTGGGACGTTCGGGCACGTCAGTACTCAATTTCAGGTCGTACATCTCAAGGAGAGAAGGTATCGAGTCGCAGTGAGTCTATTGTAGACCGCTCGAGCGCTCCCTCGCGTCAAGGTAGCTTTGCGACATCGATCAACAGTAGCATCTACACCACAAACTCTAAGCTACCACCTAGGCAGCAACGATTGGATGATGATCGGGTAATGAAAGTATTTGAAGACGAAGAACCGTGTTGCAAATTCTGGTACCTTTTGGAGGGTCGAAAATTGCCGAAGAGCTGGAGGGCGGAGATAGTTATAAGATGTCGGAGACCCCGATAATGTGGACGTTTAAGGGTTGCGAGCAGCGACTGGAGATGGAGAAAGCCGGCAGTCTTCCTGGAGTCTTGTTTGAGTGCGCATCAGAAAGTTCAATGTTCAATATCATCAGACTCTAATCCAGCCTGCGGGTCTCGTGCATCGCGGTCGTGAACGTATGTATGCCGCGTAGCTCGCAATGGTAAGTATCTCTTCTTTATCGCCGGATGTTTGCTGACGTTCGCATGCTCTGTCGCATACGAGAACATATCTCTGATCCATGAATAGGGGTCTGAAGCGTTTCGGAGATGCCAGATTCGCTGTGACGATGAGAACTGATGTTCACGGCTGCACAACATCCGGGTGGCTGGGCGGAAGACCCACACTTGCTTCCACACGTCATGCTTCCCGGACTTCGGCCGGCATGCTTACAGTCCAACCTCACCTCTTTATCGAGAAGGCTGCCTATCCATTAGTTCTCAGCCTGAGGCATCTGTTGGTCACTATTCGTTTTGTGGTTATGAAAGAGCTGGGAAGATTCTGCTGCGACACGCGGCGTGGAAGCTACACGCGAATGTCCTTGGAACCCCCAACATGAGGACGTCAGATGCCGCAGAAAACAAGCAATGAATCGCGCAATACTTCGCGGCATATGCATACTTCGTTGCGACGTGTTCATTTTCGTCGCCGATGCGATCATGCCCATCCCCGTTGCTCTACGCATCAGCGCCCTATCCTCGAGAAACCATCTGTCGGCAACTCTTGACGGCAATCGAGCTCAGAAGTGTCACTTCTAAATATCCTGTACGTTTTCAAGGCGAAGGCAAGGTCGTCTGGTCAAATGCGTTGTCGAATGGGTGATCCTTGCTTCTCACGGCGGAGAGTCAAGACAGCCGCTGGGCATCCAAATACTGGGCATCCAAACACTGGGCGTGCTTAGAGGCGACGTCTCTGCTCCGTTGCACGAGCCTTATGATATACGAGGGATACCTAGCTCTACCTTGATCCTCTGACTGCATCGTTCAGAGGGTTTTTGACCTCTTTGTGTGTGTCGCTACACTTGTCGTGAGCTGTAGATTGGCGATCGTAGGCATCGTGGTGGGCGCTGTCCAAACAAGCATCACGCGCTCCACGGGTTCTGTCTACGAGTTGCTTTTATAAGCTTGACGATGTAGATCGATTGCGCGAACTTGTCCATGGCTTTCTTTTCTGTATTATACGCTTCAAGAAGCGCCGTCACAGCCGTTTCACCGACCTGTCCAAATCCAAAGCGGTATCTCAACAGTCTGGTCAAGACTGGTGCGTTGACGCGCTTGATATGACTATGAATCTCATCAGCTTCTGGTCTTTCGTATATCATCGAGGCATGTCTGTGGTATCGGTGGGTCGGGAAGCACTTCGTGGCTTTGCTGAGAGCGTCCGTAAGCAGGGTATTGAACCGAAATGACACCAAGCGATCTCCGACGTCCGTTCTGGATCACTGCCACATCTGTTAGCCATCCATAGGTCTTGAGATGTCTTCTAGTCGCTGTCTTGGGTTGCCGCCTCAAGGTAGGAGGGTTTTCGGAGCTCAGTCTGACCGCTGCGGAGGAGCCACGCCTTGACCGGAACGGGCATTTTGACCACGGGTGTATCGCATCGCTACTATCTGTCAATCCGGACGCAGTACGTTCATCGAAACTCAGCAAAAGGCTATGTGGGAGGTCACATGCCTTTGACTGTCTGCGCCCTGGGCAAGTCAGCTCTGCGTCCAAGGAGAAGCCACTTACCACACCCTCACCGAGTGATACAGTCATCCTGCTTAGTGTCTCCCACAGGATGATACAGCCGACGTTTTCCAGGTCTTACCTTTCGTCCACAACGTCGCAGATCTGTGGTTCGAACTCATTGGGTGGTTGAGCGCGGTCCTGATCGAACCCGCCGTTGTAAAATACGGTGCCGTCAAGTTCGGTGGTGGTGCTGATGTGCGGACCACTCGCAGGTCTCCGACGAGGGTCTTGTCGATCACAAAAGAAGCGTTTTGATTTCGTGGAAGTCGTGGGTGTCGAGGCTGAGGCGACCACCAACGGAGTGAGACGAAGCACTTCACCTAGCCCCACCACGATGCAATCCGCACGTCGTAGACCATGAGCAAAAGTTTATTACCCAAGCCACTACGAGTTTCCTGCATATGACAAGATTCAGTTCATACATCTTCTCAACACAGTCAGGCGCTGCGCCATATACGCTCGATCAGGCATTCGTCACAAAGGGCATAGACGTCTTGTGGAGCGGGCAGAAGAAGAATTATACGACGTTTGTTGCACTTGAGCCGTTTCTATAGGGCCTTCATGCTTGCGCCTAATTCCCTGCTATTGCGTATGCGTATAGAAACATGCTTACGCGTGGCGTCTGCTATGTGTTTTGGGAATTGTTTCATACGACATCGAGCATGGACAATACGCAACAAGTGCCTTGAAATTCTATTGTGGTTGTTTTGCCCGCTGTCAACCACCGTATGCTGGATACATACTGCTACTATCCTCCATGTCTTTCTATACGGTGTCGTCGTATCATCTCAGCAGTCCATCTTGCCATCCTCCTCCTCCCTCCACCGTAGTAAGCATTCATCTTCGTTTCCTACTGCCTCTCTTGCCTTCTCGCTACAACGACGACGTATTCTCCTGTCTTATCCCTTGTCTTTCCAACCCCTTTGTTCATACCTGTGGTCGCTTTCGTATATTGGCTTTGTCTGAACATGGGCAGTATACTGGGAGGCTTGGGACTAGGCGCTGCAGGGGCAGATGGCTTGGGGGCTAAAAGCTTGCTAACTCTGATGTCAGTGAAGGATATCATAAGGAGGACTGATCAGTATATATACCCAATATGCTGCGCCATGGACACCAAAAATTTTCGTGATCCCTCTAACCACACTCTGTTCGCCCATATGGTATTAGAAGTCGCAAGTTGCCGGCAGAACCCCGGAAAAAGCTGTTTACCCATATCGTCACCACAGCGACTCGCGAAGTCAATTGGGGTGCTGCACACTCCAGAGAAGTTTGTGAGTAAACGAGCTGGGCATTTGAAGGGCACTGAGCACTGATATCATCTCTTTGGGTTCTACCAAGCGGTGGTCGTTCAGTACAGGTCACCGTCACTCACGTCTTGGCATGGATTCTGCAAGGCGCTGGGACCACGAGTTTGTGGACTATATAAACAATCGACTTTTGTATACGTCTTGAACTCTTTGGCAACCTCACTCTCATTGCCCCTGACAAGAAGATTTGATACATTATCACAAATCCTTCCTCATCCTCTTCTCCTCCTGCTGCAAAGCAGCAAAACAACCACAACAACCACAACAACCACAAAATACCGGCACCACCACCGGCACCAAGACCATTCGCCATGGAGCGACCTTTCTCCACCGTCAACGCACACGGGCCTATCGAGCCGCCTCCTCACCCTCCTCTACCACCATCAGGTGGGCTTCGTTCGCTGCTGCCGCCGCCACCACCGCCACCACCCGGTCCTGGTCCTCCTGGTCCGCCAGCAGACCCCGTGTTCACGTACGAGCAGTTATACGTCCTGTCTGGCGCTGAGCTGGCGAGATTTCTCAACGGCCTATCCCAGGCCCGCTTCGAGTTCTGGCTGGATCACCACGGACGGTGAGGATGACGATACGTCCGGCGGTGGGCCTTTTCGTTGGTTCCTTGGCTTGGTGTTCTCTTCGGTCCAGTTTCAGGTTGGATTGTGACGGGTTTTGGGTTTGGGTATGGGTTTAGGGACTGGAATCGGCGCTTCGGCGCATAGATAACGACAATTGAACTCTTCGCGCTTGTCTGCGCTACTGCGTTCGCATCTCACCTGCTATGCTGTTTACCTCATTGATGTTTTGTGATGTTTATAAAACTTTGCTGCGACTTGATGTAATCTCCTGGAGGCATCAAGAGCGTGGTGATCTTTTGTTGCAGACAAGTTGAGTGTATCCTGGACAGTGGGCGTCGCTGCGAGGTTAGCTGGCAGTAACCATGTAGCTAACAACACGAGAGCTATTCAATGGTATCTAAACTTGTATGAAAGCTGCACCGTGTTCGTGGAGAGATGGAAAATAGGAGGGAAAGGGTTCTAATCAGTAGATCTGTATAGCTATGACAGCTTGCCATTGAGTAAGAATCACAAGGATGACGATATCTCTTTTAGCAAACAAATAAGTCCTTTAAAGCTGGAAGTTGTTCGTATTTGTAAGTAGTAAGAGGCGCTCTGTATTAGCTTGTAGGTTGACAATACCATCATAATGCCGTGTCTTCTTACAGACAACTGACATTGCACGTGACTCAAGCACCACCCTCCCTCTTAGCATACTCGTCCTCCATCCTCTCCTCATACTGCCTCCCTTTTGTCTTGGCATCCTCCTCCTCTGTCACATCCTGTATCCGCTTCGCATCCGCCTGTCTAGGGTCCTCTAGCTGTCTGCCTGCAGCATCTGTTTCAAATCGCTCGACACGAGGCGCTTCACCTGGTGCCTGATGTGTGCGCTGAGTGCGGGTACCACTGGGGTCCGTGTAGGTTTGTTCGGATTTCGAGGTTGTTTGGCCGTTGATGGTTGTGCTGGACGAGGATGTGGAAAATGATTGGAAGGTTGAGCTGGACATGACGGCGGTTGTTCAGATGGCAGTGATCTGGCTGTGGTAACACGGGTTTTTGTGACTGTATGTAGTACAGGTTGGTAAGTTTGAGAGTCAAGAGTTCGAGGGTGTAGGTTATTAAAGTCTGGCGCGTGTTACGCGTTGTGATCTCATAGTATGACATCATAGGGTCCAGCGCTCCGCAGAATCCTCAAACGCGAAAGCATTCCAACAATCTCAGGAAGTAGAACGCTGAACAGCGGACAAAATACATGAACTTGGGAACTAGAATGCTGCTAACTCTGGAATGCATGAAATCTGGTGTTAGAGACAATGCGCGCCCCTGACTCTGCCATGCCATCAAGCGGCAGACTCACATTGAGTTCCTACTACTTCTGTATTGTCAAGCTTCAAAGTCGATTAGGTCACCTGAGATTGTGCAATCAGATTAATAACACCAAGTCGCATCGCAAATGTTGAAACGAGAGATGTAGATATAAGTGCATTGCAGGCTCGAGCCGCGCGACACTCTAACACCCCAATGTCCAGTATAACATGGCCAACTATTGTTATTCTCGCTCTCGCATCGATCGATCTGCTCAACGTGAAGCACGTCGTGGAGACAACCTCAGTGGCCTATCAAGTGTGAATCGATTCTCCAATATCTATCGCATGAGGGTTGCCTGAGAGAGGAATTCTGCGAATGGTCGGTGAACCTAGGTGTTGCATGTCGATGGATTTTGTTGAAGGGCAAGCTAAAATAATTGCTGCAACCTCCGATATTGCTTTTCTACGCCTCGTGCAGGGTCTTTATCGACCACGAGCTCGAAATAGATCAGAAGCTTGGTGGGGGAACCATCGTTCTTGCTTCTTGATCGCCGGCTAGTCGCGCCATATCCCTGCCGCTGTGGCACGCTACGCCCCTGACAGCGGCGAGGAGCGGATCGCCAGGCAGGTGCCTTCGGTCATTCTACCACGAGCCAGCCCACCATGCTGCTGTCCGGCGTCTCGCTGCTTGCCGGCCTCGTTGCATCGGCCTGCGCTGCAGACATCCCCAAGGTGCTCGACTGCAGCCTCGACAGATACTGGGAAGCGCCCAAAGAGTGTGAGGCGCCCATCGCACCCGTTGCAGCAGTGGTACCCGGATCGTCCTACATTGCGAAGATAGAGTGCAAGGACTGCCCTTATACCGACAAAGACGACGAAGTTGTAAACCGTGATCATGTACTTGTATGTATAAGCAAGAGGCCTAACCGCAAATGTGTCTAAGGCCATGCTAACCACCGCGCGCTACAGCTCCTCAACGTAACCCTCACCCACGATAACCGCACAGTCCTCCTCAACAATCGCCCGCTACATCCCTTGCCTACGATACCCACACCCCCTGCCTTCGACGTCACGCGATACCGCTCCAACCTCTCACATGCAGAACTGTACGCTGGCCTGAAGTCGGAAGACCCATATTGTCTGAAGAACGGGAATGGCAGATCTGGAGAATGGTGCCGCACAGTACCCTTGACGTCCTCCTGGCGCATAGCATTCGATTACCTATACGTTGCGAACCCGAGCGATAGCCATGGAGGCGACGACACAGACGCCGAGTACTGGGACGTTGCGTTGGATGTGATTGGAAAATCACGATACTCTGAGGACAGCGGCCCGCTTTGGAAGTTTGACAGTCCGGATCAGAAAATGCTATGGATGCTCATCAAGGGAACCCTACTGAAGAGAGGTGGCAAAGGAGGACCAACCAAGGTCGCAGACCCTTTCGGGCAGGCCATTACCGACGACAACATCTATGAGTATCAAATTGTTGACATGCGCTTGGTCGCCCGAGCCTACACCTTTCCCGCCAAGAAGCCCTTGACCATCTGGGGTAGGATAGGGCACTTCCTTGGAACCGACGTCTGGGACATAGAGGGTAGTCGCTTTCTCTATCGCAAAGAAGAATGGGGCTACTACGGCAAGAAAGGAACTCTTCGCGACATGTTCGGCGAGTTTGTCCACTGGAGGGACTGGCCTTTGTTCTGGATCATCTCCAGCAGTGTTATTGGCGGTTTGCTTGCCCTGTTCCTTTTCTGGAAGCTTTACTGGTGGATCGTCGCGCAGCGTGAGCTCATGAAGTGGGATGGCATGGAGGATGTCTGGGAGAACATGAGGAGGGAGAGGGTGGCTGAAGAAGAGGGCGCTCTTCTGGATGCACATGGCGCGTATAGAGACGACCCGGAGGAAGGCAGCTCCTCGAGACCACCGGCGTATACGGATGCGTTGAAGCCGCTGCCAAGCAAACCGCTACCCGAGAAACCTTTACCAGAGGTTCCATTGATCGATGCTTGAGGGCTTGACATTCGGTTGGCATTTCTTAGCTCCTTCCTACCGGATATCTTTCCGTCACGCAATTTGCCATGTTCGTCTTTCACTCGCCTCTTCCACCTCATTTGCTCAAAGGCTGCCGAGAAAGGTCGAATCAGCTGAACTATGAACAATCTGCCTCGCAGCATCCTACAAAGACGTTTCAGGAACTCTTGCTATGCGCACCATTGAAATTTCTTGATTGACAATCATCAGCTAAACATCAAGCCTTGCAATATTACGCCCTGTCTGCAACTGGTGCAAACTGCTTATCCCCGCCAAACTCCGTACAACTCCGCTATACCAAGGGGCAGCTTATCACACATCTACCTTGGATTGAGGCAGTCGCCGACTAAACAAGCATTGAGGGTGTCAACAATCGCCATTATGGCTTCGAAAGTTGGAGGTTTGTGGCACGAGTCATGACCGATGCCGTCATCTGCCGAAGACACGCCTAAAACTGCGGACCAAAAGCGGATCCATGGATGCGACGATACAAAGAAAGAAGCTCAACGCCTGAACTCTCTACAGCTGACTCATTCGCGTCAAAGTCAATTGTATACAATTTTGCAAAGAGTGAGCCATCATGGTCAAAATCGCGGTAGCAGGTGGCACTGGAAGTATGTTTCCCTCTTCTTTCCATTCATACCTACCCCACCTTGATATCAGTACCATATGAAAGCTGTCCTTAGCTCTAAATCAAACTCTCCTATCCTCTACTGATACATCCCATAGACGTCGCAACTAATTTCCTCAAAAATGTAATCGCGTCCGGCAATCACGACATCACCATCTTCACTCGCTCCGCCCCAACAAAACCTCACCCATCTTCCAAGGTCACCTACAAGCAAGTAGACTACACGGATCGCGATGCCCTCACTAGTGCTCTCGCGGGCTTCCATACGGTCCTATCTTTCTTCGTTGTCCACTTAGACGTAGACAACGTAGCCCAGAAGAACCTAATCCATGCATCAATTGCGGCAGGCGTCTCACGCTTTGCACCTAGCGAGTGGGGTATCGCAAACTACAGCGGCGTCCCAAGTTACGAGAACAAAGACTTCATCAGAAAGTATCTCGAAGAACTTGACAGCAAAGGTGAACTGGGATCCATGCAATACTGTCTCTTCCAGCCATCCATCTTCATGGACTACTTTGCGCATCCATACCCGCTCGAACGCGATCTCATCACCTGGCCCTTCTTCCTCGACTTCGAAAACCGACGTGCTATGGTTCTTGATGACGGAAACCAACCCCTTGTCATTACTGCCATTCAAGACGATGCTGAGATCCTCGCTCGCGCCCTCGATGACACGCGTCCGTGGCCCAAGGTCGGTGGTATCACAGGCTATCGCACTACCATCAACGACCTGCTCGCTCTGGGCAAGAAGATTAGGGGAGGAGACTGGAAGGTCGAGTACGTGAAGAGTGAGGATATTGCCAAGGGAGAGTTGAAGGCAAGCTGGCTGCCGCTAATTAGTCATCCCACGGTTGGAGATGATGTGAGAGAGGCGTTTAGCAAGCAGTTTGTCCTCATGTTCTTTGAGGCGATTAGCAGTGGTGGCTGGGTTGTTAGTGACGAGTTCAATCAGCGGTTCCCAGACTACAAGTTCATGGGCGCGGAGGAGTATCTGACCAAAGCTTGGGAAGGTAAGCCGTAGGCTGAGCATCTGCAAGAGTGGAGGATGAGGAATGTTTTTGTATAAGAATATTTACAAGAAACGAAGCTCAAGTACATACAGCGCTTCAAGGTTCAACCTCTTCAGTCATCTCATCTACAAGAAGTAGCTCTTGATCTTCGGCAAAATCCCCGTCCAAGCCACACCAGTGGTGGGCTCCATGTTGTAAATGTAATCACCCCACCATGGACCAGCAGCCCACCAAATACCTCCAAGCCAAACATCACTGTTAGCACCCATGTACTTCAGTCCATCCTGCAGCGCAGAAATACACTGCGCATTATTGCCACCCGCAAACTCGCCGATAAGACCTTGCTTCTTGTTATCCTTGAGCCATTTCGTCGCCGCCTGAAGCCTCTCCTTGAAAATCGTAGCGCTGACGCAGTTGGCAGAGGTACCAGACCCATCGGTATCGAGGTACTGGTGCATTTGGTAAACAAGCTTGTTCTGCGGGTCCTTCAAGTTGACCAGACTAGCACCGTTGCCAGAGCTAATCCATGTCCATGCACCAGTCCAGCTGTTTCCCTCAGGGGTAATGTATTGTTTGGTTGCACCGGCGGCACGTACACCATCGATGGCAGCTTGGTTGAGATCGAAGACGAGCTGCTGGTCCATGTCGTGGTACTGCAGATTTGAAAATACGAAGTCAGTGTATGTTTCACATGCAGTTCGTGTAGGCACAACTTACTTCGTTGTTTGTGTCGAAGACGACGAGTTCGTTGTCTTTGTATTCTGCGGCGACGTTTGTCCACCATGTCTTGAAGGCGGCTGTGTCGGTGATGATGTTGCCGAGAAAGCGACCGTAGTTGTGCGGTTGGATCATGGCGTAGGAGCCTTTTGAGGTGATATGGTTTACTTGTTGGGTCAGGTTGCCTAGGTAGAGAGGGTCAAACTCGGCCGTGAGGGAGTTGGGAGTTAGGCGCTCCATTACTGGATGTTGTTAGTCTCACATTTTGGAACGATTGTGATATTGGGTATCAAGATAGGATAGCTTACGGAAGTTCAAACGGAACATGTTCATCCCTTCTGCCATGAACTTGTCGATTGTGTTCAGATCGTACCATGTGTACTCCTTTCCGTAAACACCTGTGAAGTTCTTCTCACCAAACTCCGCACCAGACTCATTGATACCAAACCACTTCATCTTGCGCGCGGAGGTTTGGCGTTCCTCAGCTGGGGCCGCGAAAGCGGTGCTGGCCAAAGCGGCAGCCGCCAAAAGACTGTTGAAAAGCATGGTGTGGAGAGTTGGAGTATGCTCGTATGATCCTACAATTCACGTACTGAGCAAGCATCGTTCTTATACCGTATATAGTTCGCATTGCAATAACTAAACGCCCCACAGCTGAACGGGCCATCCCCTCCGTTCCTCCCACGGCAATGAGCGGGTCTTCATCTGATGCCAATATGAAAAGGCCGAATGTGGCATCATGGTTCTGAAGCCTGGGAGCCGTGGTGCGGGATAAATTGCTTAGGTATATTAAAGGAAGCTTGAATGACCAGGAACGTGGGTCATGCGCAGTGGCTTTTGCGGGGATGCAGGGGTCACCATTCGTGGGGAGACCGGAAACAAAGGAAATCCGTCGAGTTGAAACATCGCGCCAGCTGTTCAGATCTTCAACGTCGACAAGGAGATTTCAGTTGTGTGTATGAAACGTCGAATTGCGCATGATAGTCCGCCAATGAAGACGTCATGGGCGGCCGGCAACGGCCCTTGCATGCCGAGGAAGCTTCGTTGCATATTCGTCGCATATTAATTCTCCTTGGTCCTTACCATATTCGCGCTAGTTTCTCATCTCCCTATAGTCTACCTACATGTGAGGTGAGCACACAAGCTCCGTGTCGAGAAGGGCAACGCTCGAGCATGCTAAGCATCGCAGGGCAAACTCTTGATTGAACGTGATGCGAATTAACAAATCCGTTCACGGTAAGAGGTTTCCGATCATCGCACGGGAAGATCTGTGGAATGTGGTGCGAATCTCCATGTCGCATGCTGCGGTCGTGGTGTTCAAAAGCCGTCAGCACGGGAATCTAGATACAAGCTTGAGGTAAATCGAACCCGGAACATCTATCGCGACGCGAGTACACAGATAGGCATATTATGATTTGCAATATTGAAGACCCTATGGGTTGGTTTCCTGATGATGCATACATTGGATCCCGACATGGGAAGAGTTTTCTTCAAGGCTATGAACCGCGTAACTCAACGTAGACGCTGAGGCACAATAAAGTTCTGTACTTCCCTCAACGTCTAACGCTACGCCGACTAGCGCTAGGGAAGACATCCCTCGATGGCACCGCATGATTACCTCTAGCAGCACTGTCCGAAGCGTTGCGGCTACTCCTCACACCTGCTCGTTGCAGGTTCTCCCATTGAGGTTGCGTACGAGCGAATGGGCGGCTTGCAATGATCGAAGGCATAGCAGAGGGCACTTTACCGATGCGGGAATGTGAGAGACGATTCGCAGACGCTACATTGATCGCAGCTTGCGTATGTATAGGCGCTTTTGTATTGTAAAATGTCCGATCATTGGAAAAGTCATAGGCGGTGTCGTTGGTGTGTGATAAACGTCTCGATTCCTGTGGCGTAATGGAGCCACGCGAATCAAGACGGCATCTCTGATACTGCTGTGCTAAAGGCGTCGGTACTAATCCTACCAACTTGCGCCGGTGGTCCACTTCGATAGGCTCATTTCTAGAATCAACCGGTGAATCGAAGAATGAAAGTGCGTTGAGACTGCGAGGCTCAACCCAGCCGATCTTGTGATGGTTCGTCCTTGGCTTTTGTGACTGATAGCCGCCGGAACGATTTGAACTATCCTGAGGTTCAGCGCGGCTGGGTGACGAGATAATTTGGGCCTGGTCAAGACCGTTCCGGAAATAGGGACTTACTACACTCTCGATTTTGTGACCACGATGTTGTTGCCATCTAGGTGCCGGTGTGGCGGGACTAATATCCGAGACGTTGTGCACTCTGTTCGTAAATCCGTTAGTCTGGTGGTGGCTAGGAAGATAACCGTGAACATCGGTAGAGGTGGAAGATCTGAATGGCGATTGGTGCATGAACGGATGTCCAAGATCCCAACGCTTTTCGTAATCAACACCTTGTGGATTGTCCTCGTTCAGAAAACCATGCAACACTTGCCTGTTCTCGCCATTCGCACGGTCAATTGTGTTCGGTTGCTTGCGAGGATCCTTCAAGCCTAGCTCTACTCCACTGTCGCTTGACAACCCATCCATCAGCCGAATGTATGAACGCTCGGTAGGTAAATCGACAGGACGATCACTATTGCCTTGCTTGTCCAATTTGACCGGAGAAGAGGCCCGGAACGTAAAGTCTGATCGGTTGTCATAGAAGCCCATACTAGGAAGGAGTTGTGACTCTCGGGGATCAGAGACATGGAATGACTGTTCTACAGGAAGTGCTCCTGACATATAGGGCGTCTCGCTGCGGAAATCGTCGTGTCCAGGGCGTCGATCAGCTCCAGTGTCTCGCCAATATCCGTTGTCGTACATCTGAACGTCGTTATTGTCTTCGAAAACATCGCCCGCGATGTCATTTGAGCGATCGATTGAAGACTTTTTTCGGAAACCTGGAAGCATTTTGCGCATGGACTGCATCCTAGACATCGGCTTTGGTGGAGGTGGCATGGCATCACGACTTGAAGGAGGATCGACTTGCGTGTTGTTAGGAAGGGGCGAATCGAGGCGTTGTCGCTTCATAGGCCGCTGGATAAATGAGCCTGAGGATGCTGTTCCCATTCTTCCTGTTGTATGCGCCGACCTGCCCACAGTATGGCTTGATGCTGTCGTTCGCAGCTTGGCACCGGGGTGCCCGATGTCTTCAGGCAGAGCCTCGTCGCTATCAAATGCGTGAGGATCGATTCCTTCAAAGTTGGGTATAGGTTCTAGTGCCATTGCAAAGCCGAGTTGGCGAAGACGCTCCTGCATCCTTCCGTTTTGACTAGACCAGTTAGCGATCTTCTCTTATGCACGGCATGATCAGCCTACTCGACTAGCATAGGAACAAGCTTCAAGTAGTGGCGGATTGCTGACTTGTTGGCCAGAAAGGTCTCTAGGTCTTTTGGATTAACATCACGGAGATGCGCAATTTCTTTTTCAAGGCCTTGTAGTCGTCGGACTTCAGCTTTCATGGCTCCGAACTGATCCTTCTGCAACCGTAGTCGCTCGTTCTCCTGCTGGAGACTGAGGGCTTTTTCGCGCTCCTTCGAAAAGAGTTCCTGCGTATTAGCCAGTTTCTGCTCCGTTTCTGTATAGGCCTGCTGGAGGGGCTTGCGGGTAGCATGGGCGTTCTGGCAGTACCGAATAAGCGCAATATATTGAAACTAGTCATTCTTAGCTAGAAGCAGAGACTATACAGGCAGGGCGACATACGCGCAGTGCTTCCATTTCTTTGCCGCTACCATCGAGCCGGATGGGAGGCGCAGTAAACCATGCAGGCGGGATCTGAGAATCGTACTCGTCCTTGTTGAAGCCGCGGATCGAGAAGAGATCCTGAGGCTCGCTCCCGCCTTTCTCCTTGACACAAACGGGGCATTTTGCTTTAGGTCGCTGTCCAGCAGCATGGAAGGGTGGTCCTATCGCGAGCGTCAGCAGCTTCCTCATATTGGGTTGCGCGCGACTTACCGCCACCCTCCAGGTGACTGCTGCAGAAGACATGGCAGCAACTGGCGAGATAGAGCCGTGTCACAAGGCGTTCTTTAGGGTTGATTCCATCTGACAGACCATGAACGGTCTCCTTGTGACCTTCGTATACATCGGCGAAGGAAGCGCAACATACGGAGCAGGCGTAGATGAAGTTGAGGGGAGCAGCACCCAGCTCCGATGATACCTTCTCAGAGACGGTGCTCATGGTTTTGGTTGCGATGATATGTGCAGCAGCGAAAGAAGTGGCGCGGGATGTGACAGCGAGGTGCAGTCAAGATGCAGGAGTGAGGGCGAGGAAGTCGCTGTCAACAACGCCAAGACAAACAAATCAGATCGTGCTTGCGGTTCTGGGCGAAGTGAAAGACTCAAGAGAGCGGTAAAGTGCACGTGTCGAATGAACTGACAAGGCGTACAAATGACAAGAGAGAGAGAGACAAGAATCAGGCATTCACACGCATTTGTGATGGAAACCAAAACAAAGATCACAGGTGACTACACAAGCCATATGCAGGTGAAGTCTTCATATGTACAGAAATTGGACTGCCTTTACTACCTACACAGTTCCTCTGGTAATTTAAGCGAACGTCCGGCATGGGTATCTGTTCTAAGTCAGCACTGCTCATGGACAACCCATTTCCGGAAAACTTACGCTGTGCCGTACGACTGCTCGCTCTCCAGCTCGTATCGCTTCTGTCCAGCAACACCGTGGACGTGCAGCCCGCTTGGTAGTGGAGGCATGCCACCAGGACCTAGTACATCCTTTGCGAGTCCGGTGTTCTTCTCAAATGCAACGGCCAGTCCCTTGGCACCTTCCTCTTGCGCAGCTACCAGCGATTTTGTGCCTGCCTCGCCAATCAGCTCCTGCTTGGGTGCTGCCGCGCTTCCAACTTCCAGCAGCGCAACTGCGTCAGACTGCGTGACAGTCGAGAGCCTGGGGTATCGTCGTCGCACGTCGCGCTTCCAGTATGGGTTCTCGGCGATGTCGGCAGCAGGAACAGTAACAGGGTCGTCGTACGCGTTGGGGTCGAGACCGCCTGGGGGTGGGTTGCGGAATTGCGGGTTCATGGGGATACCCGTGGACCGCTTGGGGTCGAGCGCGAAGAGCCTGTTGATGGCGGCATAGATTCCAGTGGGCTGAACGGTGTATTTCTGTATACATACGATTAGTACTTCCTCCCGAAGCGGTGGATGGCGGGAGAGGGGCGGCAGGGCAAAGGCACGTCGAGATCGGGTCATGGGCGCCGTACCGAAAAGACCGTAGTCTTCACATTCTTGGCCACCGACATCTCGAGAGCGCGTCCTTCCAGGCAGGCTGCAAGGGTCGAAATAGGTCAATGGGCAGGTGTCGTGCTGTTGCGCGTTTGGACAAACTATAGTGACGCTTGGTGATGTTCGTGAAGCTCGATGTCTGCCAAGACGGCGCTATCCGCTTTGATACTCGTGCCTTCTCATTCGTCGACCATTCACCACTCGAAAGTCGTCTACACAGCACCGCAGTATGCTCATACTCTTGCGCTACAACTCTCGAACATGAGCAGCTTTTCAGTCATCTCTTGTGACGTGCCCATATGTTGGCGCATGTGGATTCCTCGTTCAGCTTGCCACACGATCAAAATGCGTCGTAACCATGAGAATAGACCAAATCTCACAGCGCTTGACGTTGACAGGATGTACCAAATCCTCCGATACATGACGTTTACGATGGCCAGTTTGCACCCGTAGGAATCTAGTTTTCTCGAACAATGGTTCAAAGATTCCTCCTTAGCCTTCCAATCCTTGATTCGGAATTCGCTAGATTGGTGGTACGAAGACCTTCCGCTTCATATCTTCTCTGACCGCCTGGCTAGGTATGGTTTTGAATACGTATCTATGCGCAAATTTCAACTTCGTATGCATGGTTGGGAGTGATGTCGCATCCCTGGAAAATCATGACAGTTTCTGGGCAAAGACTACCGGCCCCTGGACTACATTCACTTCCCCAGCATACTACGTCAAAAAGTCGTGGTTCCTTCTATAGTTTACATCGGCGATCTTCCTTACCATTAGCGCTGCGGCCAACATTCTTCTGCGTTGCTTGATGCACATATCAGATTTCTTAGGCAACATCTGGGTGCTGACTAGAGACTCGCCGTACATCGGTGTACAAACACCTGCGAGCAGTATCGATGGCGCTGAACGTTCGAGGCTCTTGAGAGACAAATGGGTCAAGATCCAAGATATAAGGCCTGAGGGTGCAGTGGGGAGGATCGCCTTCAGTGATACGACAAATACAGCGCCGTTGCGAAAGAATCGGTTGTACTTGTAATGAGCATGATCTTAGCATATCTAGGTGACATGTTTAATGCTTGATTCCGCAACTCATCAACTATAGTCACTCTTTGTAAACCTTGCACCTGCATATGCATCTATAGCTACGCCTAATGCGAAATGAGTCTTGACCACACACTCTAGCTCGATCTCTATACCTCCCATGCTTACGCGCAGGATATCCGCGCCCTTCCTGGCCGCGAAAAGTAGGGACAGCACCAGTATCCGCGTTAGCGTCCTCGCTTGCTGAGGTATCCGTCCCACGTGATTGGAGTGGTGTAATTTGCACGACTATCCGACGTTAGCCGTGACACACCGGAACGTATACCCAAGACACCCGCTCGCCGATTATGCGATGAAAAGGGCACGAGACTACTCCACAATGCTGATGCACTTTGTCATCGCGATGGATTGGGAACAGGGAGGGTATTGGGGGAGCTGCGGATGGTGGTGGAAGGCAAATGAGTACTTAGGGAGCTTATCTGCACAACTTTGTAGCGGATAGTCAAGCGTTGTACACAAGTTGTCCATCAAGGGAATATTTGTGGCAATGAGCTTTGGTGCAAATCAATAACATCGCATACTCAGCTTGCTCAAAGTCATCGCCAATATGGCAATTTTATCCCTGCTGGCTTCCATCTTTGGAGTGCTGCTTCTCTACGTACGTTGCTCCGCGTATCCGCTTCACTCTCAACTAACATTACACCCAGATATTCGGGGTCATCGTCTACCGCCTGACCTTCCATCCCCTCGCCTCCTACCCAGGACCCTTCCTTGCAAAGATCACCGACATTTATCTAGCATACTATGCCTACAAAGGTTCCCGGCACCTTGCTTTCCACCGCGCACACGAGCAATACGGACCTTACGTGCGCCTTGGACCTAATCTGCTTTCCGTCAACACCGCCACTGGTCTCAAGACTATCTATGGATTCCGATCAAATGTCAAGAAGGCATCTTTCTACCATGCATTTCCCAGCACACCAAAGGCCGTTAGCGTACATAGCGCAGTCGACAAAATGCAGCATGCGCGCAAGAGGCGAGTCATGAGCCATGCATTCAGTGACTCCGCGATCAAGAGCTTAGAGAAATACATCCTGGCCAACGTACGTGTCGGTTGCGAACTGCTTGGACGCAAGAGCAACAACTGGTCCGCTGAGAAGGGCTTAGCCGACGAGAAAGATGGTGGCTGGAACGACGCGTGGAATGCTGCACATTGGTGCGAGTGGTTAGTTTTCGACATCATGGGTGATTTGGTATTTGGCAAAGCTTTCGGCATGTTGGAAAGCCCTGTCAATCGGTTTGCGACACAGCTGGTTGGTAACGCGGCACACAGGCATCTCATCTGTGGAACGCACCTTACCATCCACAACTGGCATTTGGACAAGCTCTTCTTCCGTAAAATTGCAGGCCAACGAGCGCAGTACATGCAGTACAGCAAGGGCCAAGCCATGGAGCGCACGAAGTTGGGCGTAGATGTCGACCGTAAAGACTTCTTCTACTACCTTCTTAACGCGAAGGATCCGGAAACCGGCAAGGGCTTCAGCATGGATGAGCTTTGGGGCGAGTCAAATCTGCTGATCATCGCGGGTTCCGATACGACCTCGACAGCAATGTCTGGTGCCTTCTTCTACCTCGCACACAACCCTTCAGCGATGCAAAAGGTCTGCAAAGAAATTCGGGAAGCTTTTGCTGATGTTGAAGAGATCGTGACTGGACCCAAGCTCAGCGGCTGCTCATTTCTGCGCGCCTGCATTGACGAGACCATGCGTATGACACCCCCTGTCGCTGGTGCTCTCCCACGAGAAGTGCTCTCGGGTGGTATGGACATTGATGGTCATCATATCCCCGCCGGCGTCGACGTGGGCGTTCCTATCTACACGATCCATCACAACGCCGATTACTTCCCTCAACCTTTCGATTTCATCCCAGAGCGGTGGCTTTCTGATCCTTCCGCAAACCCGCTTCACAGCAGCCTTCAGGCAGCGCAGTCAGCATACAATCCCTTCAGCATCGGTCCCCGTGGATGCATTGGCAAGGGTCTAGCGTATGTTGAGCTGACGGTGACGATCGCAAGAGTGCTTTTCTTGTATGATTTGAGACTAGCACCGGGCACAACGTTGGGTGCTGGAAGCAAAGATTTGGAAGTCGGAAGGACCAGGGCATCTGAATATCAGATCATGGACGTATTCGCAAGCAAGAAGGACGGACCAATCCTACAGTTTAGGGCTAGAGCATAGTTTCATAGCAATAGCACTTGGTCGCAGTACTCACTGACATTGGTATTGGAGATAAGAGCACTTGTTGAGCTAGGTATAACTTGATATTCGGCGTGGGAGCCTGCACTTAACGCCAATGATGTTGTTCATCAACATTGCTCCAGAAGCTTAAGCATATTTCTCAGTTTTTGGACATTATGGGTGCTTGCTCGTACCTGGAGAGTGGAGTATCTTTTCGAAATGGTATACCTCCGGTCCAAATCAACCCTCTGGACGTACCCGCTCGAGCTCCTCGAGATACCCGTCTCGATCCAGACGATCGGGCCAGCCATGCTTCCGTAACGTTTGACTCACAACCTGATTTGTAAACATCAGTAAAGCATCATCAATCTCAACAAGACAAAACATACACTTCCGATCTCCCATGTGTACGGCTGTACTGTCCTGTTCCAGGAGTTGTTCCCCTTCGGACAAGGAACCATTGTCAATCCTTCAATTTCCTTGTAGATTTCGTCAAAATATTCTCGAATGTCATGTGGAACAGACCCCAAAAGCCAAGGCTCATCCTTTGGTGGCTCTACATAACCTGTACCCACTGCATGTAAGATGCCTGGCATGAATGTTAGTCCTCTGGTGGTCTACGTGTATAGGTCATATTGCCAAACCTTTCGTAGTATCCATTATCCACCATGTTGCATATATGTCTTGCGTCAAGGCAATGAAACCAGCTGGCCAGTCTTCAGGACTCGGCATCAACAGTTTGTCAAATAGCTGTTTCCCTTGGCATTTTTCAACAGTCAAGGATTTGAACGGCCAGGTATCGCGTAGATAGCTAAGATGTCGGGTTTGGAAGTATACTTCGTCTTTGCTGTCACCGTCGAGCTGTTTGATGTAAGGTAGATGCCGGAGGAGATCGATTACTTCCTCTGAGCGGCCGAAAGCACGCATGATGTCAACAGCAAGCTGCTCATCGCTCCAGCCTTCATCTGGAGGGTACCGGATCTCTGCGGAATCGAAGTAGGCTGATCTCACTAAGAGCTCGTAATGTCGCTTGAAACAACAAACTACCACATCCCGATCGTAGGCCATTGCTGATGTTGCGGGCCGTGAGGATTGTGATAGACCGTGAGAAAGAAAGTCAAAGCCATAGAGTAATCCAAGTTTTCCCAATGTACAAGCCAATGGCCGTTGCTACACAAATCAGGCCTCGTTAGGAAGATCTAGAGACAATTCTACGCACTCGTGGACAGTGGTGTTCCTGGGCTAGTGGCCCGTTGCCGTCTTATCGATAAGAATGGGACACGCCAAGGATCTTTTTCTGTTTAGTGCGATCGTTACGAGCGGCGACCTCGAATCAACACTACTTGCTGTCATCAACTCCGAATATACAAACTGTCAGACTAGGATTTGTTGTGTTGCACGATGGCTGTACCAAGGTTACTATCGCGCGGGCGCTGTTCCTTTCCCCTGGCGACACCGTCAATACGCGTCGCTCCATCACTTATCCCATCGATCAGAACATCAATTTCAAAGCGAGGTTTCACTGCCAATCAACGCAGCCGGGAAGACATTGTTCAGACTCCATCGAGAGGGCCAGAGATCGCACTTACTGATGCACGCGCTCCGTCAACGTCCGCGGGCTCTTCATCAGAAGCTGTCATGATGACAGTGCCAAAACGATGGGCAAAAACGGACATTGAACAGATACTACGTTCTAAGGGATGCACCATGTATGTGTCACGAAGCATCTACGCTATACATCTCGTCGTATGAATTTTGAGCTAACGGCCAATTAGCAAGAGATTACTGATGCGTGTTGATCGCTTCACTTTTATGAACGCTATCACATGTTTCGTCGAGCTTGGTAGTGAAGCAGAAGCTACCAAGGCCATTAAGGAGCTTAACGGCTTCGAGGCACAGGGCAAATCACTGGTTGTTAAGCCCTTGAACGCTGACTTCAGCTGGGAGAAAAGTGAGCAGCGGAAGGGCGGGCCTTTTGGCTCTCGCTACTTCATTGACGAAGGCACCGCTGCATATGATGCTATGCGTCCGTTACTTGAACGTCGCCGCATTGTACTTTCGGTCGAGACACCCGGATGGTCCACAAACAAACGCTTTGCCGTGGCGGTACAGAACGCAGAGACAATCATTGAGCGACAATTCGGCAAATACGGGATCGAGTCAGTCAGCGGAATGTCGAGGTTCGACAGAGGAAAGACACATGAGCCGAGTTTTCTATGCCTCATCGATTTCAGGACCAAAGAGGGCGCGGAAAAAGCAGTCAACGATCACCACGACACGCAAATCGAGGGCCGCTTGACATGGCTGAGACCTGCCCAACCTTCTGCGTGGAGGATTCATCAAATCCAGAAGGTAGTGGGGCCAGAGGCGTTGAAAGCACTACAGGAAAGCGGTGTGGTGCCCGAGGACCAAGAGGTTTACGAGGACAAGTTTGTCAACCCACGGCCGAAGAGACGGGAGAGACAATAGCAAGACATATCTAGCACAGAAAAGAGATTCGCTACATGCGTGCATATAGTCTTGTGAGAAGACCAGCGTTCATCACACATTCGAGAAATGGTTATAGAACAGCTATGGTTTTGCTCAACCTACAAGAGCCTTTGTCAAGACCATGTACTGCTACTGCCGACATGTTTTGTATGGAAGCACCTGTTATAAAATCCGTACATTAGCCAAGAATTTGACGCTATATTATGAGGATGGTCCGGCTGGTCGATAAACAGGTAGGTAGTACATACTACAAAGCTCATGATGGCTAGCAAATTCTCTATATACATCGCGAACGTCCTAGCTTATGCACCAGAGACGCTCTGATGTCCTGGTACACCTGATTGTTATCCCATGCATCACGCCGTCCACATTCGAGTAGTACACGAAGGACTAGGAAGTCCATTGTGTTCGTCAAGAACTACCAAAAGGCGTCTGTCTTTTTACTACCACTTGATGCTTTCTAGCTCTTTGGAATCACTCTCTTCCCATGGATATAGTTGCTCCGAAGCCTTGATCAACTGCTCGTGTGCATCCGATCGCGGCTTGATTGAACAGCAGAACGGCACCGGATGACTGATCGCACCCGGCTCGAACTTAATTTCTGGCTCCACGATTCGACCGTTCTCGTCAACAGACTTTGTGACATTGAAAACAGCGAGAGTTTGCGCGATAGTGATGAAGAGGGCGTTATCTGCAACATATCGACCCGGGCATATACGTCGGCCGTAACCGAAGATGAAGTTTCTTGGATCAGGCTCACTTTTGTGGGTTGGTGTTTCGAGAAAGCGTTCCGGTCTGAAGACCATTGGGTCGGGGTAGACCTCAGGGTCATGGGTGAAAAGCCAGTTGTTAGCCAGAAGGATGGAACCCTTCGGAATGCGATATCCGCGGCAAGTGTCCTCTTCCGTGCTGCAATGCGGAAGACACATAGGCAAGACAAGGTGCCAGCGATGCGTCTCTTTCATCAAGGCGTAGATGTAAGGAAGGCTCTCCCGGTCTTTACTGCCGGGAAGTCGTTCTTCGCCAATGACGCGATCTAACTCTTCTTGAGCCTTCTTCTGAACTCCCGGGAAGATGCTCATGGCAAGGAAAAATGTCATTATTGCGGAAACGGTCTGGCAAAGAATGAGTAAAGTTCATTCAGCGAGTTCGCTCGTATGCGACACTTACAGTGTCAGCGCCACCTGTGTACAGCGTCAGTGCCGTCCATTTATGGATGAACTCCATCTCGGCATCCAAGGATGTGCCTTCGATTGCTTGCGATAAGAATGATGGCGAGTGTCTCTTCTCGCTCATTTGCTTCTTGACGAATTCGTAAGGCTGGTTAGTACACTGTCGGAGCTGCGTCGCCATCTCTCTGGCCGTGCGCTTGAACTCCATTCCTGGTAGCCACTCTGGTAGGTATCGCACTTTTCAGGGTCAGAAATGGTTCCACCGCCGAGGGGTGATACTCACAGAACGGGAACATATCCACAGACCATCTTCCGGGAACTGTAGCATCAGCGAACTGCTCCATGGTCTTACCAGCTAGATCGACGAAGGGGTCATTGCCTTTCGGTATGGTAGTATAGCCGTACGTGATCTTCAGGATGACACTGCCAGCCTCTTTTTTTATATGGTCGAAAAGCTTGTCGGGTGAATCAAGAAGGTTGAGCAAGAAACGCGCGGCTTCCATCTCTTGAACGCGATCAACTACTGATACTGACGTGTTTGTGCTCACTATCTTCGTAATGTTCTTACGCTGAAGTTTCCATTCCGCGTCGTTCGGAGCCATAGCGGTCGCATGTCGCCAACCAACCCTGATCGCTCGATCAGCAAACGCTGAGTCATTTACCTAGACACCCTAATACGGGCTTATCACTTACATCTCACAACTGAATGTCTGCATTGGTCTTGAGGAGTAGATTGCTGAACGGTCGCGCAGCAGCTCGACAGCAATTTCGGCGTCGTTGATGATGATGAACGTTTGTCCTAGCACGGTGATGGAACTAATAGGGCCATATGTCTTCTTGAGCTGCGACCAATGATGACACTCAAGCACACCGGGCTTAGGCATATCGTTTATATTCCCGATGAATGGAAGGCCTTTCGGTCCCGGGGGCAGGGGTCGTGCGTCTCTTGTTCTTGAGTACAAACGGAACGCATACAGTATGCTGAACATGACCAAAGTCACCAAAAGACTTGGGAAAGACATGAGTGCCATGATGGCGATTATGGGGTTTGGGAGATGGTATGGCTGTTGGGTAGTTTGCGAGCTCTTACGCGGGGTTTAAATGGAAGATCAAGTGTGCCAGGATCGGTCGCCTCGATGCAAGGTGGCATGTCGCTTAGCCTACCCACGTTATCTTATGCGGGATGCAGATGCATAGTCTTCGGTTTGTTGTATGGATACTCCCGAAATGGAGCCATTCACCGAACAGACTGCGAGGGCTGTCCAGTAGGATATGGAATGTTCGCATCGTTGATCCTGCTCTCAGCGCCCGACAAGGCCAACATACAATTTACAAGAACCTTAATTACTGATGCCGAAGGCAGCTTACATTCCAGAGTCATAAAGTGCTTAAAGGAGAATCGCGCAAGTGCCGGATTCAACATTGGTCGAATGGCATTCTGAGAAGCTGGTGGTGAAAGGGTCACATCACAACGACGTGCAATCGGTAATGACTGTGCAAAACTTTTCTGCGTGATTCTCACTGTACCTTGTGTCCCTAGCTGTTGTGGTCGTGTTGATGCATACGGCTTGTGTCAGTCCTTACAACTGGAGATTCTGCGCTCTATGTGTCGTCATGTGGAGCTAGCCTTTTTTAGCAAATCAACAGCGTGTTAAGCACAGCACCTCATATTCCTACTATATTCTGCTCTCTACAGTTTGATACTCTCCTTGGTCAAACAACACCGAGTGTATTGCTGCAGCGGCCAATACACCATGGAACATGATCTCGGTCCGACCTGTCTTTCGACCGGAGAGAGCGAATAGATGTAAGCCCGCAATCTGTCTGGCTTCTTCTCCGGGTACTGCACTGTATTCCGTTCGAGAGACAACTGATCGACACGACGTTAGTACGCAGACAGATCAACTTACCTTGCCTCTTCTCCAGCTCCTGACGACTTGTGCAACAGCACATACGAACACGTCTGTCTCATTACCATAGTCGAGTTGGCCTAAGCCACGAATCACGGTACAGTAGTCTTCGATTACAAGCCTTCTGTCCTCCTCCTCACACGCAGATAAGTTCGTGCTGGAGCGACTCCTCTCTCCTATTACCTATCCATGTTCAACCTCCGAGTCGTTGGAAGGCTTCGAGATCTTGAAAATATGTTTTCCACGCCACAACACTGAATGATTAACTCGATTGAATCCAGGTCTCTCTGTCTACTCTTCTTTTTCCCGAACGTGCCCCCAAATTTTATTGAGCATATAGACCTATTGCATGTTGTGACCGAGTCGCGACGTAGTTACTAGGCGGCTGGTCTGCATCACAACTTCTGGCGAATTGATCTAGAAGTGGAATTTTGGGCCGAGTAATTTGTCTGTGTACATGATGAGGACATGACTGAGGGCGTAAGCGATAGCCAAGTCGGTGGGAGAGCTCGAGCCTTTGTGCGAGGAGGACACAGGAACCTTGCATTACCTAGATAGAGAGTGGAGGGTCGGGACCGTACCAGAGAGTTTGAATTATCGTGCAAGGTAGCTGCAAGCGAATGCGGGGGGCGTTCGGCCGAAGCGGTTAGCCTCGGTATCGGGCAACATTGATGGCCGACATTGACGGTCAACCCCGAACGCGTGTTTAGCCACACCAAGACTTGAGCAGCTCTTACTCAACGCAGCCGTTTTGACTTGTCGCAGAATCACTGCTAAACATGAGCGCAGATGGCCAGACGTCGAGAGTTGTACCTCCCAGCCGGCGAAGAGACAAGCCTATCTTGAGCTGCACCCTCTGTCGTCGACGAAAGTGAGCGGCTTCGAAACTTGGCCTACCTGCCCTAAGGAATCGCATGCTAATACACTGGAGGTTGAAATGTGACCGGCAACAACCATGCAAGACATGCGTCGATCGCGGACTCTCATTGTCGTGCACATATGTTCGTAGCACCCCGACGCCAAGAGAACCCAAAGTCCCTACCAGCGTTCATGACAGGATTGATCAACTCGAGAAGCTTGTCACCAATCTTATCGGCGGCAACGCAGCTGATCTTGTTAATCCCGTGCTGTCTAGTCCAGCACAGGAGCAGCATCATGACGAACAAACAAACCCTGAACTTCCTGGAACTCCGGATCGCGTGAGGATCAGCGGCGACACCACAAGTTACACTAACGGGGGTCATTGGACAAGCATTCTTGATAGTGTAGGTGATCCTCAAGCAGTGACTCTTACTTCCCTAACGCCATCCCAGATCTCAGAGTTGCGCGAACACCTTGATCAAATCCCCACGTCAACCATTCCTAGAGATGAAGTACTGGATGATGTACCGGGACCAGAGCTGCTGTTTGGACGTTATCCGCATGCGACCAAAGAAGAACTACTCGCCGCTCTCCCTCCGCGATCAGAAGCAGATCGCTTCGTGAATACGTTCTTCGTATCAATGGAAACACACCCGAGTAAGCTCGTTACTCCGCTTATAAGTCACCAACTAACGCCTCTAGCCTTGATACACAAACCAACCTTTCTCAAGCGGGTGAGACAAAAGACGACTTATATTCACGAAATACTAATAAGAGTACAGTACAACGAGCTCTGGATACGGCCATTCGAAGCCCCCACCATGTGGTTGGGCGTGCTATATGCCGCGTTCGCGCTCGGCTTTCGGTTCCAAGCCGCAATGGACGCTTCTCAACCCAGTAGTTCCGATCTAGCTACTGATTCAGTGCGCATGAACTTTTACCGCGAAAAGGCTGTACAATGTAGGTGGTAAACCGTACGAGCTGCACGTGAATATGACTGACACGTTGATTCTCAGGCATGATCCTCGCGAACTATACCAAGACCCCACCATATACGATCGAGGCATTTCTGCTCTATTTTGGTACAGAGTTCGTTCGCTCAGTAGACAGCCAATTCAGCGTATACATGCTTGTAGGTATGATCGTACGCCTTTGTTTCCGCATGGGTTACCACAGAGATCCATCGAGATTCCCGAACATATCACCTTATAGAGGCGAGCTGCGACGTCGCAAGTGGCTTGTAGTCATGTCACTCGATCTCATTACTTCTGCTCAGGCCGGATTGCCGAGAATGATCATGCCATTCATGTACGACACTCAAGAGCCTCGCAACCTGGACGAAGACGACCTCCACGAAGACATGCTAGAACTGCCACCGTCAAGGCCAGAAACTGAGTTGACGCAGCTGCTCTACTCCATCATTCTCACAAGAGTGCGGCATCTCCAGGCACGAATCTTGGACCTAGTCAATACTACTTCTCAGCCACCATACCGAGAGATCAACGATATCGATATTGCTCTAAGACGAGTCTTCGATGGGGTACCACAATCCTCCATAGCCAGCACCGTCGAGGATTTTGGTAGCGCTCTGTCACCAACCTCTATGCGCCACTTGTATTTAGACTTGGCGTTCCTGAAAGCTGAGCTTATGTTGCACAGACCTTACCTTGTACTCGGACGAACAGATGCCAGATATACATACTCTCGAAGAGTATGTCTAAATGCCTCCATAGAAATGCTTGACTTCCAGAACAAGATTGATGCCGAGGTTCAACCAGGAGGCAAATTGTTTACTCCAGGGTGGCGGCTTTCTACCGTGAGTTGGTACATGTCTTCGGTCGTTGCACAAGACTTTCTTCTCGCGACTACTGTCCTAGTCCTCGAACTAGACGCAGACCCCATCCCTCCTGTTCTACAGGCCCCTGAGTCCACGCAAAGCGAGATGAGACTAGATCATGCACCTCCTACACGCGAGGAAATTGTAGCATCATTGCGGTCTGCGTACCGCATTTGGTCTAGAGCCAGTAAGAGGTCTCAAGAGGCGCGTAAGGTAGCCACAGCCGTAAAACTTGTCCTCTCTAGAGCGTGCAATACGAAGGAACAGGTTGCGGACTCTGCACAGAGTAAGTTTATTTGCTCCACTCTCTGTTCATGTAAATTGATTTGATCGAACAGCTACTGTCTCTTGTGCACAGCTCAACATTACTTCTCCAGCACCATCTTTCGACTTCAGCGACCCTGGATCTGCTGTTACCGCGCCAGTTCCTTTTGGTATGGGCAATGGTGCTTTCGGACATCCGTTCGACTTTGGCTATATGCCCATGGATTTAGACCAGCCTAACTTACCTTTTGACTGGGTAAGTTTGTCTTGCTTTTTTTTAAAAACTTCAAGACTGACTTACTATCAGAATGATGTGTTTTCCGATATTCAGACGCAGCCTTACGGTGAATATCCACCACGCTCGCTTTTCTAGTAGCAGGGTAGCTAGCCATAGTCCGTATCAAGTCTTCGTCTATAGTGGACGGCTGGGAAAATTTGACAAGCGCCAATGAGCAACTCCAAATTACTCACTAAGATGCTGAGAAGCTGCGATCGTCGGTATAGTGTTTCAGTTGCACTAGTGAAGCGCTTCTCGTTTCTGCGCAAACCGCGACCTCACATGTGCAAACAATCTGACCGCTCCTAAATCGGCTCAACACCCACAACGAACAAGTTCGAGTTTTCCAGATGTTGACGAACCAATCCGAATCCAATGCACTTGGAGCCGGTTGATATCCTCGGACGCTCACCAATGCGACGCTTGGGCCATGTCTCGCAGCGACGAAACAGGAACGTCGATCGCCAAATCCGCACATCAATCTCGATCCGGCAACTAAAATGATGTTTGAAACCACCGGTTTGTCCACACACGAGGCTGCAAGTGCCGTATCCGCGACAGAATATAGCAGGTCCGTCATGCAACACTATAATCATGCAACAAGCCTACCACGTGCATCCATGCAGGTCAAACATCGAGATTGGGTTACGCGATAGCGGAAGCAGTTGCGTCATACTGCGCACATGTCCAAGCGATCTACTTATGTTTCCTCTGACTCGCCTATATGTCTCCTGTTATGGACAGCACACACCTATTCTTATGTATTGACAACCGTCAATACTGTCGGTCTTACTCCTAGCGCCTGTCCGCCACACTACCTCTAGACGGAAAGAATGGATCACATAGAAGGGACCTTTTACTTGGAGAAAGAAATTGCAATCGAGCCTGATCTTGGAGATTTGCGAAAGTCCACCGACAAGGCTCTACCTGCGCCTCCCAAGACGCCGAAGAGGGTGTTGATGAAGTATCGCTTCTCTGCCTTCTTCCCAATCGCATTTGCTGTTGCGAGCTTCGTGCTTACGCTGGTGCTGGTGCTCGCAGGAAGCGACGAACACACTTTCGGTGGGCAGTACATGGTGGCTGTAGGTATTTAGCTAAACATTGAGGAGGTCAAGTGCTTACGGAAAGCAGCTGAACAGCTCTGCGGTTACCCAAGAAGGCAGACAGCCAGACGCGCCATCAACGCGATCGGAAGGTGTAAATGAAGAAGCGCTCGCAGACGTCTACTATCTTCATCTAAGGACAGTGTGCTCTGGGTCCATTTCGAACTCTCCAGACGACGCTTCTGACGTCGTCATTGTAGAACGATGTGAAAGCTACAGCACAGCCAGCGATCGTAAGTGAACCAAATCTGCAATGTGGTCGTGCCTCAGCTGACCGGACGTTCGTAGGCCTGTCGACACTGACAACGCCTGCTGTTGGATCTAGAGACTCATTATCCCCAATATTCCTAGTTTCTACGCTCCTCAATACCATGGTCACCATACTGGCCGGCGTGCGACAAGCGATCTTTGCTTCCTTACTCATCTCGCTTGTCGGTGCTGGGTTCTCCGCCGTCTCTGCTATTCCTGCCATCTTCTTCCCACACTCGAAACTCCTCGCCTACTTCAACATGTTTTGGCCAGTCCTTGCGAGCGCATTCGCCTTTGTCGCCGCCATCTTGCTGACGGTAGTTATTTCTGGCGTCTTTCTACTGGCTGGCGAGATCGTCGACGTCGCTGGCACGGACGTCGTTCAAGGTACATCCGTACTTTTGATCGTGTGGCTAGCATGGCTTCTCGTATCTTTATCGGTTGTTTACTGGGGTATTGTTTGGTTTGTGGAGGTTAGGCAGTCAAGCTTCACAAGGAGGAAGAGGAGCGATGACGAAGTGGGGAACTGGAAAGGCATTGGGAGGGAGATTAGGAGTGACGTGAAAGGTAGCAAAATATCATAATCCTTTACTAGTATATTGTATGTGATACTGAAATAGAATGGCACTGTAATGGCGTACTTTATAACGCGTGTTTTGAGTAGGACTGGTTGACTAGAGAAAAACTGCCCTAATCCGTAGATGGTGAGGTCGCGAAGAATGAGTACTGGAGTAGCTTGATATGCGAAATAGTTATCATAGTGTCCGGCATGTAGAATTGAAGTGAGTAAAAACGCGTCAACGGAAGCGTTCTAGAAGACGGGCCCAACGTTCCTGCGCTAGCGGGGTGGCGAGCGGAACGTGGTTATCAGCCAACCATGGGACGAGATGGCCCCACCGCCTCCGACTAGCGCCGAGCTCAGGGTCAAGTACTCCACAAACTCTCAGAGCTCAACCCCTCCGCTCTTTCCACCCACACACTTTCTGCAATTGTTTCCCACGACTGCCCAATATGCGGTCTTCAGTCTCTACAGCGACGGTGCCGTCCAAGGAGCCTGTGCCCCGAGGTTTCACGGTCAGGGCAGAGAAGCAGGAAGAGCCAATGGTCGAGAATGAACACGACCACTTTTTCTGGACATACACCGAGGAGCCGCACAGAACACGGCGCATGGCTATCATCAAGGCACACCCAGAGGTATCATCGATGCCAAATTAATTCAATCAATCACATGCTCATTCAACGCAGGTGACGAAGCTCTGTGGCCCTGAGCCTCTTACCAAATACGTTGTCCTGTTCGTCGTATCTATCCAAGTCCTATGTGCATACGCTCTGCGCAATACACCCGTTGTATCATGGCCCTTCTTCCTCACCGCATACGTCATTGGTGCTACGGCCAACCAGAATCTCTTTCTCGCCATCCACGAGATCTCACACAATCTGGCCTTCCGATCGCCATTGGCAAACAGGGTCTTCGCCGTCTTTGCGAACCTGCCAATTGGCATCCCGTACAGCGCCTCGTTCAGGCCCTACCACCTGACACACCACAAGTCGCTGGGTGTTAATGGTCTCGACACAGATCTGCCCACCGCCTTTGAAGCCATCTTCCTCGACTCGGTCGCCGGCAAGGCTTTCTTCGCGACCTTCCAGATCCTCTTCTACGCCCTGCGACCCATGTTCGTCTACGCCCTGCCAATGACCAAGATCCACCTCTTCAACGTCGTCGTACAGCTAGCCTTCGATTACGCACTCGTTCGATTCGCAGGAGGAAGGGCCTTGGGATACTTGATCATGAGCAGCTTCCTCGCCGGCTCTCTCCACCCCTGCGCCGGCCACTTCATCGCCGAACATTACGTTTTCGAGAAGCCCAACAAAGACGCTGCGAATCCCGCCAACAAGATTCCGCTCCCGGAAACATACTCGTACTACGGACCTCTGAATTTCTTCACCTACAACGTTGGCCTGCACAACGAGCACCACGACTTCCCTGCCATCCCTTGGACGCGCCTACACACCTTGAACCGCATCGCGCACGACTTCTACAAAGACTTGCCACAACACAAGAGCTGGGTGTACGTTTTGTGGCAGTTCATCTGGGACAAGGACATCAGCCTTTGGTGCAGGGTCAAGAGAGAGGAGGGTGGACGCAAGGTCGGTGCTGAGAGTGGGTGGAACGAGGAAGAGCTGGGCTCGAACGAAAAGAAGGGCCCTATTCCTGGTGTGTTATAGGCTATCCCTGGGTCGTTTGCATTCAAGGCGTTTGAGCGGCCTGATTTCATAGAGTATAGAATCAAGAACGATTACATGGTTACCAACAGGCGGACTGCACGAATTCACATCCTGTCTTTGAATCAAAGACGACCTTTTCTATGCTGACCGCGACAGCGCCAGTACTGTATCTCCAATACAGCATTTCTGTTGTATATCTCATACGGAGCCCACAGCAGCAAGCCGCCAACGTTTCCTTCCTGCCCACCCCACTTCTTCACAATAGAATCCCTTGGACATCGCCACAAACTGTATCCCCTCAAACAAACTCACCAATTCAGCCTGAGGCGACCCCATAGGAAACGGCTCTTTCGCCGGCACTGCCCCATCCTTCCCTACAGCATGTGAAGGGTAATGGGGGTAAAACATGAGATGGCTAACCCGCAGTTCCTTGTAAAACGGTATCAAGAAACCTAAATCAACATCAAAGGACCAACTCCATGCTGGCATCGGTGGAAGTGGGGCAGTGGCAGTGACAGGCAGGGTTCCGATTGTTACACAAAGTTCTATACCCTGTCTGGTTTCCTTGAAGACGGAACTCAATGCCGTACTCTTGTTCCCGGGTGTGGCTTTGACGTCTATAACGACATCTTTCAGAGCGTTGACAGTGGCGGAGTAGGTGTTACGTTGTACGGATATTCTTACCATGATGTCGCCTTCTGTGTCGGCATTCAGGAGGGGCAAAACAGGCCGGAGTATCCATTTGTACTTTTTGGACACTTCAATTCTGAAGTGCCAACCAGCGTGGTTTAAGAAGGAAAGGTTCGTGCGAATGGGATTTTCCGAGACGGGCGCATAGAACCAGCGAGATGGTGTGGTGCCTATAGGTCCGGGGGGAGTGCCAGATGTGAAGGGGTGTCTTCTTGGGGGTTGTGGTGCTGAGGTATTTGGCGGTGGTGCACCGAAAGGATGGAACTTTGGGGGCCGGAAAGGATCGGGAGGTTTTGGGGGGTTTGGAGGTTGCTGATACTGGTGCTGAAAGGGTCCCGTACCTCCTGTACCCGGTCGGTGGAAAGGTTGTTCTGCTTTCGTATATGAAGGCCTCACTGACTGCGCTAGAGTCTTGTCGTGTTTCGCTCGCTGTATAGGGTCGAGTAGGATCTCGTAAGCTGTAGTCGCTAGCTTGAATATCTTTGTCCGCCTCTCGACTAGTGCTGCTGATAGGTGCAAAGTTTTGTCGGGGTGGTTCTCCAGCGCAAGCTTCTTGTAGGCTTTCTTAATCGCAGCGTCGTCAGCTTGGACGTCTACACCAAGGATCTGATAATGGTTTGCTGGGAAAGACATAACTAAATGCGGAGAAGAACTTGAAGGAATCTCAGGTGGAGAAGACCATATGGCAAATGATCTTGTGTCGTAGAGACCTTGACCGAGACATGGATATACGCGCAGTGAAGGTGAAGGCGAATACGAAAGTCAGTGTGCTAGGCATAGCGCAAGCTTTGAAACGACAGGTAGCAAATGTAGTTTTGTCATTGTTACAAATGCGGCTCATTATCCCCCACTCGCTAGTCTGTCGTTTCTCTTCATTGCGCGCCTTTGCTATCGTCCCAACGCGATCGGAGCTCAGTAAAGAAGACACTTGCTTCATCACAGCTCCTCAATTCTCTCGACTCCTCTTTCTCTATTCAGTACCACCCTCACCATCCTACTTCTGTCGTCAAACAATCCTTCGCGCAGCCGCTCCAGGTATATCTCATAGCTCGGCATATAACCATCGATGAACGCACGAACCTGCTCATCTGACATTCCTGATCCTTTCGCCTCAATCATCTTATGCTCTTGCTGCAGACGCCATATGTACACATTTCTCAGGTCGTCCGTATCAATATGGATGAAGAAATCAAATTGCTTGGGTCCCATAAATGCATCACAGTAGCGCTCGAGATTCTCGTTCACCTCGAACAAATGCGGAAGTTGGTGATTCGCAGGGGTATTGACTGTGAGCTTCCCGGCTTTTGCCAGCGTATATCTTTCTTCTATGAAAGACTGTGGAACGGGCTGGAAGCCCACGCACCACCCTTCAAAGACGACAACATCCGGTTTTTGCAAGATTGTCGTCCATTCTGATTGGGGCGCTCTGTCGCCTTCGCCATTGTACTTGCTCTTATCGAAGCTCGGGATCTTGAGGCTGCCTCTCCCGTTGTATTTCTTCAAATCGGTGAAGAACTCTCGGGCTAGCTGCTCGTCGTGTGTACCAGGCTGTCCACGAGTACGGTAAAGCTTGTTGTTGGGATCACGATCCCGTTGTGCTACTAGCTCATCATGGGTTTTGTAGAAGTCGTCCAACGAAACAGTTATCGTATAGAGACCGTGATCCTGTGACAGGATCTTGACAAGCTCCGATGCCCATGTCGATTTGCCTGAACCTTGTAGGCCTGTGATACCAAGTACGATAGGTTCTGACGACTCTTGACGGCGGGACCGTATCTTTGGAAGTAGGACATCAAGCGTCCGACTGATATTGTTTCCCAGGGTAGACATGACGTGATCCTGCTCGTATATGTGTCCGCGCGAATTCGAGGTTCAACTAGTGTCTTCACGATGTTTTATACCCTGAATGTCATTTGAGGCTTGTATGAGCGGACATATATAGTCCGTAGAGACAACCACTCCTGCCCGCAGCCGCAACGATGTCGGCCCGAGAGAACCCCGCACCTTCCGCGAACCATCATCGCAGTCAGAACGTTTGTTGCCAGTGCAAAGACAGGGCTGCAAAAATGATAAAGAGATATTCCTACTCAGAACCATGCGCTCATCGTCGTACGAACATGCTCGACCCTGTCGTTATATTGCCTATTCTTCCGCCACCACCAACAACTACCTAGCACAACACCGCCGTGTCAAATCTCCACAACACCCAAACCAATAGCTCGAAGCGGCACAACACCAGGCAAATTACCGCTGCGGACTCGCTACCACGATCTAATGCGAGGGCGAACAGAAGGGGAGATGAATATTTACTGTGTTAGGAAAGTACAGAGAAAAAGTGTGGATTGCGGGATGCCATTTCACGGTTCCGATTGTCACAGTTCACCGCCTCTTACGCTGGTGAACCAATGTAGGCCATGGGGTTGAAATTGTGGTCGCGCAAGCGTTCCGGAGATGGCTACGGGAGTTGTGCGCTGCTTGTGTCTCGTGGTTCAACATGCTATTTTTGGTAGCTTGAGCGAAAGAAAGCAGAAAGAGTTCTGCGTGCGCGAGTCATGATATAGCTCGCGCGCGTACTACTGACTGACACCTTTGGAACCACAAATTCCTTTTCTCATATGACCGCAATGGCAGGTGCGGGATCCATACTCGTCAGTTTCGCCAGTCTTCCAGGCGTCATCTGGTACACCTCTGGCAACTCCGTTGCACCCCATTCTTCACCATTCATGAGCTTCACCAAGCCAGGCGCTGCTGTGAAGATTCGCGCCATACCACTGTCCGGGTGTTAGCCTTGCACTCCCTACCAAGCTATTGAACTTACTGCCCGTGGTGGCCGGCACAGATATATTGTCCAGGCTTTCCGGGTATTTCTCCGACGAATGGTACACCGTCCGCGCTCAGCCCAATGATACCGCTCCAACTGTACTCGAACCCTTCCCCTGGGCCTGTCGGGGTGGTATTCCAGCCTTCGAATTCTGCCTCTGCAAACTTCTTGACATGCTTTGTCACACTCTCCAGGTTTGCGATTCCGTCGTTGGTGCAGTTTTCTGGGTTCTGCTCAACCCACGCATCAAGCTCCTTTTGCCCTGGGTTGGAGCCGCCAAACATGATATTACCATCAGAAGACGAGCGCGGGTTGATACTGAACAATGCACCATCCGGTAGCAGAACGCCATATGAGTTCCCAATAGCTTTGGATCCGCTCAAGGCTTGTGGTGGTACGACCCTGTTGCACATATGCGGTTTAGGTGTGATCATACCGCGAAGTGATGGCTCGAGGGCTGCACTATAGGCGTTTGTAGCGTGCACAATCGTGTCACATGCGATGTCACCTCGCTCCGTGTGAACCACCCATTTTCTGGACCCCGTTCCGCTGGAGACCGACTTAGCAGTAGTGCGGGTTTGGAGGTTGACGCCCTTGGTGATATTGTCGCGCATGATGTGCGCCGTCAACTTCCACGGTTGCAAAGTTGACGCCTGCCATGCGTAACATGCTTTCGCACTCTTGATTCGGGACTTTTTTGCTGCTTCAATAGGATCGTGGATAGCTTCGATGTGCTCGACCTTCCCACCAGCTTCAACATACCTCTCGAAGACTTCTCTGGCTATCTTCGCGACTTCGTCATCAAGGGGAACGTCTAGGGTCTCTCCAATCCAGAGATCGCATGCCACATTATTCTCTTTGACGTACGCTACCAACGCTCTCCATGTGGCTTGCTCATTGTCCATGATTTTGAGGGCTTGGTCTTGTCCATACGCTTGGGCAAATTTCTCATAATGTCGCCACTGATCAGGTTTACAATGACCCGCGTTACGACCTGTCGCACCGGAGCAGAACTCCCGTGCCTCGAGGACGACGACACTCTTGCCAGGAAATGTCTCCAAATGCTGCTTTGCGACTAGTGTTCCCGTAATGCCAGAACCAATGATGACCGTATCAGCTTCGTGAGGTAGTTCATCCGTTGTGCGGTGGTCTAGTAGCGGATCGCATCGAACTTGCTGTAGCCAATACGAAAGTGACTGTCCATCCTGTTTTGGGAATCCTGTACGGCCGTGGCTTTGTGGTTTAGAGGCGTATTCTTCTACATTGAGTACAGCTGATGTTTCTGGAAGAGTGACGCCAGATGCGCCACCCATTCCAGAGCCCTCTGAATCCACTTGCTTCATGTCGATGTAAGTGTGTATGTGGAACTTGGCTCAGGCAGGACTGGAATATCAGCGCGGGAAGCACTGTAGTTTGAGACCACTACGGTGTGATTTCGCGTGTTGTGGAACCGCTTAATGACTCCTCGATGCTTTTGAATATTTCGGCTGGACATGAATCATCGAACCATGTGTTGAGTGCTGAGAGTGCCGCTCGGAGATAAGCTGCCGCTCGCAACTTCCCCGCAGCAGCATCCCACCTTGTCACTCGCACATGAGATTGCATCATCATCCTCTCCACTATTTCGAGTGGATCAAACTCCAGGATGCGTTGCTTCGACATCGAGGAGTGCCCGCGGATGATGTTCTAGAGCCCATTGAAGCGCTTCACGCCTCCGACAATGTCCATACTGTCGAAGAAGTGTTGCCTAAGGCAGCTGAAAAGGATCAAAGTGCCGCTAGATGTTTGCACCAAATCTACCGTAAGAACATCTAGATCGAGTGTTCAGACGTCTACAGCTACGATAGATAGCCCGAGAGCCTGTGCTTAGCTAGGAAAACGAGCTATAAGAGACTGAGTGGCCCAAGGCAGTCAACCTCGCCCACAGTGAATAAACAATGTGAGTAAAATCTGATTGGAACTGGCTCCAGCACGAGGATCAGATACGTCGTCGAGGACGCCAATAGATTGCCAAAGGCTACATGGGGGTATTGTGCCATCTGGGTATGATGGGCGTAAGCCAACAGGCAATTCTGGCATTCACATTAGAAAGAGGTTTTAAGTACGGCGGACATTGATGTTAGATATACGTTGTTGCGTGGGTGGGCATTCCATGTTTGCTGCGATGTATTGGAAGTTGAGAGAAGACATCTATAAGATGAGGTTCCTGACCATCGGTGAACGTGTGAGACAGATACATGCAGTTCATTTACAAGTAAACGAAACCTCCTATCACTCACAGAATGAAGGGCCAAAAGTAGTGGTAAGAATATCGAAGTAGCAATATTCTTCTTGATGATTCAGATACTCTAATAATGCTTATATAGTTCGTCTCTATCGTGTATGGGATGCATCATGGCGTCTAATATGCGAAGTAAAGGGTATCCGCGCCTTTCCCATGCTTTTGACAACGCCGTTAAAGTGACTTTTGAAGAAAGATATCCCACCCAGTAAACGCGAACGCTTGTAAGAAGAAAACGAAAGGACGTAAAGGAGTCGAGATGGATGGGAATAGATCGAGCGGGGATAACCGAAGGACCGTATGGTAATGTTGAACGGGTAGGCTCGCAGCACTTGCGGGCTGTCCGTTAACTGGAGGATATTGAGGACCACGATGCGGGATTTTGTCGAATCCTCTCAGATCTTGGCCTGCTTCAGGATCTTGCTATCCTGCTGCGCCTGTCGTAGCTCCAGGATCTCCCTTTGCTCCTGGAACACCTGTCTCGCGCGCTCGAGCACCATCTCGAAACCCTCCTTGCCCTTGGCAGCATTCTGCTGGAAGCGCTCAACAGTAAACTGCTCAATACTGTTCTTGATCTTCTGCCAGCCACCGCACAACGCGGTTATTTCAGCGCGCTGGGTGAAAGCAGTCTTGGTGTCGGGTGACGATGCGACAGGCTGGTATATGCAGGTCTCGCGGACGTTGAGGAGGTCGGACATTGTCATGTTCATGGAGCAAAGGGTGAGCTTCTTGGCAACGGGGTCGACATAGGAAGTCTCATAGACCATGGAGGTGTCTTGGGCGCCGAGGATACTTTGGATCCATTTCGGTGCTGATTGCCGACATGTGATGAGACGTTCTGTGCGAAGCTGTGTTGTGTTAGTTTTTTTGCTCGATGATAGTGGTGGGGCGTGCCGAATTGACATGTGAAAGAAGGAGTCACTCACGATTCCTGTCGCAGGGTCGACAGAGCGACTTAATGTATCAACGGCGATGACATGCGGTGTCTTCTCGTTCCAAGGGCCATATTTCTGCCAGTTGCTCGTCGAGACCTCTTCCCACGAGTAGTCGAAGTCGACTGTCTGCTGGAAATACTTCATTGTGAGATCGTGTGCGCGGTTATGTGGATCCGAGTGATGTGCGTTGTCGCTGCAATGTTACGTGTCGCAGCAATTCGAAAGTCGTGGTTCGACGGTATAGGTCGATGGGCTGCGATAGCTTTTGAGTGGGTTTTGGGTGGATTGTAGAGTGTGAAGGGTGCAAAAGGTTTGGAGATGGGTGGGCAAAGGCCGAAAAGCAAGCCGTGCGCTGGCGATAAACGATCGTCGGGGAAAGCGGGAAGAGCTCAACGCTTTTCACCGCTCGAGCCTTGTTTCTCTGATTCTCCGCAAAGCCGTCTCGGGATAATGTGCGGTGTGAAAAGCTGAAGAAATAATGCGCTGTCACAAAGGAAAAAGCAAGGGAGTCGTGGTTGTTTGATTTGTTGACAGGAAAGCAATATGAAACGAGCGTACGAGAGCCTTCTATCCGAAGTCACTCTTTCGGATCTACAAAATCTTGCCACGGGCAGCCGCCTTTCGACTTTTCCGACCAATCACAATCGAGGCGCTGACAACCGCGAGCTCGAGTCGTGTGCTTCCCTCAGCGGCGTCTAGGCCAGTCATCCCGACTCTCTCCGTATGACGTCTTATACCCGAATCGGCCAGGTCTCGTTGGTGGACTTGATCTAGCCTTGACGCAGGGCGTGGGGTACCTGAAGCTTGCACTGAAGATCTGATTATGTATCTGGCTCGCGCAACAAGCTAATAATCAGGGTCTTCCGGCTGTCGTGTGCGCGAGGCTGTCATTGGCGTGCAACGATGATCTCCGACGTCGAGGGCTTCAAACATGCCCAAGTTCCATGGGCCCGTGCCATTGGTGCATTGACGATACCATGACTGGTCAATGACGAGGTGAACAGTTCGAGAGGTTTGCTTGGACTGTTGACGTTCACGCGCTCGCTATGATGGGCTTCTCGAAACGATGTGATACAAAGGAGTATGAAGACCCAAAGGCTGGTGAAGAAACCTATCTAAGAGACCTCACAAGGAAATTACGCCAAACCAAGCCGTCTGCCAAAGGCTGATCATGTATTTCATGATTCTTCCAACCAAGTCTATCGTTGGTATCATAACTTTTCGTATGAAGCGCCATAACGCCGACCATGCATGTGCAAAGTGAAGAGCAGCTTTCGTCGCTCTATGCCATACACTCAAACCAAAGTGTTAATATCACCCCTTCACAGTTACCTACAATTCCAGGGCCTTCTTCGCCATGGCGAGCGCACCATCGAACGACTTGTTTCCTCCGATGAAGCCAGCAGCGTGGACAAAGACACAACCTGGGATACCAGAGACCTGGTCGAGCTGCTCATCACGAACACCCTTCCATGCATCTGGCAGATCCTTGCGGTTCTCGAAGCCGCCATTCTCCTTGCTGACGGCACGAATACGCCACTTGCCCTCGGGCTGGTCTTCAGGGAAAAGGACATATAGAACCTGGGGTGCGACACCCTGTGGCTGTTGAGTCTCCTTCTCGAAGTTGTAGAGATGGTCGGCCCATGGCATGCCTTCGGGGAGGACCAAGATGCGTCCCTGGGGATCGTACTGGAGACGAGCGTCGTACGCCTGCTTGACCTGGTGACGAGCAGGGAGCCACGACCGAGCGCGGTCGACGAGCTCCCAGCGGAACTGCTCCCCAACGAACTGAGAGGCTCTGTTGAAGCGCTGGTCCTCCTCCATTTGTTTGGCCTCTGCTGTCTTGGTCTCGTCCGAAGTGGGTGATTTGGGGCCATAGTTGTAGCGGTTGACTACACTGGCGATGCTGAAGCCGCGGTCCTCAAACTTCTTCTGTAGTCCCGCCTTGTCGAGATCATTGGGCGCAATGACGTTGATGCCGTTGTCGTTGGCGTCGAAGGCCTCGATGAAGTCGGTGTAGATCTTCTCGTACAAAAGGTCGCGGTCAGCGCCCTCCAGACCAGTGACAGCTGTGATGATGTCCTTTCCATAGTGCATGTATACAAGTCCAGCAGAGGAGAGCTTGGTGGTGTGGCCGGGGAAGACGACCTCGAAGCCGCGCTGGTGGTGATCGTAGCGCTTCTTGTCGTCTTCGTACTCGCCGCCTACGTCGACAACAGTGTGGCACTCGGCGAGGACGGCAGGGTCACGGGTGCGGACCAGTTGGGCATCGCGGTAGGTGGGCAGCTCCTTGAGCATGGAAACGGCAAGGGCCTCGTCGGCGTGGAAGTGGCCATTGTGCGTGCCAATGACAGGCACGTCGGTCTTGAGCTTCTTGGTGGGGCTTTCGGCGGACATTGTACGTGTGAAGGTTGTGAAGAAGTGCTGCTTGATTATGTTGTGGGTATTCCAAATGTTATGCGTAGGCTGTGCAAACAAAGGTCGTAGTTTGAACATGCAATTGCTGCTAGTAGAAGTTTCACATACGACGAGCGTCCCGCGGCGGGCAGCTTGGCTTGGCACAGGTGTCGGCGCGCTAAGCTAGCTGACCGGGATGTTGATCACCCGGGGATGTTGATCACTCACAAATCTCAGCACTCCCACACAAAACACGTGTTTATTTTCTTAACGTAGCTATAATTGCCACTCCGTACACATAGACTG